>NC_058102.1:104363181-104666212 GCF_020171115.1 Neogale vison | reverse complement strand
ACTCAACTTTATAAATGGGCAAAACACATGAACAGCCACGTCATCAAATAAGATGTATGGATATCAGATAGCTACATGAAAATGTTCAACGTCATTAGCCAGAAGGGAAATGCAGTCTAAAGCCATAATGAGACACTGCTACACACCTATTAGAAGGGTTAAAATGAGGGGTGCATGGGGCGCCTGGGTGGCTCAGTGGGTTAAGCCGCTGCCTTCGGCTCAGGTCATGATCTCAGGGTCCTGGGTTCGAGTCCCGCATCGGGCTCTCTGCTCAGCGGGGAGCCTGCTTCCCTCTCTCTCTCTCTCTGCCTGCCTCTCCGACTACTTGTGATTTCTCTCTGTCAAATAAATAAATAAAATCTTTAAAAAAAAAATGAGGGGTGCATGGGTGGCTCAGTCGGTTAAGCATCCAACTCTTTTTTTTTTTTTTTTTTTAAAGATTTTATTTATTTATTTGAGAGAGAGAGACAGTGAGAGAGAGCATGAGAGGGGAGAAGGTCAGAGAGCGAAGCAGACTCCCCATGGAGCTGGGAGCCCGATGTGGGACTCGATCCCAGGACTCCAGGATCACGCCCTGAGCCGAAGGCAGTCGTCCAACCAACTGAGCCACCCAGGCGTCCCTAAGCATCCAACTCTTGATCTCAGCTCAGGTCTTGATCTCAGGGTCATGAGATCAAGCCCTGCGTTGAAAAGAATGGCTTTAAAAAATGGCTAAAATGAAAAGATTGATATGCCAAGTCTTAGCAAAGACGTGGAGCTCTTGGATGGACCATTCACACACCATCACTGGGAATGGGAAATGGTACAGTCCTTTTGGAAAACATCTGGAGGTTTCTTTAAAAAAGTCAAACAAACTTCTATCCTGCCATTCCACTCCTAAACAGTGACCCAAGAAACTATCCTGCCATGCCACTCCTAAATATTTACCCAAGAGAATAAAAAATTCTGTCCACACAAAGATTTGTACATGAACATTCACAGAAGCTTTATTTGTAGTCGCCAAAAACAACACAAATACTCATCAACGGGCGGATGGGATGGGCGAGCAAACAGTCACATACACACATGATGGAACGCTACTCTGCATTAAAAGGAATAAACTATTGATCCAAGCAACAAAATGGGTAAGTCTTGAAATTGATTATTTCAACTGTGAGCAAAACAAAACAAAACAAAACAAAAACGTGGTATGTGAGCAAAAAAAGCCAGACAGAAAGAGTATGTAGTTTTTGATTCCATTTATATAAAATTGTAAAAATAAAGACTAGCTTATAGTGACAGAAAAAAGATAAGGGAGGGTGAAGAAGGATGAAGAGAGATTACAAATGGGCAAAAGGGGAGTTTTGGGGGGTGTGGATACATCCACAGTCTTAAGTGTGATCATTTCGTGGAAATATATATATATGTGCATATATGTATGTGTGTACATCTGTACCTATGTGTATGTATGTCCATATACAGGTATATGCATATACACATAGATAGCCATCCATCCATACATATGTACATAAAAATATATATCAGATCTTACCAAATTGTATAATTTTTATTTTTAAGAAAGAGGGAGCATGAGCAGAGTGTGGCAGAGTGGGAGAAACAGAGAATCCCAAGCAGGCTCCACGTGCTGAGTGTGGACCTGGACACGGAGCCCAGCTCAGAGCCAAGGTGAGGCTCGAGCCCATAACCCTGACATCCGACCTGGGCCAAAACCCAGAATCAGATGTTCTACCCACTAAGCCACCTAGGTGTCCCTCAAATTGTACACTTTAAATATGTAGTTTTGGGGCACCTGGGTGGCTCAGTGGGTTAAAGCCTCTGCCTTCGGCTCAGGTCATGATCCCAGGGTCCTGGGATCGAGTCCCGCATCGGGCTCTCTGCTCAGCAGGGAGCCTGCTTCCTCCTCTCTCTCTCTCTGCCTGCCTCTCTGCCTATTTGTAATCTCTGTCTGTCAAATAAATAAATAAAATCTTTAAAAAAAATAAAAAATAAATAAATATGTAGTTTTTTGTATGTCCATAGCTGAATAGATCTATTTAAAAGGAGAGAGATGATAGGGGCAGGTCAGTACCTTGTCCTATCCCCGGACTTGCAGGTCTAACCCCGCCTACTGTATCTATCCCCAGGAGCCTGATTCTTCCTTCTAAATGCAACTCTGAGAAGCAGAAAATTAAGTAATTTCCCTGAGAAAATCTTCAGTCCCTTACTTTAGGGAGCTCAGTGGACTCTGCAAGTAAGAGGACGGGGCAGACCATTCATTCAGCCCCCTTTCTCTTACCCCTTCTCGCCTGGCTTGGCCTGTGATCTCTGCACAGCATCTGTGGGTTTTCCAAGGGAAACAGAAAACAAAACAACAGAAGGGCTTCTGCTTTTGTTTCAAAAAATAAAATGGCAGCCGTGTGACTGGCTTGACTGTTTCACACTTGGGTGAAGCCCAGCGTTGCTCTGGGCTCAAGGCTGCACCCAGCTTCCTGCCTCGAACACTTATTAGACCAATGGACAGTACAGCCATACAGGGGAACTGGTGGGGTAGATCCCAAAAGGAAAGGGAAAATGCCATCGCCATCACAAGGGGAACAGTTCGATCTGAACTTGCAGACCACTCTTCTCCCTCCAGAGTGGTTCCATAAAAGCCTTTATACAGATGGAAATAATCCAGCTCTCAAACATTTCCAGGAACATTTCCCAGATTTCCGAAGTCATTCTAGCCGCTTAGTAACTGCTACAGTCGGAAAGGTCATAGATCAAACTTAAATCCCTCCTAGAGCTTCTGAGCTAATTTCCCCCTTACTCAGGACTCGGTAGAGATGGAGGGCAGCTGGTACCCCCCACACACTGCATGCCCGCTGAGCCCTTGAAAGCAGCTACTAAATCATCCTGATCCCCCCCGAATCTCTCCTGCAGCAGGCAGTTGGGAAATCGAAAGCACAAAAGGCATCTTGGGGATCCGCCGGAATCTCTGTAATCATCCCGGCTTCAATAGAGGTGTTCTCCATACATCCAGGGGCTCAGCCATTCACTCTGAGTGGACAGAGTCAAAAGAAGTTGGGGGGGGGCGGGTGGGCAAGCAGGTGTCAAACTGCAGAGGGCGCAGGAGGGGCACGGATCAAAGCACCGAGTACTAAGATGCATAGAATGTCAGGGTTCCCTTCGCAGCCCATTTCAAGCTACCAGCAATCAGCCCTCACTGAGAAGAAATTGTGAGGCTAATGTTTCTGCACAGGGTGTCCTGATTTTCTGATCTTCCCCAGGACTGTCTGCATAGGCGATGGGAGCTGATGTCTCCTTGGGCTCTGTCCCCCCACCTCCCTCCTGCCTGAGACTTCAGGGACACAGTCCACTTCAAATGCATCTTTTAAAAAAAAAAAAAAAAGATTTTATTTATTTATTTGAGAGAAAGAGAGTAGTGGGGGTAGGGGGCTAAGGAAGAAACAGAATCCCCATAGAGCAGGGAGTCTGACGCTGGACTCAAACCCACGATCCTGGGATCATGACCTAACCCACTGAGCCACCTAGGTGCCCCCTTAAATGCATCTTAGTACTTGGGGAAAACATGCTGTGACCAAACCTCAGGGTTTCATAGGTGGCCTGCCCATTATCCATGTGTGTGGCCCTCCCCTCTTCCGCACAGCTCTAGGCAGACCCTCTGGTGGGACCAGGACAGTGAGGTGGGCAAATGGCTCCTTTTGGTGGGAACAAAGATGCCGCTTTGCAGGACCCCTTTCAGCACCGCACGTGCTCAAGACTAAGGATTTAAAGCACAAGAACCAGAGCAGTCTGGAAATGGCATCTTCCCAGTGCTGCACGCCTTTGTTACCTACTTCTTGGACACAGTGCAGGGAGCCTTTGCACCAAACCCACCCCTTCTCCAACAGGCCTCTTATTGCGGTGGATAAGAATGCAAACTCTAAGGCCAGGCTGCCCACAGCACGAGCTACATGGCCACAGATACGTTTCTTAAGCTCTCTATGCCCTGCTTTCCCATCCGTAAGATGTTAGCTATGGTTATTATTATTTTTTATTTTTTTTATTTCTTTTCAGCATAACAATATTCATTGTTTTTGCACATTATAATTTTTTTTTTAAGATTTATTGTTTAGGGGCGCCTGGGTGGCTCAGTTGGTTAAGCGACTGCCTTCAGCTCGGGTCATGATCCCAGGGTCCTGGGATCGAGTCCCACATCAGGCTCCCTGCTCCATGGGGAGTCTGCTCCCTCTGACCTTCTCCCCTTTCATGCTCTCTCTCACTGTCTCTCTCTCACATAAATAAAATATTTTAAAATTTAAAAAGAAAATTATTGTTACTCATCTCTACACCCAGCGTGGGTCTTGAACTCACAACTCCGAGATCAAGAGCCGCGTGCTCTGCCGACTGAGCCAGTCGGGTGCCCCTGATTATCATTCCTATTATGGAACTCAGGGGGCTTGCTCCCCTCCAGATCAGGAAGCCCGTCCATCAACCAGTGGCTGCCAGAGCTGGGTGGGACTTAGTGCTGTAATGTCACCCAGCCAAGGTCACTGGGAAGGCCACTTGCCTCATCAGCCCGCATAAAGGGGCAGGTATAGGGAAGGAAGCGGCTTTGGGAGCGTCCTCTTACCACTCCGTTGCCTGCTGTCGCTTATGCAACAGCTCTATCCTGCCTCCTCTTCCCTCCAATTAGGTCCAATTTCCTTGTTCTCGCCTTAAGGGAGACAGGGAACAGCTGTCTCCTACCTCCATAAAATAACTCTTCCAGGTCTGGACAACTATTATTAAACATCCCCCTTCACACGTCTCTTGCTCTATTATAAGATACATGAAAGGCCCCGATAATGGTTTGAGGTCTCTGTGAGATGGTTGCTGTTCACCCCAATTCCTCTAATAATTAGTGGTTGTAAACCACTTTGGAGATAAAAGGCATTTTATAAGAGCTAAGTCCTATTATGATTAGCTTTCCAATATTTCCTAGCTGATGTTGATGAGCACATGAAAGCCAAACACCGCCCCAGCGTGATATCGGGTGGTTAATTAGATGGAGTTCAAGGCGGCTGGTGTATATTAAAGAAACTGCTGCAAAATTTAACAACATTAAAAAAGTGCCTGCTTTCTTTTTAGCACAAACAAGCTCTTTTCAAAGGCTGTCAGGGTTGATGCCTGCGAGACAAGGGCCCGGTGAGGATCAAGAGCTCATCGACCCTCTGAGCCTGGAAGAGAAAGACACAGTGATGACACCTGACTTTGTATGAAGGTCCAGTGTCAGCAGGAGACTAGGGACCCTGTCTCATTGTACCAGGTTTGGCTATCCTTCTGTGATATGAACAAGCGAAGTAATGCCATCCCCACTTTGCAGACGAGGAAGCTGAAAAATGGATTTAGAGGCACAGGGCAGCGCGTACAGCGGGACAAAGTTGAGGCAGAAGTGATGGGCTGACACTGTTGATGCCCCGCCCACATCCCTTGGGATATTTGTGTCCTTCCCCTCAGCGTCCTCACGCCTTTGCTTCTAACTCCCTGCATCTGTGCCTCTTAGAAGGCCGGCCCTGGCTTTGCCCACACAGACAGAGCCAGAAGGGTGCGGGTTCCCTGGTCACCTCGAAACAGTGGGAAGCCAACGACGGACTGGAGGAGAGCGTGAAAGCCCAGCGGGGACAAACTCTGAGCTGTGATTTACAGCTTAGATCACTTCTGTGGGACCAAGCTGAGACTAGAACGCCACCTGACATGGCCCTTTGCCACTTCTCTCTTGTCCTGCTTCCCACCCTTAACTATGTTGTCCCGGGAGCATTGCCTTAATTCCATCAGCTTGCATGTGGATCCCCTCTCAGGATCTGCTTCTGGGGAACCCAGACTAAGATGACTCTTGACTCAGCATTTATGAGAACATTAAATACATTCTCCCGGGTCTCCTCAATTCCAAACCTTCCTTTCCAGACCTCCAACCTAAGATATCCATGGATCTCTGTGTCCCACCTCCCCTCCATCCTGCCCTCCTCCTCCCCCCGCCCCCCACCGCCACCAAGGCCCTTTACTCTCAGAGTCTCGGTTTTCCTTGGGATTGTGATGTCCTAACTGCTTCTAGAAAAACTAACCTCTGGGCTCTCTATGGGTCCATGCATGGAAAGCCCTGAACCAGGCAGACGGTGTGAGAGGTACAAAGATATATTTAAGACTATCCCTTTTCTCAATGAATTTACAATTTTGCAGGAGGACAAGATACAAATACAGGAGGTAGACGATGAGAGCCACATGGGTGTACACGAAGAAAGTTGCCTGAACAAGCAACTCTGAGAATGGGCCCCCAAAACAAGGCAATTGTCCACAGTGCTTCATGCCACCCAATTCTGGCTTTTTCATTTCATCTTACATGTTCAAGAAAATGGAGGTCAGCTCTGGCAGAGATAATCTGAATGAGTAGGTAACTCAAAAAAGCCCAGCTTGCATTTAACTCTGGTCTGCATTATTTTTTTTAAATAGTACTTCCTTGGGGGAACAGCTTCAGAGAGGTCAAGTAATTTGTCTCAGAAAAACAGCTAATTAGCGACAGAGTGTGAATTCAATCTTAAGCCTGCCTGACTCTTTAAAAACCTCAGTTTCTCTACCTGTGAAATGGGACCAATGATTCCCATCTTACCGAATTGTGATAAGAATTTTAAAAAAATAATATACAGAGGGTAAAATAATATACAGAGGGTAAAAAAAAGGTATAATAAGCAGGATGTAGTAGGTGATAAGTATAAGTATATAAGTATTATTCCCAGAGGTGATGTTATTGAACCTCAGGGTATGAATATTTTTACATGCATACTTTAAAATTTTTTTTATTTTTTAAAGATTTTATTTATTAATTTGACAGACAGAGATTACAAGTAGGCAGAGAGGCAGGCAGAGAAAGAGTAAGGGAAGCAGGCTTCCTGCTAAGCAGAGAGCTCAATGTGGGGCTCGATCCCAGGACCCTGAGATCATGACCTGAGCCGAAGGCAGAGGCTTTAACCCACTGAGCCACCCAGGCACCCCATATGTATATTTTAAAGGCTCTTAATACAGACTACCAAACTGCTTTCCAATAAATAAGTAAATAAATAAACCCCCCAAAACTTCAAACACAGTTAAGCAAGGCATGACAGCATCACCAAGGGGACCTGACCATGCCTCCTTTCTGCTTTTAGGATAAATCTGACATTGGCACGATGACCACCACCTCTTTACAGACCTCTTCTCCCACCTTCCTCACTGCATTTGCTGCCCTCAAATGATTTCCTATCCTCTCAGCAGCGGAATGCCTCAGCATCTTCAAACATACGTTTACTTGCCGGGCATGCCCCTCCCCTTGTCTATGCTAAGTCCCACGAACACTGAAGAGTTCCATTTAAGGGTCACCTTCTCTGAGCATTCACCTTGACCTCGGCACAGTCTTTAATGCTTACATGCTCTTCCTCAAGGCTCCCAGAGCGTCCTAGACTCAGCCTGCTGCAGGAATTAGTCATGTAGAGATTGGCTTGTCAGTGCTCCTCCATCCCTCTCTTTCTCTCTCTCAACCTCTCTCTCTCTCTCTCTCTCTCTCTCACACACCACCTGCAGATGCCTTGGAAAGAATGGATCACATCTCATTCCCTGCACTTAGCAAAATATCTGGCTCACTGGCAAAGCTAAATGGAAGAACATCTACAAAGAATAATTAAAAAAAAAATGTGAGCCCGTGTTCTCGTTTCTGATTGAAGCTGTAGCAGAAAAGAAAACCAAGGGCCACGGTGCCATGTATCTTCTACCATACTCCAAGAGCTAAATTCAAACATTTTCTCCCAGGTCACAGTCCTGCAGGAATCATGATGAGTTTGGATAGCATAGTCTTATCATGAACTTTAATGGCTGGTAGAAAAGGAAAGGGAAAGAAGGACAACGATGACTCCTGACTGCAGAGATAAGCCTACCCTGCAGCTTGGCCAACGGTCCCTAACCTTGCCTCCTCACACCTCTGTTCTTTCTCTGGTCTTTCTCTGTTACCCGTTCTTGCTCGGTCTCAAGCTTCTCTATCAAGAGGTTGGCAGGAACCACAGTGTCCTCAAAGGTTCTGAGCAGGCCTCAAAAAATCGGATTCAAGTGCTGGGAAAATGGGTTCATTTCTCTGAAAAGGTACAAATAACCGTTTCTTACCCATTCCAGCGGAGGAAGGTCAGATGAAACACGAGATGTGAAAGTGAATTCCAATGCTATATACAAACACAAATATATCCTTATCATTGTGAGGGGAGAGGCCAGAGAGCAGAGGAAGGACAACAGAAGACAGCGGGCATGCTCCATGGGGGCGTCGGCTCCTGCGAGTGACTGTGGAACAGCAAACCACACACACAGACCACCAAAGTTTCCAGGCTTTTCTGCCCTATGCAAAAGAGTTGGAACAAATGACAAACTTTCTCCTGCAGAGGCATTGCTCAAACAAATGTAAGCGATATCTACTTATTTCACCAATTTCCTCAATGTTGGAGAACTGACCTCTGTCATCTAGGTTTTAAGGAATGGGGGACCCGGGGCACCTGTGTGGCTCGGTTGGTTAAGCGGCTGCCTTCCGCTCAGGTCATGATCCTGGAGTCCCGGGATGGAGTCCTGCATCGGGCTCCCAGCTCCACGGGGAGTCCGCTTCTCCCTCTGACCTTCTCCCTCTCAGTGCTCTCTCTCACTCTCATTCTCTCTCTCTCTCAGGTAGAAGAATAAAATCTTAAATAAAAAAGAAAGGGGGTACCCATGTCCCTGATGAGTACGGATGTAAAAATTCTCAACAAAATACTAGCAAAGCAAATTCAGTCCTGTTAAAAGGATCAGACACCATGATCAAGTGGGATTCATCTCTAGGTTGCACAGAGGGTTCAACATATGCAAATCAATGAATATGATACACCACATCAATGAAATGAATTATTATAAAATCATATGATCACCTCAATGGATGCAGAAAAAGCATTTGACAAAATTCAACATCCATTCATGATAAAAACTCTCAAAAAAATTGGGTATAAAAAAGGCACCTCAACATAATAGAGGCCATGTATGAAAAGCCCACAGCTGACATCATACTGGTTGGTGGAGGATTGAGAGCTTTTCCTCTAAGATCAGGAACAAGACAGGGAGCCCATCCTCACCACTCCTACTCAACACAGCACCAGAAGTTCCAGCCACAGCCATCAGGCACAAAAAACAGGTAAAGGGGATCCAAACCAGAGAGGAAGAAGTAAAATCATCTGTGTGTTGATAACATGATTTTACATACAGAAAATCCTAAAGAGTCCACCAAAAAACTGTTAGATGGGACCAAAAAATTCAGTAAAGTCGCAGGATACAAAACAATACACAAAATCCAGAGTACATTTATACACTAACATTTATACATTATACACGTAGTACATTTATACACTAACATTTATACACAACTCTCGAGGGTGTTACGCTGAGGGAAATCCATCAGAGGAAGACAAATACTGTATGATCTCTCTTATAGGTGGAATCTAAAAAAATAGAACTCATAGAAGCAGAGAAAAGACTGGTGGCTGCCGGGGGTGGGGAGCGGGGGCAGGGGAGGGGGTATGGGTGAAGGGGGTCAAAAATCACAAATGTCTAGTTATGCGATGAACAAATCCTGGGGATGTGACGTACAAGTGTAATGTACAATATTGCATATTTAAAAGCGGGTGAGTGAGCAGACCTACAAGTTCTTATCGCAGGAGGAAACCGTAACTCTGTGCTGTGATAGGTGTGAACAAAACTAAGTGTGCTAATCATTTTTCAATTATACATATAGGACATCATTCTATTGTACGCCTTAAACTTATGCGATGTTATATGTTCATTAACGTATTTCAAGAAAGCTGGAATTAAAAAAAAAAAAAAAAAAAGACAAAAGAAACTGTCCCCAAGAAGACATGGGAGAAATGGCCTGTCTGAAGACTCGGGTTTTCTAATCGAAGCACTTGCCGATGATTCCCACAGATACTAAAAACAGGAGCAGCGGAACCACCCCAGGCCTGAATCCAGATGACCGGGGATGCAGTCTTCCCACCTTTGGTTTTTTTCACTCACTTCGCGGGTCCTGACCTGGCAGAGGATGTGTGACTCCTCACGTCTGGAGGGCACTTGCTACTGGAAATCTGAATCCCGCCTGGAAACACACAGAGATGAATCACACCTTGTTTTCCACCAGGGGGCCACAGAGGAAGGGCAGGTTTTGTGCTAATTTGGGGAACATTGGAGGAAATGCCCCTCCCAGTAGAGCGGCCAGTAGAAAACAGGCCTAGTTCCATCTTTTTCCAGGTTTTAGAGAGGAGGAGAAGGGGAGGGGTAGCCGTGGGAAGTGTGTTTAGTGGCCTGAGTCGGGACACTGTGTCCAGCCAGGGAAGGCAGATCATGGGAAGGGGTAGCCTAGAGCCAACCAAATAGCCCCTCCCAAAGCCCGAGCTCTCAGCAGTGCTCTTGAAGCTCCTCCGTACCCACCTACAGATGCCATCCGCACTGCCGAAGCTCCTCCCTGAAACACACATGCAGAGTTGCGACCAGTATCACTGTCTTACCTAAGAAGGCAAGGCAGTAGTGTTTCCAAGAAAAGCCTAAGAGCCCCACCAGGAAAGCAAGCTGAGAGGTGCTGGAGGGAGAACGGGTCTGGGACAAGGAGAAGGTAGGCGACCTTATCGACTGCAGTATGGGGATGTTACGACCGTGGACCTGGAGAGGATATTTGCAGAAAGTACTGGCCACGAGCTAAATAGCACGGTCCGAGAGTGAGCTTGAAATCACTGAGGTAGCAGTGGTGATTCCATGGGGCTAGGATTATCTCTCACACCCTGCTGAGGCCCCGTCTCCACTTAGAGCTGGATTTGGCAGACCCGATGTATCTGGCCAGTGAATTTGGCCTCTGTACAGCTCATACGCACAAGTCATCCAAAGCGGACGTTTCCTATTCTACGAGGGGTAATACGGCACTTGGGCGCTCCTTCCCTCATCCAATACATATTTACTATGTGCGGGTACTGTCTGAAGTGCCAAAAGGCAGCAGGAAGTCAAATCCAGCAAGCTTTTGACCTTGTGGAACTTACATTCCAGTGGAGAGACACAACACATCCATAAACCCTGTAAGTACTTTCAGATAGTGACGAGCGCCGGAAGACGATACCCACCCACCCTAAGTCACCTCTCCGTACCCCTCACTGACATCGCTGCCAAGGGTGCTGCGAGCACCCGGAGCTGGGAGGCTCCACCCTCTAGTGGTTTCCCAGGCAGCAGCCTTCGCAAAGTCTGCAAGTGGGAGAACAGGAGGGAAATGTTACCCCATCTGCCCCCAGCTGCCGGTACCTGGGAAGCTTAGGTCATATCTATTTAGAAACGAAAAATTACTTGAGCTGTACACAGAGACATGGATAGTATTATTGCTAGATGGTAATCTTCAGAGAGAATTTATTTTTATTTTCTTCTGAATTTGCTAATGCTTTTATTATTACAAGGTATTAGTCTGGCAGTAATGGAAAAAAATCTCTTTTTAAATAAGAAGATTAGCCTCGCCAAATCAAATTAATAAGAAATACAATGGAGAGGGCGCCTGGGTGGCTCAGTCAGTTAAGCATCTGCCTTCGGCTCAGGCTATTGTCCCGGAGTCCTGGAATTGGGATTCAGCCCAGCGTTCTACTCAGTGGGGAGTCTGCTTCTTCCTCTGACCCTCCCCCTGATCATGCTCACTCTCTCTCTCTCTCTCTTGCAATTGAATAAATAATATCTTAAGAAAAAAAAAGAAATATATTTGGACAGCTAGGCAGGGACCAGATCTCAGGATGGTAAATAACATCTTACCACACCACTTTGTGGTTTATAAAGCAATTGCACCAAATTGTCTCTCAACCCTCACGAGACTTTCTCAAGGTTACGCAGAAAATAAACCTCAGTGCAGGAGAATACTTGACTGTTAGGTCCTTGACTCCTCGGCCAGGATGTTTTCTCATTATTCCACCTGCCCTTTGGAAACTGACCTCATTTCTCTTTATAGCTGAAGCCTCCAGAAAGCCTCTGAGCACCCCAGGTCCTAACTCCCTCTCCCTCTGCCTTCACCCTCCCCTACAGGGACCACACTGACTTGTTCGTTCAAATGTGCGTTTACTGAACTCGTCTTTACTGAGCCCCTGCCAGGTTCTGAGCATCGTACTAGGCGCTCAAGGTACTGTGGAGAATCAAAAAGGTCCCCCAGGGCTGGGAAGAGGCTTTAACTAATGAATGAATATATGATACAAACGTAACCACAGTGAAATAAAAGTGAAGAGAGTTAGGCAAAAAAATTAGCACCAAAGGGAGTGGATTGGGACCGTGGCACAACTAGCCCTTAGCTCAGTAATAAGCAACACACTGTCACGGAGTCCCCAAGGAAAGTCAGGCAGACATTCTAGTTGGAGGCCAAGATGACAACAGCCCAAACCTCAGAAAAGGCATATTCTGGATGGAGAGGCAGTGGGCAAAGCCACGTGAAAAGTTAATTAAGGGCTTCATGCATGCTAACAGTAATGAAACAGCCCCTGAATCCTTCTCTGGGACAGAGAAGAGTTGACCTACTGCATCATCAGAGCTAGAGGTCATTCTCAGAAGTCTGGGAACAGGAGAGAAGAGCAGGGCCATACACAATGTGCATTTAATCATACAGGAAGGGGCTTCCCTGTCTGGGTGGCACGGGCTTGACCACGGGACTGCAGGACGTTACAGGTGGGACAGGATTGGAAGGGGCCGGCCAGCAGGAAAGTCTTCCGCCCAGAAGGTGGGAACTGAGTGGCCTTGGAGAGGGAATGGGATTTGGGGTAATCTCATTTAGCAAGGACACCAGGATATCCGGGAACCTGGGGAACAGTCTGGGCCACTTTCTCTTCCAGACCCTGGAGGCTGGCATCCTGGCCTCTCACCTATCTGGGAACTGGAGCGGGAAGGCCCCTCCAGCATGTCTAAGCATTTGAAGCGTCCCCTCTAGCTGTGCTCAAAGGAGCACTGCTGGCCACACAAGGCTGAACATAAAGACTGATTTCAGCACCAGTCCGGCTGGCAAATGAGCATGACTGGCTAATTAGCACACCCATGCATGGGGTTTTTCTACAATATATCCATACATGACGCTCAGAAGCTCCCAGGCGCTGGGAGGCACTGGGGACATAAGATTCACGCCAGGTTCTGTTCTTAGTTGCCGTTTGCTATCACAGCACCGCAGCGGGGATCTGGGCTCTGGGGACTGCCCTGCGCACACCAGCCACCGAAAGGTAACAGCAGCAATAAATATTTAATAATGGTAGCAAACTCTCATATGGGGCTTGAGAGTCCAGAAAGCCTTTTGTAACTACTGCTGCATGGATTTCGAAGGCTGTGCTGCCTTATTTGTGGTAAGGACAGGCCATGCCTCCTGGACAAGACGTATCCCCCAGACACCTCTCCGTGTGACACTGAGGCATCTTCAATGACATCCGCATCTCCAAGGCACTTTGGGCAGTGTGACCTGTGGGTAGCAGAGGGGAGCCTTGGGCGAAGGTCCTGGGAAGCTGTGCTCATCCCGGATCTCGTTCTGTGCCTTCTCTGCTTGAGAAACCCAAGTCTGGGGCTTTAGATGGCCCTGGGTTCAAGTCCCAGCTCTGTCCCTCACGACGTGGGTGACCCTCAGCCAATTATCTGACTTCTCTGGGCCACCTTCTTGCTCCATTAAACATGGGTAATCGGAGTCTGTCTCATAGAGTTGTCCGGAAGATAGTAAGATACAGAGCACATGAAGGGCCTAGTACCGGGCCTACCCTTACTTAGCGCTCAGTGAGTATGGATTCCATTCACTACGGAAGCTGCAAACCACAGGCGGCCCCTGAGCACCCAAAAGGTGGCCCGTCCCCCTCGAGAAGCATTAAGAATAACCTTGTGCAAGAAAAAAAGGGATGTCGAACACCAGATTGACACATTTGTAGACTGACTACGTGTGAAACGATATTTGGGCTATAGCAGGTCAAATGAAATGTTAATAAAATTAAATTTTCCGCTGTTCCTTTTCCTTTTTCCTGATGCGGCTACGAGAATATCGACAAGCACACGTGGGGCCCATGTCCGATCCCTACAACACAGCACTGCTCTGGCCATAGGAGTTCCACGAAGGCCGAGGCTTTGTGGCTTTGGCTCACTGCTGTGTCCCCAGCATGTGGAACAGGGCCTGACTCGATGAGGGAGCCTCCAAGCGTGTGAGGAGCTGAAGACCGGGCTTGAGGAGGTGGGGACAATCCTGAGGCAGTCTGGGGGCAGTGTGGGTTTCATACTGTTGAGTAACCTGAGTCTGGACAAAGTACTCACAATGTGTCCCCAAAATGGCCAGATTCAAACCAAGTGGGACAAGGGGCTTTGCCTCCCTGGGCCCTGGGCTCCTCGTCTCTTTTGAACTGTGGGAACCACGAGCCTGCATCAATTTCTTTTTCCTGGCGGGTAGAGAGAAGAAATCCCAAGCCAGGAGGTTGAGCCCTAAATATTTTCTCAGTCTCCTTTTCTGTTCCCAAAGAGGCTCTCTGGCTGAGATTTCTCCATATTGCCCCAGTCAATAATTTGTTTGTTTAAGGGTCCGCTTTGATTTTACTTAGTTTTAGATGCTTTTCATCAGAAGCCAAAACCTTGCGATCTTTTTCCTTGATCTTGTAATGAAATTCCCTCAGAGAGATTTAATTCTAGCTAGAGCCTCCCCTATGCCACAGATCCTTTAAAGAAAAAAAGACATCTAAATAACAAACATCCTGCCATCTTCAAATAAAAATCTCCGAAGGCAAACGGGCTTGTCTCCCTTACATCTGCCTCCACTCTCTTGCCAACTATACCGACAAATTCCCTACATTTTGTTTCAAAAAAGGGAAGGTACTCAACATACCACAGCCTCTCATGTTCCCACACATGCCCTGAAGGGATCCTGCCGCTCTGTGAACATTCTCGGCCGTTTTTATGTCAGTCAAACACGCTTGTGTGATCTGCGTGGCTCTCACCTGTGGGCCGCTGAGTGAATTCTCCTCCTGACTTGCTCCCAGCCTCCCTACGCGGAACTTTCTGGAATAGAGCCGGTGCTATTTCCATGCCCAACCCTGGCTCCAAGGGCTCATGAATTTTAACCTAAGAAAAGAGTAGTTTCCAGGCCAAACTGATTTCTTAGAGAAGATCTCGCCCACCTCTCCCCACCCCGGGGTGGAACGCCAACACTATTTTTGATCAGAAAGGATAAAAAAAGATTTACCAGACTCAACCGTGTCGTTCCAAAGCAAGAGGAGGGCCTCCGCCAGGTACCAGGGGTAGAGCTGCCTTTTCGAAGCAGCAGACACAGGGCACAGAACACACTTCATCACCCACCCGTGTCGCAGCCACTTGTGGCTCTTGCCTTCCCTGTCACCCAGCAGACCTGTGCTTGAGGAATGCACACCAGTTTTGAGCAAGCAGCAAGCAACAGGACAAGAAATCTGCTTTTTTCCAAAGAGGGGTATGCTGCATTCCAAAGCCAAACAGATTTCACCTGGAGGTCCTCTTCAGCTGACACTCACGGAGGGACCCCTTAGAGCAAGACATGGCAGGTGCCAGGAATAAAAAGTGAGCAGCCCATTACTCGAGCCCTCAGAAGCTCACAGTCTAATGGAGATAGATGTATGTGACAAAGTTAAACGTTAAGGTTGAATGAGGAAAGGTAGTGTGTGTGTGTGTGTGTGTGTGTGTGTGTGTGTCCTGAAAAATGATGGGAAGAAATATACCCCAGTGTCATGTTATGTTAATGTTAAGTGAGCACCTCTGCTTATCGGTTCTATGCGTAATTTTTCTCCTCTTCTTTACTATTTGTTATATTGTTGGATAGTTCTTTTTATAATAAACATACATTGCTTATAAATACAGCATGTTTCTCAAGAAAAAACGTCAACAGATTATTATAAAGGACAACTATTTGGATGATAGGCTTTGTGGAGAACAGGGCACATCTATGGGCCCTGTAGTATAGGTAGAATTGGGGAGTCCGGTAAGGGGAGACGACCTCAAGCAAAGGAGCAGCATGAAATGGGCCCCAGAGCTGGAGTGATGGAGAGGACGATTTGGGAAGACGTGAGTAAGAAGACAGTACGCATAGGTACTCACCTAGAGTGAGAAGTAGGGCTTCGGTGCTGGGGGGCCTCGAATGCCACACCAAGTAGACTCGGTGGCTTATGCTTTGTGTTCCTATGGCCCTTCGTGTTGGTTGCTAGCATACCACTCATCACACGGCATTATCCTTGGTTGTATCCACGTCTCTCCCCCACGAAATTTTTAGCCCTCAGAGGTAGGGGATCATGGATCATTCCTTCTGTAACCATAGTACCTAACATAAAACAACTAGCACATTAACAGGAGTCAACAGATGCTTCCTGGGTGAACTGAATTCTAAGAGGATTACTCGATTTTGTAGGTTGTAAGGAGTGGGAGTCACCAAGAGATCCAGAACCGAATGTATTTCAGGCAGTTAATATGCGCCAAGCCCTCCGCTAGCTGCCAGACTACATTGTCTACACGGGTCCTACCTATAATCCTCTGCGGTTTTGTCCACCCTCGTTCACACACAAGGCTCGAAGAGGTGGAGTAACCTCCCGCAGGACAAACAGTCAGTGGCCAGTCTGAACAGAGTGGGGAGGATGGGGTCGAACAGAAACATCGCAGAAACAAGGAGACTACAGCCGCTCGAGGTTGCAGAGACCTGAGTTGACCCAGCTGCTCAGGGCGCAGAAGTGAGGAAGTGGGGCAGGGGCACTCTGGAGGCGGTGCTCAGAACGGAAGGCTGACTCTTCCTTAGCTGCCTCATTTATTAAACTGATAAGAACAGATACTACACTTGATCTTAGCCAAAAGGCCGAGAAGCGATAGCTGCCTCATTTATTATTTCTGATGTGAACCCAGGGACACACAGCACCCACGGGGACTCCTCTGGTATTTGGGAGAGCTCTGGCCCATCAGAAGTAGGACTTGGGAAAAGAGCCCCTCCCCAGGCTATGCTCTGCCTTAGGGTCAAGGTGAGGTGAGGGCCTTGGCACAGGAAGGGGCAACTGAGTGCCCCTTGACACCAGCCGTGGTCCTCCATCCCAGCTCCCGAACGTTGGCCCCACATCTCATTTGAAGATGCTCTTCCCCTTCACAGTCCAGGCCAGGGATGGGTGCTCAGCTTCCTGGAAGCAGGCAGCTGCCCGGGATGCCCTCTAGCAGGACATCCTATCCGGCGGATCCCAGAATTACTCCTGAGGCTAACAGCTTTGTTTTGACCGGCGCCCAGCGTTTTGGTGCCTCTCCGTCAACGTTAAAAGAGTAGCCACTGACCTAATGGTGCCCGAGGTGGTGTCCATAGAAGGAAGTGACCTCCTTCCTTTTTAGGCATTCATTCCCAGAAAATAAAATGAAAGAGTTCTTACGCCCTTTGCTCGTTTCTGGGACAGTGGGTAATGTTACATCCCCAACAGAGCTGACAGTTGAAGACCAAGAATAACCACAGGTCGGTTGCTCTCCTCTGTTTCCTCTTCTCTCTGCCCCAATCCAGGTGCCCACATTCCCCCCACCCCCCAGGTCAGGGCACTGCAGTCCCTTGATGGCTCTTGCCAGGCTGTGTGTGATTGCTTCTTTACCCTGAAGGCGACTGCACTCAGGTGACCTCCCTACTCCCACATTACTGGTCCTCCCTGAGTTGGCCGTTGAGGACGATGCCTGGGAAATGCTCACACCAGATCCAGCCATGTGATCCATGAGCCTGTGTCTGGGGCGTCCCCCACCCCCTCAACCTCAGCTTCTGCGCGCCAGCCGGGAAAGTCAATGAGGACACCAAGTTCGCGGGCATTGTCAATGAACAACTTCCCCTGCTTACGTTTGTGGACCGTAGGGCATGGAACCCTGTTCCGTTGTGCCGTGCCCATGAAGATGCCTTTGCATCTGCAGGAGCCTTGAGGTTGGTGGCTCTCCTTCCAGGGCGGAGGACTGAGGATGGTCCCCCCGGAGTTCATCAGGAGTCATATGACTGCACTGAGAGCTCTGCAGTGGGATCAATGGTCAAGGACCTTGGCAGATCCAGCCCGGAGCAGGAGCAATACCGTCCAGACTTCCAGCACTGGAAAACAACAGCTTTGCTCCCCTGTGAAGCCCCCATTATAGGGGGCACTGCTGGTGCGGGAAGAGGTGAGAGCAGAACGGATTCAGGGACCAGTTATAGGAATCCAAACGTGAGTGTTCAGGGACACGTCTCCAGGCCAGGTAGGAGGGTGCCCCTAAAACATCGCCCTTTCCCTCCTGCCTCAGCACCCCTCAGCGGCTCCCACACATGCAGAAGGAGATGCAAACTCGCTTCCTGGGCTTCTGGTGCCTTTTGCATTCCTAAGAAGCACAGAAGGGTGATTTCCTCAAGTAGGATGGACCAGCACAGAGAGGAGGGCATCTTTCTCAGGACAGGAATCGTCCATGCCCAGGGATTCTGTGATGGGCTCCCTGCAGAATTTGTTCTACTCATCTTAGAAGGCCATTCTCTGTTCTCACTGTCCTGCCATCTGTCCTCCCTCCAGCCGCGCCTTCTTGCTCTCACTCATTTTGCTGCCATTTCTTAAAAACTCCTGAGAAGCCCAGGGGGCACAGGTGATTAAGTGGCCAACTCTTGATTTCAGCTCAGGTCATGATCTCAGGGTCTTGGGATCCATCCCCGCGTTGGGTTCCCTGCTCAGGAGGGGGTCTGCTTGAGGATTTCTCTCCCCCTTCCTTTGTCCCTCCCCCCCTCAAATAAATACATTAATTTAAAAAATTAAAAATTAAAAAATTTTAAAACCTCCTATGTTTCTTCCGTCTTACCAAATGTTATCGGCCCTTCAGGCAGTGTCTGGGTTTTCTAGAGCTGCCATAACAAATCCTCAAAAACCAGGTGTCTTAAAATAGCAGAAATGTGTTCTTTCATGGTTCTGGAGGGTGGAAGTCCTAAATCTAGGTGTCCACGTGCTGTGGCCTCTCCAAAGGCGCTAGGGGAGAAATCAGTCCTTACTTCTTCTGGCTTCTGGTGGTTCCATAAGAACAGTCTGTGCCTCTGTCCTCACATGGCCTTCTCTTCTCCATGTCTGTCCTCTGTGGGCCAAAAGGTCTATAGGGACACTTGTCACTGAATGGAGGGCTCCATGCACAGCCCAACACGATCTCATCTGGAGATCTGTGACTTAATTACACCTGCAAAACCCCTTCTTCTGATAGTGTCACATTCCTAGGCCTGGTAGGTTAGGAGGCGGACCTATCTTTTCACCGTTCACCCCACTCGAGACAGTGATTCTCAACCCTCCTCTGGAGACACCTGTAGACTCTAGACACCCGGGCCTCAATCCAGAGATTCAGTCACCGATGATCCTGGGTGGGGTCAAGGCGTGAAGTGTATTTGTGGGCTTTTGTGTTTCTTTTTGTTGAAGTTACCTGGTTTCTCTGGACCAGCTTGGGGAGAACCGCTGTTCCAAGTCCCGAGGACTCATAACATCTCACCCAAGCAGACACTAGGAGTGACATAGACCTTCCTGCTTTCTCCTCCAGGATTATTTCCATGGAGTCACAGATCAGACTGCCATCTACTGGTATTTTCATGCTGCACAAAAGTCAGAGACCTTAGAGACCTCCACACTCTCTGATCCATGCTGTTATAGAATAACCCTGTTCCTCTAACGAATATTTGGAAACACCTTCCGTGTGGCCTGAGGTGACCCTCCCAGGTTGCACTAATGAAGCAGTCAAGGCGTACACCTGCTTACGATGAATAAGATTAGATTATTCACTTCATATGAGGAGTACACAGAAATTTAAAACAAAACAACAACAACAAAAAAAAACAGAGGACAAGAGAATTAAAAAAAATATTTGGAGGAGAAATAACAAACCCGCTTACCGGTTTGTATCTGACGACAGCAAGGAGGAAACAGCCTCGACTGAGGTATGGACAACATGTCAGGTAAAATTACTAACGTGAAAGTAGATAGAACAAGGACGTGTGTTATTCTTGCGAACGAGTTAAACTTGATACAGGGTCACAATAATTGATGATGTCGATACGGGACAGGGCAGTGACGAAGAATCATGGAAAACATTGTCTCCAATCTGGAAATCCCACCCAGAGGGAGGAGGCACACATTCAGTCTTGACCATTGCCTTCCCCCTGTTCATGCTCTCTCTTTTCCATTCTCTCTCTCTCTCTCTCTCTTCTGTCTCTCTCTCACTCTCCCTCTCTCTCAAATAAATAAAATCTTTTTTTAAAGAAAATGTTTGATACATCTCAAAGAGGAATATCAGAATTAAAAGTGAACAAGAAAGGCAACCCCAAAGCAAATCATTGTAATGTCTACTTTTTGCAAGACGTTTCTCATCATTGTCCTACAATTGCATATACATATATTAGATCTATTTTAAAAGCAGTTTCTAGAAAGTAGGTTACTGACATGGTGACATGTCCCATGCCTCTGCTTATTTAATAACGTGTCGTCCTGCAACTGTGTGTGTTAGATGAAGTCCTAATCGCCTGTTACAAATCTGTGGGTGGTCTCCTTGCTTTTGCAGTAACTACATGTTGCACTGAAACTCTTGTCAGTTAAATGTATGTTTGGAAATGCTCTAATCTAGAGAGAAGGCACAGAGTGGGGAAATTATCTAATCATTTCAAGATTTTGTCTTTATTTCACTTTATTTCGCTGAGGCTTTTCTTCCTTGAAAACGAGCTCTTCAATCACTGGGCTTTGGGGATCACTTCCTTGAAAACTTCTCAGTATGACTATGTAGAAAAGTATTACTAATTTCTATTTAGTTGGGTTGAGTTTGCGGGGCGGGGCAGGAGCCAGTGCTTCACTGATTGGGTTTTGCACTTGGAATCACGACCGGCACCCTCAGCCCCCACACAGGAAATTCTCAGGGCATTTGTCAAAGCCACCCCACGGATTTACAGAACACTTTCTAGGGCTTCTGTACTCAAAGCACTGTGGTCTCTGGGCCTGCAGCAGCCCCTGGGAGTCCCTTGGAAATGCAGAATCTTAAGCCTGGAACTAGCTTTACTGGATCAGAAGGTGCATTTTTAACAAGACCCCTAGGTGATTCCCATGCACACTGAATGGGTTTGTAAGCAGCCTTCTGGGGGTAGTACTGACCCTCCATCAGGAATACTGACCAAAGCCAGCCTTCCTTGCTTCTCCAATGACGAAGCAGGCCCAAGGAGGCCGGTTGACTGCGTATTGTGCTCCTGTTCTTGTCATTAAGCTCCGTGACATGGGGTTCTGCTCTCGTATCTGCACACAGCCACCAGCACAGAGACGTACACACAGCTGTGGCCTTGGAAAGGGCCCGAATCTGTATTCCCTCAGGACTGAATACTGCTTTTTACCCAGAAGACACTGGCCTTCCATGACACATCTGTAGATGCACAAGCAACAGATCCCTAGTGCTCGCGGGGCCTGAATTGCGACACCTCCGTTTTGAAAATTTCGCCAGCTGCATGGAGGACCGGTGTTTGAATGCAGAACAACTGGCTGCCTCCCCACGCCCTCTGCCAGGAGGCCGCTTGGGTCAGCCTCCCGCGGAGAGAGAGAGTGAAGCAAAGCCAAGCCCCTCGCTGCTCTGTGGTAACTACAGAGACATTCGATGCTGTCCCATGCAAGCTGAGGGGAGAAGAAAAATCAAGGGCAGCAACAAAAGGCCAGGAAGGGAGCGTCCCTGCGACAAGAAGCCCCAGCAGGCAGATCCGTCTGCTGACCTGTGACTTCAAAGGTCAGATTCAGGGGCGCCTGGGTGGCTCAGTCAGCTGAGCGGCTGACTGCTGGTTTTACCTCAGGTTGTGATCTCGGGGTCTTGAGACGGAGCCCCACATCGGGCCCCACACTCAGCATGGAGTCTGCCCGGGATTCTCGTGCTCGTTCTGCCCCTGCCTCTGCTCATGTATTTTCTCTCTAAATAAATAAAAGCTTCACAAATAAATAGATAAAAGTATGCCAGAGCCAATGACCTATGAACTACACCCTCCTGGCCCATCCCCCCACCTCAAATGTTAACCCACCCTCCCCCTCACACTGCACCCCCTCCCCGCCAAGAATGGAGAAAAGCTGCGATGGGAGCAGCAAAAGAGAGAGGAGGCTTCCTTCAGGCGGCCTTTCAACTCTGACTGAGGCTCCCCACCAGGGGCCCCCTGGGCTGCAGAGCTGCGGCCACTGTCAGCTTCCCCCCGGGCTGTGGGCAGGAGGATGGCTCCATATCTCTGCCCACAGTCTCTACTTCCGGGCCCTCACTTCCTCCCTTCATCGAGCAATGGTAAAGACTCAAGATGACTGGAAGCCACCCACCTTCTCACTCCGCGGCTGTGAGTTTTTTTCTTTTATCACATGGAGGCCCTCGCCCGACCCCTAATGCCGTTTCCACACCATACTGACCAGGTGGCCCAACTAGGCTCCTAGAACCGGGGTGCGGCTCGTTCCCCTTACCTCACACATCTAGCACGCCACCTCACCTTCAGAAGCGGCTCTGTACATGTCAGGGGGCCGGAAGAGCAAAAGGGGCAATGGAGCCGATGACAGCATGACCACAAAGGACGAGCCCTCACCTTCGTGAGGAGAACAAACATGCATTCTCATCACAAGCTTTCTTTAGGGCATGTCCCCAACTCGCCCCTTTTCAGAGCTGCTCCCTTACCGTTGTCAGGGTTGTCATCACCATGCCACCACTAATGGCAAGCTTAAAAGGTGAGAGGTATAGCTCTAAGTCACACTTTTAAAATTTGAAAGGCAGCATGAAATACCAGCGAAAGCATCAGGTTCTACAGCCAGAAGTTCTTGGGCTCAAATACTCGTGCTGTGAGTCCTGGTGAAGCGACTTCACCCTGGCACTGTTTCCTTGTCTACAAAATGCAAATAGGACCACCACAAACTCATGGGGTCCTGGTGAACTAGGGCATGTAAGAGAACAACTGTCGAGCTCATTTTTATTCCGGGTCCCCAAGCATTCCTGGGTCTACCCAAGCTGTGCTAAGACAACCAGCGAGCAGAGCTCCTTCCCCTCTACTCTGCGGCGAAATGGCAGGGACACATAGGTGAGCCAACACGTCAGGAGCAAATGAAGCAGAATCACACCCACACAGACATCCAGACATCCGCCCTCTCCTTTTCTTCTTGAAAAAGACCACCTTTGGCTTTCATTTGCCAGTTTGAAGAGACGTGAGTACCTGAGTGATTTCTTCTTTCTTCTTTAGCCACCGTTGGAAGCACAGTGGTGATGCTCGGTGGCCGTCAACAGACTTTTTAGACGACAGACGTCGGGGGAGGGTGGGGAAACATTAGATGGGAACAGGCTAGTCCCAATGTCAGGGATCCTTACAGACAGCAGTCACTCAGTCCATACCCATGGTTATTAGAACCCACTGTTTCCAGTCCTTTTGATAATTCAAAGATAGTTCGGAATTTTTCAGCGTTATACACATTTAGTCATGGGCTGGAATGACGGGCTTACTCACTTCACCATTACCTATAATAAATGCCAAATGACTGAAAATGATGACCTGTGTCCATCGGTAGGGGCTTGGTTGAATTAATCAGGGTACATCCCTATAATGGAGCACTATGCCCCCATCAGAAAAAAAAAAAAAAATCAGAAAACACTCAACATACTCATAGGAAAGGAGTGCCAAGATAAATTAAGTGGGGGGTAAAAAAAAAAAAAGCAAAGTTTAAAAAAGTGTATCATAGGCAAAAACAGGGTAGAGGTATCAGGTATATTTGTACGGACTTGTATTTGCAAAATGAAACTCTAGAAGGATGTACAAAACTAATTTAAGCTGATTACTGTCCCAGGAGGGGGAAGGGAAGACAAATACAGCCCAAGATAAGATTTCACTAGATATCTTCCTGGAATGATTCTGTTTTTGAACTATGTAAACATATTGCCTATTCATAAAAGGATATAAAAATATCGTGTAAAAAAAATACAGCAGCCGCTGTGAACAAAGGACGTCCTCAGGCTACACATGGAAAGGCCTGCAGGCCTCTGGTTTATAACTTCTGTACTGATGGGCCATAAATTGGGGAAGGAGCAGCTGTTAGCAAAGGGAACGAGTTCTCCTAGGTCTGGAAACAACCCGGTTGTTGAGCGTCTGTTATTTGGGATTCCCTGTGAATTGCCCGGCAATGAGCTGGTTGGATCCAGAAGCTGCTCCTCTCCATAGGAAAGGGATACATCTTCTCCCAGGGTGAGGTGGGACTCCCCCACTTTCCTTGATAGTTAAGGCTGCCTGAAACCCAAATGGTCTGGTTTTTCCCCTCCATTGGGACTTCTCCCCTATTTGTCCTATAAAAAGGGAGAGTGATAGGAATATGGAGGTTGTCCCCTGGAGCACAGTATCCCAGTGCATCCAGCCAAGCCCCAGGTCACACAGACTCCCCTGGAGAATGTCAGAGGAGAGAGAACAGAGGACATGTGCATAGTACCAAGAGACGCTCAATATTCACGCCTTCCGTATGTGCTTGTCTTGCCACCCTGAATGAGCTCACTTAGTGTTCTGGGTTGAATGGCGATCTCCAATAAAGACGGTTGAAGTCCTCACCCCAGGACCTCAAATGGGAGTTCATTTGGAAACAGACATTGCAGATGTCACTAGCTAAGATGAGGTCATCTTGGAGTGTGGTAGGCCCCTAGTCCAATAAGAAGGCAGTCATGTGGGGGCCGCCTGGGTGGCTCAGCTGGTTAAGCGTTTGCCTTTGGTTCAGGTCATGATCCCAGGGTCCTGGAATGAAGTCTGCTCGCTCTCCTTTGCCTGTCGCTCTCCCTGCTTATGTTCTCAATCTCTCTCTCCCTATCAAATGAATGAATAAAATCTTTAAAAAGTCATGTGAAGATAAAGATACAGAGGGAGAAAGCCATGTGACTATGAAGGCAGAGCATGGCTTACATGGCCACAAGGCACGAAATGCTGAAGATGGCTGAAAGACCCCCAGAAAGTGGGAAGAGGCAAGGAAGGATTCCCCTACAGACTGGGGAGGGAGCATGGCCTTGACAACACCTGGACTCTGGACTTGAATCCTCCAGAAGGGGGAGACGATCAATTTCTGCCATTTTTAATCGTTTGTGATACTTTGTTATGGCTGCCATGGGAAATGAATAGCTCCGGCCAGCTCACCAGCAGAGGAAACTGAGGCTGTCTCAGCTCAGTAGGTGGTTGGGAAGGCACAGAGGGCAACTCTGACCCAAAGGATGAAAACTCTGGGACCTGGGCTGATGGAGTTCAATCGTGTAGGTATGCAGTAAAAACTCAGCCAGTCAATCATTACAGAGCACTGACCTTGTAAGGAACTTAGGAGAGAGAAAATGTTCCATGACTGCCCTTGAGGAGTTGAGAATGTGATGGCAGATTTAAGACACACATGAAAAGTATAATACACACAAATACATACACACATTATATATATATATATATATATAAAATACATATAATACAACATATTTCATGTGGCCAAAGAAGAATGACCTCACCCCCAGGCCGATGCCACAGATGTCACCCCTAACTCCCTAACTAAATTCCCACTGGACGGCCATCTGGCCTCAATCTTCTACTGTGTTTCATTTTAGCTGCTCCTGATAAGTGTGTCTGGAAGACCTGGGAAAGCGGCAGCATGTCAGGCTAGTAGTCAATTTCTAGAAGTTATCAGCCTGTTCCTTGCTGAGCCTAAACTCCTTGCCCATTGTGGATATCCACTGCTGTCCACGATCATTGTCTGCTACCCCTGGTCAAAGACTCTCCCACCAGTTTCTTCTCAGCCCCCTTCACCTGTTCAGATCCTATTCTACAGTTCTCCACGAACCAGACATGCAGGAAACTCAAAATCCAGGCAGGTTAGCAGGGCAGACTACAAGAGTTTTTAAGAGGGGCTCCAGAAAATCAGAGACACCCCCCGCCAGCAGGAATACTGCATCATCATGCAGAACCTTTGCTTATTTGGCCCTGCCTTCTCACAGGTTCCCACCACACCTGGCTCAAGGAACCTCTGATTCTTACCGTAAGCAAGCTGGGTGGCCCGTCACACGCCTGGGGTTGGGGAGGCAGCACTCCAGGCTTGAATGCTCCTGGAGATCTCTCTGAAGTCCAGGCCTCTGGGTCGGACAGCTGCTCCAGGAGGAAGAGACGTGGTTGTGCTGACTGCCAGGTGGACGCCCAGGCAGGGCTCATGAGGAAAAGCTGCAAGTCGAGGCCACTCCACCCCTGACCAGCAGCCCGATGACGTGACGTGGGCTCCAGGCCAAGCTCCTGAGGGACAGCTGTGGTCCGGGCATGAACTGCAGATGGAATAGACAGGGGAAAGGTCTCCTCGCTCTGACTTCAAATAATTCATTACAGATATTCAGAGTAGAAAAGGCCTTTGAAGTCATTTAATTTGTATCCTGTTGCTTTTCAAATAAATTTCCAGCTGGGATTTGGGTCTGGTTTTGTAGCAGACACTGTGCTTAAGCAACATCCATTTCTCCCTTGCTCCTTTCCAACAGAACTCTCATGGTGTTACCACTCACGGCAGGCGCCTGTATGCCCAGCCCATGGGCCCTATGCCGTCCTACAAATGCAAGGCCCCTGACCCATGAACAAGTAGGGGGTGGGCTTTCCACCCCCTCTAGTCATTGACACATGACATGGTTTTCTGAGCTATGAAAAAGAGAGAGGCAGGAAATCTTCCTCTGCTGGATGTTGTCTTTGCCCAGGCACTTCGTGCCCACGATGGGGAAGCATAAGGGAAGAGCAGGTGAAGAAAGAGCCCAGGGGTCCTTGAGGACATCGCTGAACCACTCAGCTGAACAGCCCCGATGCCCCCCTTCCTCCAGACTTCTCACTATACACGTAATACATATCCTCGCTGTTGACATTCACTGAGTTGAGTTTTGGGGCTGTGTTTTGACTGCTGAGAGCTAAGATTATCCTAAATGATGTGCATCCAGATGTTCCCCAAATCATGAGTCCATATTCCTGAAGCATAATCTCGTAATCCTGACTACAACCTCCCGCACTTTCCACGTTCTCTCCACCTTTTCTGGGTATCCAGTCCTCTCCCCGGATTTGACCCGTGTCACCGCCTTGTCAGCACAGTGTTCAGTTCTACGGTATATGCCAATTTGGTCACTGAATCCGTTAAATATTTTTGAGTCCCTGTGATGTACCAGACAGGGACATCATCCTCACAAATGAAGCCCCGGAGAGCGCATGGTGGGGGAGACCCACTCCTGGCCAGGAGGTAGGTGAGCGCCAGCGGCAAGTCCCTCGATGGGAGGTGCGTCCCGGCCTGGGCACGCATCAGGAAAGTGGGGGTGGGGAGTGCTAGCAAAATCACCTTGGAAAACAAACTCATTCTCTGGGGAAGAGCAGAAGGTTGTGAGCTGCAGACCTTCACCACCAAGGATATGAAGATAAACGATAATGGCGGCCGCAAGCATTTCCTGAGCGCTTATAACGAACCAGGCACTGTTTCTCGGGCTTTCTGAGGATTAACACATTCAGGCCTCCACCAAAGCTGATGAGGTAGCTCATACTATTCGCCTCATTTTATGGAAAAGTACACTGAGGCTTAGAGAGGTTAAGTGACACAGGAAGTGAGTGGCAGGGGCAGGATTTGATCCCGGTGGAAGGACTCACACTCTTGACCCGTCTACACCAGTGCTTCTCACAGTGGTCACCACCAGAACAACAGCACCAGCGGTTCCTGGGACCTGGGACAAATTCAGATCTTGAGCCTCATTTCAGACTTGGGGAATCAGAACCTCTGTGGTTAAGACCCAGCATGTGGTGTTTTAACGAGCTTCCATGTGATTCTGGAAGCCCCATAATGTTGGGGAGCCCCTGCTCGACACCGTACACACATGATGAGAAAGGATGGCATATTCAGAGGGAGGTGAATGGTGGGAAGAGAAGCAAAGCCAGCAAGAAAGATGGGGTGGGGGTGTGCAAGAACCTTCCGTATCAGCCTAAGGAATTTGGGCTTCCCTGTACAGGTGTTTCGGAGACACGTGGGGGGTGAGTCAGGGAAGCAGCATGATCAAGCTTTGTGCTTTGAGACAAGATCTCTGGCCCTGGTGTTAGGAATGGACTGCAGGAGAAGAGGCCAGGAGGGAGCCCAGCTAAGAGGTGATACGAGCAAGAACAGGGGCGGCACTAAGCAGATGGCAGAGCAACGAGGAACAGGCTTACAAGAGACGGGCTGTGATAATAGCAGGGCGTGGGATGTGCAGCTGGCAGAGGTACCCAGGATGCCTCCGTGGCTTTTAGCCTCAAAAGTTAGGTTGGTGGGGAAACTATTTAGCCAGGTTAGAAATAATGGAGGAGGAACATGTTGGGCAGGAAAGATTAAAAAATGTCCATTGGTAAAATGTGAAGACCGAGATGTCTGTGAGACATCAGGAAGAAGGTATTTCAAAATGCAATGCCTAAGAAGGATCTGGTGCTCAGGGGTGGAGTCCAGACTGGTCATATGGGTTTGGGGTTCACCAGCATAAATGTGATGCTTGGAGGCAAGATAAAGCTAAGGCTGATCACAGATGTCTAGGGAGGAAAAGATAAAGGCTGGATTTATGCAAGACACTAATTTTCTTTTTTTCTTTGAAGGGGGAGAGAGTGCACACTTATGTGCAAAAACTGTAGGGGAGGGTAAGGGTGAGTGGAGCAGAGGGAGAGAGAAAGACTCCACACCCAGTGCAGAGCCCAATGTGGGGCTTAATTCCATGACCCCAGATCACGACTTAAGCCAAAATCAAGAGTTGGATGCTTAACCAACTGGGCCTCCTGGGCACTCCAACACGAACATTTAAGGGACACAGAGCAAGAGAACAAAGGAGACTCAGAAGCAGAGCTTAGAGGGGTAGCTAAAAACGAAGGAAAGAATGCTGCCTCAAAATCCAAGGATAAGGAAAGTTGGAGAATGTTTAAAGATGGAGGGTTGACAATGGTTCCAAATGGGAAGTCTCACATTTCAAGACTGAGAAGAAACGCTGGCTTTAGTAATGAGGAGGTCGCAGGTGAACTCAGTAAGGGCAGTGTCAGGGGAGCGAAGGAGACAGAAACCAGATCCATTCACAGATTTATTCTCTAGATGGGCAATAACTACCACATGTCAGGCTTTGTGCTTTGTGTTAGAGATACAGAGATGAGCAGGACGTGCATGAATCCACCCCCACCAGATGGTGGAGGAAGACAAAGAAGAGAAATTACAAAAAATCATGGAATCACAATTGAACTAAGTGCTTTGATGAAGACGCGAAGGGATATCCTCCCCATAGGAGCATAGGGAGAAGATGAGGGAAGGGAAGGCACATTAAGAGGCCGGGTCTTCCAAGATGAACAGGAGTGAGCCAAAGAAGAGGATGGAGAACATCCAGGGAGAAGGAACGGCAGATACAAACACTCGCAGAGAGAAAGAGCTTTCATGAGTCCAGGAAATGGAAGGAAATCAAGGCGAAGAGTACAATTTTAACATGGCAAGGACTGGCCAGAGGTGAGGTTAAAGAACAATGCTCTGGGGGCTAGGTTAAAGATCTGGGACTTCACTCGAACCGTGGGAGGAAATTACTGATGCTTAGCCTAAAAGTCTGGGAGAGTCATGATCTGATTTGTATTTTTTAAAAGATGACTCTGGCTACTTGTCAGGGAATGAAATGGGGAAGGGAGAGGAGGGACAGGGAGTGGGTATACTGAAAGCAGCTGGGGAAATGTTATGGTCCAGATGAGAGATAGTGATGTCTTGTTCCAAGTTGGCAATGAGTACATTCAGGTGTATGGATCCTAGAGCCACTTAGTCGGGGAGATCAGGAGGACTGAGGGGTTGGGTGTGGTAAATGGGGAGGAGAGGCTGAGGCCTTAGAGTTTGGGCTCTATGGTCCCCTCTACATCTATTTTGGATTCATCCAGAAGACCACTGGGATGGAGTAACACGGACCCCTGAATTCCAGGCAGAGGTAAGACAAAACTAGAACTCAGCAGCAACTGGGAGACAAGTCTTACCAAGCCCTCCTCTCCTCAGGGTGCTCCTAATCCCTTAGAGATAAAATGATCCCTCAGATAGGAGGTCCCTTGAAGACCCCCTTCTCTGGCCATACTACTTCCAGGGTCATGTCCTCTGGGGATAGGGCCCAGAGGAGAACAAGCTTCCATCGCTCTGCCCCTGCGCTGGGCAGACACGCTGACTGGCTTCTCTTAAGGCGTGCATTCACTGTTCACCACATTCATAAATTCAATTCATAAAACACATTCAGTACAGTATGGACAACTCCAAGTCCCAAAGGCCAACCTCCACTGGATTACTTTTTCCACTCATAATTTTGTCAATTTTATTTTAATTTTTTATTATGTTCATTTAGCCAGTATATAGTACATCATAAGTTTTTGATGTAGTGTTCAACGATTCATTAGTTGTCTATAACATGTGCTGCTCATCACCACACTTGCCTCCTTAATGCCCATCACCCAGTAACCCCATCCCCCAACCCCCTCCCCTCTGTAACCCTCAGTTTCATTCTCAGAGTCCAGAGTCTCTCATGGTTCGTTTCCTTCTCTGATTTCCCCCCCATTCAGTTTACCTTCCCTTCCCCTATGGTCCTCTGCACTGTTCCTTACGTTCCACATGTCAATTTTAAATAAATATGCTAGACTTCTATTTCTAACATTATGGCTAAGTACTTTGACCCTCCAACTCAAAACAACCAAAAAATCTTGTACCAAAAAAATATTTTTTAAAATGTTTCTAGCAGCATTGATGAGCTAGCAAGAAAGGAAGGAATTCAGAGGCCAGGGACTCCTTCAGATAATGAAATATCCAGGTTCTGACTATAATAATGACTGCAATGTCATTGAAGAAATTAAAGACAAGCCTGTAAATATGTACAAGGAATAACAACAACAACAACAATGAATCATGAGAAATAATCAAGACTTGAAAAAAAAATGGACCAAAGGGAATTTTTAAAAATAAAAATTAAACAACTGAAGTTACAATCTGTGGACAGACTTAATAGCACATTAGATACAGTCTGAGAAAGAAGTAGTGAGCTGGGAGTTAGGTCAAAATAAACTAATCAAGGGCGCCTGGGTGGCTCAGTGGGTTAAAGCCTCTGCCTCCGGCTCAGGTCATGATCTCAGGGTCCTGGGATCAAGCCCTGCCTTGGGCTCTCTGCTCAGCAGGGACCCTGCTTCCTCCTCTCTCTCTGCCTACCTCTCTGCCTACTTGTGATCTTTCTCTATCAAATAAATAAATAAAATCTTAAAAAAATAAAATAAACTAATCAAAATGCCGTAGAGAAAGACAAAGACTCAGAGAAATAGGAAAGAGAGCTTAAAAGACATGAAAAATGGAAGCCAGCAGGTGTCTATTGGGAATCCTAGAAAGGGAAGAGAGAGAGAAAGCATTTAAACAGATAATGGCTACAAATGTTCTGAAATGGGGCACAAGGCTGGCTCAGTTGGTTAAGCATCTGACTTTGGCTCAGGTCATGATCTCAGGGTCGTGAGATCGAGCCCCGTGTCGGGCTCCATGCTCAGTGGGGAGACCACTTAAGATTCTTTCTTCCTCTCCCTTTGCCCCTGCCCTCGCTCACACCCAGAGGCACATTCTCTCTCAAATATTAATATTTTAATTATTTTAATAAATATTAAAACGGAGGAAAGATACCAATACACATATTCAAAAATGCCAATGAATCTCAAGAAGAATAAATAAAAGGAAATCCACAACAGTTATATGTCAACGAGACTGCAGAACACCAAAAACAAAGAGACTATCTTAAAAACAGCCAGGGAGGGGGCTCCTGGGTAGCTCAATCAGTTAAGCATCTGACTCTCAGTTCTGGCTCAGGTCACGATCTCAGGGTCTTGAGATCGAGCCCCACGTCGGGCTCTGTGCTCAGTGGGGAGTCGGCTTGAGATTCTTTCCCCATCTCTCTCCCACCCCTCTGTTGCTCCCCTCCTTCTATGCTCCCCCACTCAAATAGATAAAAAAAAATTTTTTTAATTAAAAAAAAAACAGCCAAAGAAAGAGACAAGTTACCCTGCAATGATTACAAGCCAAAAGATGGGGGTCAAATACTCAACATGCTGAAAGAGAGTAAAACCATCATCTGAAAACTCTGTGCCTGAAGGAAACATTCTTTATGAATAAGAGAAATGGTAGCGCCTGGCTGCCTCCGTCAGTAGAACATGCAACTCTGGATCTCGGGGTTGTGAGTTCAAGCCCCATATTGGGTGTAGAGATGACTTAAAGATAAGAAAGGAAATAATCAAAGAAAAGGGATAAGAGAGAGGAAGGCATTATCCATGGACAAAACTCTAGTCTGCCACAAGCAGACGCTCATGAAAGGACATTTGTAAAAGGTGTATTTCTGACAGAAGGGAAGAGAGTCTAAGCGGAAGATATGAGATGACAGAAGGAGTGGAGAACAAAGAAAATGAAAATGGGCTTTCTCAGTGCACCGGTGAAAGCACGCAGATCTGGAGCCAGACGTGCTTATGCTCATCTCTTGCTGTCTGATGTCTTACTACCTGGGAAACGTGAATCTTCCTCTTAAAAATTCATACAATAACACCACTTAGGCGAGGTTGTTGTGAGGAATAAATGAGCACATGCACACAGATGCTCCCAACACAGCTTCTGCATCTGGAAGATGTCAGATAAATCCCAATTTCCTACCTCTTCCGAAAGCAGTAATTAAACGGGCAAGGAAGACACTGTTAGTGACGGAGAACGTCGGCCTCTGCCTGGGCGTGAGATGGGCGGCGGCCTACCCGAGTCAAGGGGTCCGTACCGCGGGAGGATGCTTAGGACCTGTCTTGTTATCTATTCAGTCTCGAGCCCAAGACCATTCAAACCCATCATCTAGGATGTCCGTGTTTTTAAAATACCGCATGTGTACCCACACGTTCCAGGCATATATACACCCTAGATTTCCATTTAACTCACAATTTTAAAGTAATGTGTGTTGACAGTTTTATGAGGTCATAACAAGCGTGCTGGCTCATCTATAGGGCAAAATGGTTCATGTCACCCACTATCCCTGGGCTCTTCTGCCAATGAGGGAGAGTGAGCGGCACACAGACGACCCCTCTAGAGCTGCTTCTGCACCCCAGTCCTCATGCGGAGAGACACAATCCCTCACTCCACCCCTGACATCACCCCGTTTCATAAGGTCTTCTAAAGAAGAGAAAAGGCAGCTAGGAAAAATTAGCTTGGACCCGTTGAGGTTCTCTGCCTAATTTTCATTTGGCAACAGTTGGTGGGTAGGGAGGGAGGGGGCTGCAGGGAGGGGCGACAAAACCAGGGAAGGGACAGATAAATCCAGAACCAGTCTTCCTTTGACGGTGTCAAGGAAACAAACAACACCAGTCCCGAAGTCCTAGGACCCGGGCTGGCATCCTTACTCTGTCATCTGTTCCCATGTGTCCTTAGGCAAGCCACCGAACCTCTCTGATTTTATTTTCCTCCCCTGTAAATTGGAGACAATAATTATATCCTATCTGTAGAGCAGTTTACCATTTACTAAGTGTTTCCATAGTCATCGTTTCATTTAACATGCATGTACTCACCTCACTGCTCTGCTGTGAAGACTTAAAAGCAGAGTCCAAAGAGCTTGTCAGCCCAAGGGAACATCACCAGGGTGCTGGCCTTCCCTGCCAGGAGCAGGGGACTTGCTGTCCAAGCAGCTGCTCTGAACTCTGATTCTACACTTACGACCCTGCTGATCTTGAGCAAGTGGCTTCGCTTCTGGGGTCCTCACCTCTAAGCTAAGGAGGAGAGTCCAAGTCCCAGCTCCTAGCCCAGCGGCCTGGGAGGTGCTCAGTGAATGAGTTGACTTGAGTCCACACCAAGTGAAGCTGACAGGTAACTGACCACAATTACCTGCGTTCACCAATATCCTTCATCCTCCAAGCTTCCTTCTCCACGGTTACCTCTGCCCCCCACACCCCTGGGCAAATATTGGCGCAGGCAGAAGCTGTGAATGTCAGGACCCACTGAGGATTGTTTCTTAAAGACGACAAAGACTCCAATTCACACTCGACTCGTGGGGCGTTCTCCGTGCTGTTTCAGATGAAGCAGAACCCCGGCTCCCCAGGGTGTCACTCAGCCTGGACACTTCCCACCTCTGCCTGAGAGTCTTGCCGGGTCTCGGGTCACTGGCCAAGCCTCCATCCCCTCCCAACGAGGCTGGGCAGCTCACCCTATTGATAAAAGTCACTGAGCCCTTATTTTAATGACCGATGGACTTATTTTAATGACCTACGAAGCCAACAGCTAATTCAGCCCAGCCTGGTCAGCCGATGGAGACGGCTTGACTGCAGAAAGCATCAGCAGCCTCCATTCGAAAGGTTTTATCTTTGTAAAGTGCTGTCACATGGCCACTGCTTCAGCCCATCGTTGTGACATGCCGTAGAGATATGATGAGGAGACTGGGGACCACAGCGAACAAGGGCCATGGACTGGCTGCTGACTGCCCCTGCTCCGTCCGAGCTTTCTGGCCTGTCTGTCCGCCTGCTCTAGCTCCTGGGGAACCAGGTCCCAAGATAGCTGCATCCTAGGAGGACCGCATCAGGACTCCCATCAGACGGGCATTTAGCTAGGACAAGGCAGGGGACACGAGGCAGGGCTTTGTCACTAAACTTGTGTCTTAGGCTAAAAAAGAAAGCGTGCTCAGGAGCCTGAATTTGGCCCAATCAGCCTGGACTTCCTGAGCTAACTGCACGGAGCAGGGGAATGGGCACGTGTGCTCCCTGGGGGAGGCAAGGCAATCAGCCATGACCGTCAACTGGGCTAGTTAGCATCTCTTTCTAAAGGGCGTCTGGGACAGCCCAGCCCTGACAGAGCAGGGCTCGGCTCCAAGGAGCGAGAACCAGTCGTGGGGACCCAGGCAGGCAGGGGCAGAAAGGATCTCAGATGTGAGGGGCTGTGGTCCTATGACCAGGGCTGAAAAGAAATCAGGCGGCAGATGTGAGAGAATTCAGTAGTGGGGCTACGGTTAAAAGAGTGATCCCCCAGGTCTCTCCTCAGTCTGCTTTGGTTCACTTTCCTGATGGGTCACGTCATATGAAGAGAGTGAGATTGTGTGGGTGGCCCTGCCTGCTTCCACGTTATAGCCCTACAGAACCTTCTGCAGGGGGCCGAACACATCTCCATTCTCACGGAGCACGGTCCATACACCACCCCCACATCCGTGCAGATTCTAGAAACCTCCAAGCATAGACACATAAGAGGCCAGGCAGGGCTGGCTGTGTTCAGTTCTGCATACAGCAGCCCTGTCTATGTGAGAGAGGAAGGATCAGAGGGTCCTGGTTCCCACATCTTTTAGAAGGTAAACTGGGTCAGTGATGACCAGAAGAAGGATGACAAGGTAGCCCTTAAAAATACTGGTAGGGTTAAGGCATGGCTTATGGCGTGGACAATACTTCGGGGGGTTAATTTGAAGGCAGAAAGGCCCTCAGACACTGTGAAAGTGAACAGAAGGACCCTCACAGAAGATTTCTTGCAGGACTCCTGGGGACCCTCTATCTGCAGACCATGCTTGAAGGCCCAGCTCTGTTCTCACATCCACTGTGATGCCTTCTCCAGAGCCCATTTCCTTCTAGAGCACAGACACACGTTGTCCCACTCTCTTGCTAACAGGCACTGTGCTGTCCAAACAAGCACCAGGGCTTCTGTTCTTCCTCCCCTCATGACATGCTGCACACAGGCATACAGTAGGTGCTCAGTCCTTATCTGCTGATCCATTTGGTTGAGGTTTTGGGATCTGGTGGGGGGGGTGGGAATGGCATTAATATTCAGAAAAACCACATTGATGGAGCCCCTAAAGTGTATCCGAAAATTCAGATGTGGTATGTGGTATAACATGATTGTTATTCAGAACAAATTAGAGCTCTTTATTCTATTTCTAACTCCAGCAAATAGGGCTTGTGTGTTTAAAAAAAATATTTTTAGTTTGCAGTGTGTGATTACATAATGGAGGCCTAGTAACTTCTCTAATTAACATTCATTTCCCTTAGCAGTTCGTTTTTGCGTCTTTGTTTCTGATTCAAGCCATGGTCCAGTACATTAAAATGGCTTTCCTTGAAAGGAATTTCTAGAACAGACTTGTTAGCTGGCCTTCCCCACCCCGCTACTTCTAACCGGCCTGTTCCTGCAACGGCTTACCTAGTGTGAAGTCAGGGGATTCTGCTCCCCTGTTACAGGTGTGTCAGCAGAGCTCTGTTACTCAGCAAACCCCACAGCCCAAAGGGTTAGACTTTGTAGGGAGCCGGTTTGGGGCAGAAGGATCAGCAGCAGCAGGGTTGGGGATAGGGGGTGTCAGCGATGGAGTGTCTACACCAGAACTAGATGTGTGAACTCAGATAAGGTGTTTAAGCTCTCTGAGCCTCAGTTCCCTCATCTGTAGAATGGGGATGCTGAGTCCTTGATTAGAAGCAGTGCCTGGCACACGGTAACCACTCAGAAATGATCTTCTGCATAGGGACCAGGTGAAAGGCTTACTGGACACCTTCCTGCTTTTCCAGCTGACGGGACTGGAGAAACCCAGAACCCAGAGCCCCCAGCAAAGACAAACCCCAGAAATCTGAGTAGGGGGCAACACAGCAAGGGCGGGCCTAGTTCAAGGAGGGGGATGATGTACGCCAGAGACCCACTGCAGAAGATAAAAGTTCTAGAAAGAATGTCTGCTGCAGAAACGGGAAACAAATTCTAGTATATTTGCAGTCAGGACAATCATGGCCGTAGGGATACATTACTTTGTCATGAGTAAACACAGAGTCAAGCTACAACAGGACACCAGAAGGGGACAGAAAAGCACAACCCATCATGAGTAAGAATAAGAATTGACAGGGTGACCAAGGGCCTGCCTCCCGAGGGGACTCGCCATCTCCCCGCTGGGGGAAGGACTCATGGTCAAAGCTAAACTCACACTTCATGGTACGTGTGTAATTAGTTGAAAAGCTTAATTTAGCAGTTTGGTAAATTCCATTAGCAGTTTATCTATGGTATATAATTAAGTTATTTTCAAGCAAATCCTTTTTGGCTAACGGCTCCGGTTAAGAATCCTAATAGAAGATGGTTCATGTAATACATACCCAAATCTATGCAGATTCTAGGAACCTTTGGAATCAACACCAACGTGTGATGCAGGGCTGGCTGTGCTCGATTCTAGACAGTGACATTCCCACCTTAGGCGAAGAAGGAAGGTCAGAGAGGCCAGCATCAAGGTCTGCCTCCGACATTCCCACGGCGGTAGAATGCTGCATCTCCGAGTCCCTTCCTCACCTTGAGGGGGTAACAACTACCACGTAGGATTGGCGGGAGGAATATACGAGGTGCTCTAAAGTGCCCAGCACAGAATCCAGCCCAAAGAGGGGAGACTCACAGAAGCTCCTGCGGCGGAAGCGGAGACTAAAAACAAAAACCAGCACAAACTCAAAAAACCAGAAAGTAACAAGGAACCTCAGCATAAAGATGGCCCACGTGGAGGGGCATCTGACGGCTAGGCCACTGCGGGAAAGGAAGCTGAGACAGAGCGAGACTGTGGAACTCGCAGGGGTCAGGGTTAATACCAAACCCCCACAGCTGGGAAGATGAAGAAAGGTCTGGTGGTGGTGGTGGCCGCACGGGAAGGCGAGTGCTCCTAACGCCACCGAACTGCACACGTGCACGTGGTTCAAACTGTCAACCTCGTGTTCTGTATGTTTTACTCCATTGAAAAAAAGACGGAGTTACCACAAAAAAATTCAAAAAGAGCAGTGCCTGGCTGGCTCAGTGGCTTAAGCATCCGACTCTTGGGTTCCACTCAAGTCACGGTCTCAGGGTCATGGGATGGAGCCCCTGGTCGGATTCCGTCTATGGGTGGAGCCTGCTTGAGATGCTCTCTCCTTCTCCCCCTTCCCTTTCCCGCTCACGTGCTCTCTCTCTCTCTCTCTCTCTCAAAAAATAAATAAAGCAGTACCCTAAAATTCACCTCTCAGCCCACTGAAGACATTAAAACAGAAGTAATATAAAGGAGAGTTGGGGGTCAGCTTCTCTCTGGGGGATTCTGAGGGAAGACAGCGTCGGTGCACCCAGACACCAACCCAAAGGCTACCGCCTCCACCACTTGGAGCTGATCCTTATCCAGGACATCTGTGTAATACAAGCTCCCAGAAGCCCTGAAACCCCACATCTACCACGGACCGTGGCATCAGAGAAAGATCTAAGATTCTTATGCAGAATAGTTTGCCTTTCCTAACAGTATCTCCCTGATGGTTATTTCTGGCCATAATTCAGACCAAACAAAGGTAACTTCCAAGGATCTCCTCCCCTTTCCCGCCAGGTTCTCTGGGCATAGCAGAGCCGCTGTCTTATTCAGAAAGAACCCCTGCCTTTGGGAAGGTTGTCCCTAACTTTCAGTCATGCTCAGGTAATAAACAGAGTAGCTTTGACACCCCATTTCTGCCTTCCTCGCAAAAAAACACACCCTGGCTAGAGGCACAAGTAGCCCCTCCAGCCAATGTCTCTGACCTCCTTGGCCATGACCTCTCTGATGTCCACAGACAGGCATGCCAGCCTGGTCCTGCCATTCCAGAGAATAAAGGGCTGGCCTTGTGCCTCAGGGTGCTGCTGAAGCAAATGTCCCGTGGTCTAGGCCTGGCCGCACACCGGGGCCCAGTAACATTTCCCAGCTGTCCTTAAAAGCCCCAGCAGCAGCAATGGGGTGCAGAGTTCTGCTGGAAGCTCAACACAGAAGTTGGTGACACAGACCCCTGCAGGGTCCTTCTGCCACCTACCCACATGCCTCTACCCTCTGGGCTTGTGCCCTGTCCCGGGCCCTACCTCCAGCCTCCACTTTCTCTGTGCCTTTCCAAAGTGGACCCACTCTTCTGTGTCCAGCTTGAATCCCGCCTGTTCTGTGAAGCCATAAGAAATGGACAAGGGGGAAGGGTCCCAGCCCATAGAGCTCAACACCAAACTCTCAATGAGTAACGCCACCCCAACCACAGGGACCATGAGAGCCTTCCCCGTGGTGCTCTTCCATGCCCATTAGCTCACCCAGGACGGACTGGCAGGTTTCTAGTCCCATTTCCCTGAAGAGAAAAAAAACTCAGGCTGAGGACATGTGGTTGGTTCAGGTCAGAACCAGCGTGTTTCTGGTTCCGGGCTCCACAGTCACAGGTGTATCCTGAGGAATGGTTTAGGCCATGGCCCTGGGGCCAGGCTGCAGGGATTCAAAGCCCAGACTGGCCTCTTATTAGTGTATGACCCGTGGGCATGTTTTACTCCACTTCTCAAAGCCTTGGCTTCCTCATCTATAAAATGGGAAGAATGTAATAATAGTACCTATCTCGTGAGACTGGAGTAAGTCTTGAACAGGTTCATTCATGCCCAGCTCTTAGCCACGACTAGTGCATTTCTATGCACCCAGCCTCCCACTACAGGGGCAAGGGGCTTCCTGAATCTCCGTGTTTGTTCAGGGTGGGGCTCCAAGAAGTCAGTCTTCCTCCCCTTCCCTCCTACTGGGTGCAGATGTGGGGTTATGTGGATTCAACGTGGCAGAGCTCCGTCCGTGTACCTAGGCCAGCTGCAAATCCCGGAACTCAACACGGAGCAACCTCTAAAACAAATAAAGTGAAAATAAACCAATCGCCCAGCTAATGAGAGATTTTCTTCTTGTCTTCCCTGGTAATTGAGCCCCTATAGCCAGTCTCATACTTCCCGGTACTGCTGTGAGTTTTTTAAAAAGGGGGGGGTAGTTAAAGAAGCTGCTCAGCCAGAAAGGCAAATGCAGGTCCCCTGCTCCTCGGGAGGAGGGCAGCACACTGGGGCAGGTACACCCCAGCCTCATGCTAAGCCCTGCCTTCTCACCTTTCCTCAGAGCCCAGTAGGGCCAAGAATTGCACAGACCCAGGGAGCACCAGGAGCCAGTGCTGGGTGCTGAAGCAAGCCGGACAGACCTCAGGGAGCTCCCTCACAAAAGGAACATTTCCTTTCCTCCCACAGTTTCTCAGGCCCAGCCACCAGGGTTGGGCAGCTCTCTTCCATGAATAAAGGGTCTTTAGCACAAGTTCGGTGATGCAAAGCATAGCGAACCTGAACCTGAACCACGTGGGAAGCCTGGCTGCTCCTACTTTCCTTCATCTCCTATATGTGCCTGGGAGCATCATCCAGGGTCAGGCTCTGGCCAGTGCTTAGATGCTGCCCCCGTAAATGCCTCCCTCTGCCACCTCATCCAGCATGCCTCAACAAGCAGGCCAGGGAAGAAAGAGCCTCCCTGACATTTTGAGACAACCGGGACTGGGAGCCAAAACAAACCAACAAGGGAATACATCGTCTCCACAAGAATCTGTCACAGCAGAAATCCTATACTCCTCAAGCTATGAGAGGCCCCTGAATGTCACTTTGCCCATCAGACGGGGACCCCTCGGGTCACCCCAGGCAGACAAGGCCTTGAGGACCCCAGTCCCAAATGGGCCTTCAAGAGGCTCTTCCAGTGTCTAACCGAGTCCTTACGTCCTCAGGGACCTGGTCTGGTTACCAGGCAAGAATGAATCAGAACCTAGAAACTGGGGGCCAGGAGCCCCTGAACAGGGTACAAGCCCACAGAATCCTTCCTTCCCCCCACCCCAACTCACTTCGCCTTCAACCACAGCTGTCCTGTTATCCAGATAAAGTCAGGCTCTGGGGACCATTGGAGCAGCTCTTAAGGGGAAACAAGGAGTCAAAATCTTCCATGCTGAGTCCTGAAAGGGGACAGAGGGATCCCCTCTACCCCAATGCTGATGGTGAGTGGAGGGCCAGGGTCGTGAGATGCTGAAGGTCCAGGCTCTGGAACAGCCACACCGTTCCAATTCTGCCTCTACCACTTCCTGGCTGTGTGACCTTGGGCATGACACTTCGCCTCTCTGTTCCTCAGTTAATTTTTCTATAAAATGACAGCAGAGCAACTGGGCTGCAGCAAGGCTTAAGCCAGGAAACCCATGTCTGTCCCTCCCTGGATGTGTACTGGCTGTCGTGAGAATGACTGGTCTGTCCCACATGTCCTGCCAGGGGCATCGTGGTGATCACGCTCCCTCTCCCTCTCAAAAGTGAAATGGATTGCGTGAGAAATTATCAGGCTGACTAGCTCTCATCTCTCGTTACGTCCATCCGGTGACCTCCCTGCTTCGCGCTGCCTCTCTGAGCATGGGGGAGCCCCAGTCCCGAAGTGCGGGTCCCCAGAGAGAGCTCTGCCCATGCCTCTGAGTGGTCTGCGCCATGGGCTCAGGCGTTCCTTTTTCTCTTCACCCTGTCCCCCTTCTCTTCTCCCACTGCTGCCGCCTCCTCTCTGCTTCCGCCCTGTCCCCCTGCCCTTGCCTCTACAGGCTGGCAGTGTGTGCTGGGAGGTCTGGACTTGACTAGCAGCTCCCATGGGCCCTGCACCCCCGTGGACAGGATACTTTCTGGCTTGAACTCAACTGGGCCTCACCAAATTTCTCTTACAGGAAAGGAAACAATCTGAGATGTCAAAGAAATCACCTGGTCACTGGATGGGTGAGTGTGTATGTGTGTGTTGTTTAAAGGAAATTATTAAAAAAAAAAGAAAGAAAAAGAAAAAAGAACAATAACAGCTTTAACATGGTCCCTTCGATGCCAGAGTCTGTCTCTAAAAACCTCAGAGTCAAACACAGGGCAGGTCCCCCACAAGTTCACTGTGTATAAGTGGACAGACATGGGACTCTATGGGCTCCCCCAAACGCTCAGGGGAGACTGGCTACATTGTGTTGCACAAACACACATACACACACGTGTACGCACACACACACACACGCATACAAACAGATGCGCGTGTGCAGGCACAGGCACAAACACCTGGGCCAGAGCCCGCACGGCCAGCCAGCGGCGTCACAAGGCCACACCACAGCAGGAACAGCCAGGGAGGAAGTGCAGCCCCGGTATCAGCCCATTTCCTGACCCTCTTGCTCTGCTCTGGGAGGTTCTCTTTCTCTCTTTGTCTTCTGTCTATCTGTCTGTCTGTCTGTCTTTCTCAGTTCTTTGTTTTTACACAAGGCAACAGCCATGCTGCTGTCCTGGTCCACGTGGCAAGAGATCCCAGCAGCAATGACCTGCAAGTGAGTTTTCCTTTCTAGATCTGTGACCTTGGGCTAGTCACTTCCCTCTGAACCTCAGTTTCCCCATCTGTAAAACAAAGAGGCTGGGTGTGGCAAAAGGGTCCCTGAAGTCCTTCCTGATCTCAACCCCCGGGGTTCCTGAGTCCTCCTCCAGTGCCCTCTGGGATTTGTGTCCCCAGGGAGCAAGAGCCAGGTCAGGCCTGGGGGCAGGGCTGGGGAGCCTCTCTGTTCCCTTGCGGGGCACAAGGTGGGGCACAGATTCCCCTTCCTCCTCTTCCCCTCCCCGCCCCCCACTCCATGTGCTGCACACACAGACGCAGGCATTTGGCTGCCCCAGGGGATCAGGGTGGAAGAGCCAGCCTCAGGGCGGGCCCCGGGCAGAGGGGGCAGGGGAAGAGCGCACCCTGCAGCCCTCCAACCCTCCTCCACGTACCTTGGGCGTCGCCGCCTTCCCTCCTACCCGCCCGCGCCGCGCCGCGGGTTCAGCTCACAGCTGTCCCGTTGCCTCTTGCCAGGCCTGACTGCTCCACTTTCTCCGCCCCAACCCGCGCGGGCTGGACCGGCCCCCTGCTCTACAGAAGTGGCAGAGACTTGCCTGGAGCCCCAGCTGTCTGCGCCGCCGCCCCTTGGGCGCCCTCCGGGATCCGCACGCGCAACTCAGTGGGGTCTGGGCGGGCGGGAGGTGACCTCAGACTGCCAGGGAGCCTGGGTGCCGAGGGCGGGGCTGCTGCTGACTTAGCCTGCCTGACTGGTCAGACTTCCCGCGCCCCTCTGTTCCTGAGTCGCCCTGGGCCCCTTGCCGTGGTTCCAGAACGTTTATAGGCTACACAGCCGGCAGGAGCCCAGCTTTTCTCTCCTCCGGGGCTGCACCCCTGAAACCCCCACCCCCTCTCGCCCTCCCAGGTCCACTGTTACCTGCATGCATTTTGTCCTTTATGCTTTCCTGCCTCTTCCATACAGTGAACTGTGGGCATGCATGACCCTATAATAAAAATCCAATACATTTATTAATAAAGCATTAAACAAATCTCCAGAGGCCCCCCCCAAGGTTCAAGCTGAAGGAAAACCCTCAGTCTGGTACACAAGGCCCTCTCGGACAAATTCTCTGTCCACCAGCTGATTTCCCAGCCTTACCAGGTCTCCCCCAACACACACACATACACATGCACCCCTGCTAGGCACACAGGCTGTTGCCCAAAAGTCACAGCTGGGAGTTCTTGCTTTGCCTGGAATGCCCTTTCCCTTTGTTGTCTGCTTATGGAGCTCCTACTCATGCATCCAGGCCCCACTGAAATGTCCCCTTCTCCATGAATCCTTCCCCAGAAAACCTCAGCTCCCTTTCTGCTGGTCCTACAATAGGGGTTTTGTTATGTTGTGTTTTCATTTTTATTTGGTGGCGGGGTGGGGGGTGGGGAGGGGGGGGGGGAAGGGGGGTGAGGTGGAGGGTAGGGGGTAGTGCTGGAAGCCATGAGAATGGATGGGAAGTGAGGAAATGGAGAAGGGAGGATGAACCGCTCTCAAGGAGGCTGGCTGCGGAGGCAAGAGAAATACGGAGGAGACTCAGAGGTGTGTGTAGATTGTGGTCAATGAAGAAAGAACGATGGGGAGTGCAGAGGGGTCAAAGGCCCTGATTCCAGAGGAGACAGTGGGGACTGGAGGCACAAGAGGGGGTGGGGAAGCTCCTTAATCTCAGAACCAAGGGAGGGAGAGAGGGTTGTAGGAGGATGGGGAGCTCCTGGGTGACGGCAGTGTTCTCTGAGACACAGGATCATGAATAATGGCTGAGGGTCTGAGGAAGCCAATGGAGTGGGTAGCATTTAGAAGCCTATGCTGCAGGGGCATTTCGCTGGCTCAATGGGTAAAGACTCTGCCTTCGGCTCAGGTCATGATCCCAGAGTCCTGGGATCCAGCCCTGCATCTGGCTCTCTGCTCAGCAGGGAGCCTGCTCCCCCCTCCCCCCCCTCTGCCTGCCTCTCTACCTGCTTGTGATCTGGGTCTGCTAAATAAATAAATAAATAAATAAGATCTTTTAAAAAAAAAAAAAGCCTATGCTGTGAGTTTCTGCCTCCTCTGCTGTGGGGGAGGGGCCACTCAGTGCTGAGAGGAGCAGGTAAGCTTGGAGGGCACAGGCCACTTCCCAGAGGTATGCTCCCTGAGTCACCTTTAAGCTCCACGGCACCCTCCCTCCTGGCATCTTTGTTTTCTTGCTCATGTTCTGCTCTCAACGGAAGGCCCATTTGTCTTGCTTTGTCTCCCCAGAAGAACAGTGAAACGTTCACTGTTCCAGTACAGAAATTCCCCTGCTGTCCCTTCTTCCTTATTATGAGTGACTATGATTATGGAGTTGCCAACAGGTGGAGGCCAAAAAAACAAACAGACCTTTCAATATTGACTCTTCCAGCTGCCATGCAGAAAGGCGGCCCCTGCCCCACCCCCCAGAGTCTCCCCAGAGAAGTCCAAGTCAAACAGTTGCTGAAGGGTGTAGGGCTGCTGAGCTCTACCAGGGCAAGCAGACTCCCGGGGAGATTGCCCTATATCTATATCTTTCAACTTTCTCCTCTTTGAAAATGCTGGGCTTGGGGGGAAAGGGTAGGGGGAAAGGAAATATTTTCTATGAGATTGTAGGGGCCAAGTCAGGCTCATGGCTCTTACTGAAACATAAAGCTAGGGACACCTGGGTGGCTCAGTCAGTGAAGTGTCTGCCTTCTGTTCAGGTCATGATCCCATGGTTGGTGGATCGAATCCCACATTAGGCTTCCCACATCAGGGGATCTGCTTCTCCCTCTGCCCCTCACCCTGCTCATGCTCTCTCTCCATTCTCTCTTGCTCTCAAATAAATAAATAAAATCTTAGAAAAAGAAGAAAATGAAAAGAAACATAAAGCTACAATGTAGGAAAAATAAGGCCTCCTTGAGGATATTTATGAAACCATGTACTGCCCCTGCGGGGTTCACCAATCTGGAGTCTTTCAGAGGCTGGACAAGTAAGACATGAGCAATGACTTTCTTCCCTCTCTCCAGCAGCAATAATGGGCTTCATCATTCAGATGGAGTTGTTCTTAGGGAGCTGGAAAGGAACTAAGCCACAGAGCCCATCCCATCCATCCTGGAGGGGATAACCAGGGTCCAGGGTGACTTGAGCAATGGCAGTGGTGACATGACCACTCCTGTCCATGAACACAGGATTTCATTCCACCCCTGCCCTCTACAAGTGGCCTCTTATGCCACCTGGGGTGGGATATTGTTCTTCTTATCAGGAATTTCCAAATTTCCCACTTATGGAGCAAGGAAAGAAAAACACCACATAATCAAGGGTGTCCCCTAATGGACAGTGGAGCCCTATCATTACTTCTCTGAAAAAAATTTAAAGACTCCACAATGAGTAATGTGTTGCCCCCCAAAGGTGCAGGAAAATAGAGGTAGAATTAGCTTCTGTGCAAATAATGAAATTAATGCTTTATATCTATTATTTTGCTACTTACAGAATTTTTTTGGAAAGATCTTATTTACTTATTTGAAAGAGAAAGAGAGTGAGTGAGAGAGAGAAAGCATGAGCAGGGGGGAGGGGAAGAGGGAGAAGCAGACTCCCACCAAGCAGGGAGCCCAATTCGGGCCTTGATCCCAGGACCCTGGGATCATGAACTGAGCTGAAGGCAGATGCTTAACAGACTGAGTCACCCAGGCACCCCGCTATATATAGAATGTTTGAGAAAGGAAAGGACAGCTCTTCTGTCCTCCCGAGTTTGCTTTCTTGCCCATGCATACACATGCCCCAAAACCCCGACTGCATTGCCCTGGCTCCTAATGTAATAAGCAAAACAATCAGAAACACAGGAAAGTACAAGAGCCTTCCATAAGCCAAGAAGAGTTTTTAAGCTGAGTCTGGCCGGTGGAGCCCACTTGCTCCCAAGAGCAGTGACAACAAAGGGAAGCTGCTGCCACTTACATTATGGGATGGCTCCAAGCTACCCAGTGCTTCCATCATCAAAAGCTGGTCAGGAACACTGCCATTTGGGGAAGATGTCTTGTTTTGGTAAAGGAAAAACAAAGTGTTGGTTTTTCTAAGCTGGTATTCTCAACCGACACTAGATTTTAGATACCACAAATTATATGAGCTGAAAATTTGGAATTTGAGAAGATAAAACTCAAATGACTTATTGCAAATATAAGCCATCTCTTGTACATTAGAAAACAAAAATGATCAAAACAGCAACTGTTTGACCTGGACACACAATCCAGAGGCTCTAAAAGAGCTAACAAGATAGAAATAAAATCTCAGAGCTATCATGGGATTTTGACTTCTATTTTGAAGGTTGAAAGTCTTCTTATGTCCTATGGAATTGCTTCTGTAATGCCTCTTGCCCCCCATCTTGTCTCCTCATTTATCCCCTTGGCCAGGTTTCAGGACCTCTCTCTTGACCATGACCTTGACTCTGTTTTCTCAATCCCTCCTCCACCCAACACAGCCTACACACAACTGGGGGTGATGCTATTTGTAAGGCACAGCTCCAGACACGTCCCTCCCCTGCACAACAAAACCTTCCAGGAACATCCGCTTTGGTGTTCTCTGAATAAAATTCAGAATCCGCTGGGTTGACCTCCAAAGCCCTCCACAACCGCCAAGCTTGCTTATTGCTACTCACCCATAAAGAAGCCGTAAAGAGACCCTCGTTGACTTTCGAGCAACAGTGTAGCTTGCTGTCTTGGTTTTCTCTGCCTGAAGGGCCTTCCCTGCCATCTCCATCCAAGGTCTAGAGCTAGGTGCAGCTCTGACGGTGTCTGCGGGAAGCCATGGCTCATTGCTCACAGCCAGGAGAGCCTTCCTCTTCCCTCAGCTCCCAGCCACTTCTCTTAGAGACAGGAGCGCGTCACTGGCCACCTTAGATCCAGTTTTCCTGCACAGCAAATGCTATGGAATGGGAGGGGATTGAGAGGTAGAAACTAACTGTTCAGCTTTGAGCCAGCTAGGGACTTTTTCTAATCTTCAGTTTCCTTATCTAGAAAAGGTAGTATGAACAGGATCCATCTGAGAAGGTTTTTGTGAGAAGTAAATGAGATAATCTGTGTAAGAAGAGCTTTGTATGGTGCCAGATAGAGCATCAGAACTCACCATGTCAGGATGGAAGTGATTATGTGGGGGAAGAGAGAGGGAAGGAGGGACAGAGAAAGAAGACAAGAGAAGGGGCACCTGGGTGGCTCAGTCGGATAAGCATCTGCCTTCAGCTCAGGTCATGATCCTGGGGGTCCTGGGATCGAGTCCTATGTCCAGCTTCCTGCTCAGTGGGGAGCCTACTTCTCCCTCTGCCTGCCCCCCCACCCCGCTTGTGGTCTCTCTCTCTCTCTCTATTTCTCAAATAAATAAATAAATAAAATCTTTTAAAAAAAGAAAAGAAGGAAAGATGGGGAAAAAAAATCAATAGCCTCTCCTTTCTACTGGAGTCAAAGGACCATTACCTCTTCTTAAAAGGAGCACACACTTATGAACTTTCTTGCAAACAAAATTTAGATAAAAATGACATCGGATTGGGGCACCTGGGTGGCTCAGTCTCTAAGTGTACGACTCTTGGTTTTGGCTCAGGTCATGATCTCAGGGTCTTGTGCACTGAGTGGGGGTCTGCTTGAGATTCTCCCTCTCCTTCTTCCTCTGCCCCTCCCCTTGCTTGAATGCACATGCTCTCCATCTCTCTCTTTACCTCTCAAATAAGTGAGATCTTTTAAAAAAAAAAATGGGGGCGCCTGGGTGGCTCGGTGGGTTGAGCCGCTGCCTTCGGCTCGGGTCGTGATCTCGGGGTCCTGGGATCGAGTCCCGCATCGGGCTCTCTGCTCAGCGGGGAGCCTGCTTCCTCCTCTCTCTCTCTGCCTGCCTCTCTGCCTACTTGTGACCTCTCTATGTCAGATGAATGAAATCTTAAAAAAAAAAAAATGACATCAGGATCATAGAAAGGATGAAATCAGTTTATCTTTTTAGGTCCACTGTGTAAATTTACCAGGGGAATCCTATTAGAAACTTAACATTTTTCAGAACGGAAGGAGCTGTGGAAACCACCCTGTAGGACTCCCACTGCTTTTCCGGTAGGAAAACCGCAAAGTGCGAGAGCTAATTAAGTGGCAGAGTCCAGACTGGAAAGCTGTCAGCCCGGAGCTCTTCCCTTCTTTGCACATCATGTCCCCAGGTTGGGAAAGACACTATAAAAACTTCATGCTCAGAGAGAAACTTCTAGCCTGATAAACCATTTCTGCAAAAAGCAATTATAATGCTTGGTCAGAACTGTCAAAAGACAACCATTTCAGCACCCTGGAAATTGACTGGAGATACGCAACAAACTGAGAAGTGTTTGTCCATGAAAATTACAGAATTTTGAGTAAGGTCAGCAAGATTCTGTCAGTTCTTGCCTGGAGCTGTTCCCGTCTCCCGCAGTTCTGTTGTTTCAGAGTTCAATCAGGACAGCTTGTAAAAACCAGTACATTTTGGTCACAGCCAGAGTGGTCTCACTCAATTTGGAGCAGTATCAGTTTAAATGGTGATCCCAAAAGCCAGTGCACTGAGAGGGCCAGCAGCTCCACTAGTCTGAAATGGCAAACCATGGACTGGTGTCTACAGAGAAATCTAACGGGACGGGGCCCCTGGGTGGCTCAGTCGGTTAAGCATCTGCCTTCAGCTCAGGTCGTGATCCCGGGGTCCTGGGATCAAGCCCCTCGTCAGGTTCCCTGCTCGGTGGGGAGTCTGCTTCTCTTTCCCTCTGCCTCTCTGCCTGCTGTGCTCTCTGTCTCTCTCTCTGAAATAAACAAATAAAATCTTAAAAAAAAAAAAGGACTCTAACAGGACATTTAGGGAGGAGAAGCAGCCATGGGGAGTCTGATAATTGCCCTTCATATCATCAGTTGACCAAGACTGTATGTATATGTCACAGGGACAGGAGCAGCCCAAGCCACTCACACATCTCCGGCCCATGGAGTCTGCCAGGTGTACAGGGGAGATTTCGGGGCTCCATGGAAACATAGAAGCCTAAGCAGACTTGGGGGAATCAAAGTGTGACCTTTGAATGTGCTCCCCGGCTTATTCATAGACCGATCAGCAGAGAATAGAGGCCTTCCTGGCTCAGGGTCTTTGGGTACAACCCCTGGGTAATCTTTGGCTGAACACTAATGTAGGCAGACGGAGGGGTGACTGTAGGAAACTAGGTCACAGAATAAAAAGCAAGAGAAACAAAACAGCAGAGACATTTGTGGATGCACGTTGCAGGGGAGGCAGACTTCACGGAGCTCTTCCAGGCGAGTTATTAAACACACAAACAACACTCAGCAGGGAAACTACAAGACAGAGTTGCTAAAATATACTGTAGTGGGGGTGTGGGGGTGCAGGAGCGCCCGGCTCCCGGGTTCCAAACAGACCATGTTCGGCCGCTCGCTGCTGACAAATTCCAAAGGCAGAGAGACAAGTGGTGGGGAAAGAAGAAAGGAATTTATTTCAGTGAGACCCACACCACGAAGAGAGTGGACTAGTTCCTCAAAGACTATCTCCAAAGTGCTGAAAATACATTCAGGTTCTATAAGGAAAACATGGGATGCTGGTGGGTGGGTATGTGCAAGTGAGAGTCAGGTTGATCATAGTCTTGGGGTCTGGAGTGTAGGGGCTTGCCGGCTCAGAGAAGTCCTTATGGGTGAGCAGGTAATCCCCATTCCCACCAGGGGATGTTGGGCTGCAGGTTCCCATGTCCAAGTCAAGAGATAAAGCTGGAAAGAAGAACTTAATCAATTAGACAGTTGGAAGTCGAAACAGAAGTGGTTGAAGTCCTTTTCCAATATGATGCAAAGTATTCAGCTTTCAACAAAGAAATCGTACCATGGGCAAAGCAACAAGAAAGTGTGACTATATTCAGAAAAAAAAAGTCAGTAGAAATGGTCTCTGTGTTTGTATGCCTCTAAGATGTGAGGTTTTATCAGACTAAACCTTTAAGGCAGCTACTATACACATGTTTAAGGAACTAAAAAAATATTCAAAAATTTAAGGAAAGTGTGACAACAATAATCCAATGAGTGAAAACAATCTTAATAAAAAGATAGAAATTATACAAATGAATCACTCCTGAGACAATGAATATGGCAAAGCCATGGAATGATGTGTTCCAAAGGGCTGGAAAATTCCATCAACCAAAAATTCTATATCCAGCAAAACCATCCTTCAATAATGAAGGTGAAATGAAGACAATCCCAGATAATGAAAGATCTAGAGAGCATTTTGTTCGCAGACACACCTTGTAAGGAATGCAAAAGGAAATTCTGTATTCTGAGAGGAAGTAATGCCTGAGGATACTCAAATCCACAGCAAGAATGAAGAGCTCCAGAAATGATAAATATGTGGGTAAATATAAAAGACTCTCTAAATATGTTTTATTTCTTCTCCTGACTCCTTTAAAAGACAAAAGTTGCATAAAGTGAAACTTATGACACTGTATTGTCAAGTATGTAACATATGTGGAAATAGATATGATAATAATGGAACAAAGGAGGGGAAAGGAAAAGAAGATATATTGAAACTGCAGGGGGGCAGAATTTGTCACCCCAAAAATATGCCTCTCTGGCACAAGGATTATTTTAGGCTGATTATTTTTAAGAAACTGTAGATTCAGGAAAAGCTCTTTACCTCCCCCTCAACTGCCTAAATTTACATTGGAAAGGAGGCCTGTTCCAGAAGAGAGAGCTATTATCAAAGATACCTTTTTACCTAAGAAGCTCGCCTTTATAACTGGACAACCTGTTTTCCCAACATCTTCTCCCGACTTCTTGTGAACAGTCTTCCTCTCCTTCGCATTCCCAGACCCCTACACTTTTTTCAACTCAGGATGTTCTAGAAGCCTCAATCCCCCAGCTGCCCCTTGGGTCTCCTATTTTTATGGGGCTTTCATACCTATGAAATTTGTTTATTTTTCTTTTGTTACTCTGTCTTACATCAGCTTAATTATTGGACCAACCAAACAACCTAGAAGGGAAGAAGAGAGGGTTTTTTCACCCCTGCAGTTGGTGACCACAAAGGACTTTGGCTGACTGGATACTGCTGGTTCTGGGGCTGTTGCTGCTGAGAGATCCCGGGCCCTCTGACCAAAGCCAGCAGAAGGTAAGTATTCTTACCACGTCAGTCTCCTGGATCCCTGCCTGCAGGATCTGACTGAAGCGAGAACGAGTGTCTTTTCTTTTTGTAAATTTAGATTGGCAGGAAAGAGTATTTGTGTGAACTCTCCCTTGGGCATAGCAACTCTGGTAAAGATTTGTCATGAATACTCTTATTTTCTATTGATCCCTTTCGTCCCAGAGATGGTCCTCATTTTCCTTTGTCTCTGTCTCGTGTGTCCTTTACCATAAGGAGGAAAACCCTAGGGTAGAAACGAGGCATAGGTCTGTTGTTCACGCCCGCCTCACAGACTGACGAGTTCATGGTTCTTGGCAGACTGGTGTCTGTACAGACCAACTTTGCTGTGAGCGCACTGGCCCAGGAGGTAAAGGCTATTGCTCATGGGGATCTCGGAAGTGAGAGTGTGTGGGGGTGCTGATCAGCACTTCACAGCTCTTAGAGCTCTGGCCACCTGATGCCAGGCTCCCGAGTTAGGAGAAGTTGGTCACAAAATGGGTTAGACTGACACTAGGTCAGTCATCAGCCTCAAGAGAATTTCCGTGCAACAACGCATACTGTAAGACAACACACAATCCCCGACCCAGTAGCACGTCCCTCTCAGGTGTTAATTTGGCCTGAGAAACCCAAGGCTTGGCTAAAGCTGTTACTGGGCATATGGGGGGATAAAAGAAAAAGAAGAATGAGGTTTTCCTCTCATCTTGTTCTATGTCTTGTGAGCTTGGTTTCATGACCGGTGAGGAGCATTTTCTCTCTTGCCTCTACTGGCCAGAGGATTCATGTACCAGTCCGACGTGCATCTGGAAGATGGTCGAACAGGCTGTGCATCCCTTAAGCAATGTTCTCTTTGTCCGCTGTGTCAGCTTTTAGGGGAATGTGTTCTGAGAGGTCCCGGCACATCCAGGCCCTTTGTCGTCTTGCCCTCCTTGTGCATTAGTCTCATGGACAACTGGAGACCTCATTTTACTCATTTGGCCAGACAGAAATGCGGGTTGCATCCCATCTATAGCTAGATCTTTCTTGGATGAACTCTGGGAGTGAACTCTGTAGAACTGGGCAGGGCTGCATCTTTTGCTACAGGGACACCTCTTGCACTCAGGATTAAGCCTTCAAAAGGCTTATTGGTTTGAGTTGCTGTAAGAACCTACTCACCAATGGCCAGATGATGGATCCTTTGAATTGGCTATATTTAAAAGAAAAACAATTTTTTAAAGAGGGGTCTCAACCTAAACCATTACCTTACACTGGTACCCATGAAAAGACCAAGCTAAAACTGGGTACAAAAAATAATGGCTGGCCCTAGGGACTCCTTTAATAAAATGGAAGAACAGAAATTTGACTTAAAACAAAAATTAAAATCCATGTCCAACATGAATTACCCTTCTCCTCATCCCTAACTCCCTGTCCCTGACCCTCCAGAAGATCTTTTGGATCTCTGGACCCTTGATCTAAATTCTCTCTCTCAAAATCCAGCCCATGACCTCAAAAAATTCCCCCCAAAGCCCCCAATTCCTCTAACATTCCCAGAAAACCCCTTCAACACCCAAATGCTTGGTTTGACCTCACTTTCTTTGCAAGATTTACACAGAGCATTCTGATCTCCAGGCCTGGGGTGTACAGATTACCCATATAAATACTAAAACCAGGAAATTAATTTAGCAGAAGTTCCTGGGATGGGCAGTAGGGCTCACTGTTCTGTCCCTTATAACTCTTACTTTCTAGGACTCTGTAATCTGGCTCTACCAACATCAGGTCTTCCTATGCAATGTCCTTTGCAGATGTACCCTGGACAACCTCCTTTCCCCTTGCAAAGTATTCACGTCCCCTGGACAGCAGCAGACACTCTCAATTATAAAGTCCTTTTACCTCCACTTTCGGAAGTTTAGACAAGAGTTGAAAAGATTAGTGGACATTCAAACTCACAAAGACTCACAAAGACCTCAACTGGCTGTTAAGGGGTGTTCCTCCCAGCCATGATTATACTGTAGTTATCAGAGAAGCCAGACAGTCCCCTGGGGAATGCACCTCCCTCCCCGACACCCACCCCCAACAGATAACCTAAATTTTCCCCAGGACCTTGTACAAATGATCAGGAAATGGACCAGCAGGAGCCCAATGTTCAGGGACTGATAAGAGCAATATTAAAGTCTTTCCCCGACTAAGGTGAATTAGTCCAAGATTGAACTGTGCACTCAGAAAGAATGAGAGCATTCGAAGGCTTTTGTTGAACCATTTATACGGATTTTTAAAAAGGCATACTGCATTAAACCCTGAAGTTTTAGGGCACAGAAATCTTTTGGTTTCCATTTTAATTGGAAATCTACCCGAGATAAAGAAGCAAGTTTGGTTGGCTAGGTGGATCACTGTCTTGATATCCAAGCTGCAATTCAACTCTTCGAGGCCTTAGAAACAACTCATTGTCTTGCAAATCTCTATAAAACCAGAACTGTGCTCTAGAAGCAACTCAAACTCACTTATCCTTACCAATTCCAAAATCTCTCCTATTCATCGCAAAATGCTTATGAGTACTGTAAAAGAACAGGTCATTGGAAACAGAATTGCTCTGTAATTAAGAAAAAGAAGGAATATTTTAAATAGTAATGAATCTCGACCTCTGATAAGAGGCATACATACCCCAAAGCTCCTTAAAGAAAACTTGCCTTATGGTGTGAATTTTCTTTTCTTTTTCTTTCTCTTTCTTTCTTTCTTTTTTTTTTTTTTTTAAGATTTTAATTTTTTATTTGTCAGAGAGAGAGATTGAGAACAAGCAGGGGGAGCAGCAGGTTCCCTGCTGAGCTGGGACTCCGGGATCAGGAGCAGAAGACAGGTGCTCAACCAGCTGAGTCACCCAGGCAATCCGTGCTGTAAATTTTCTACCGCCATCTCTAGGATTTAAGAGCCATTCTTTGAAGTGAAAGTGTTAAGGGAGAAGTTTCTTATCAGAAGGAGTGGGGGAAAAGGACTGATTTGGATACCGGACTAAAGAAAAATCTTAAATGTCTTCTCCACAACTATGAGTAAAATGTTTTAGCCATCTGAGCAGGCAAATTCAACTTATCCCAACTGCCAAAACAAATTTTGGATTCAACTGTTTTTTTATAAGCTAGTTAGTTTTGGATTATTGTACCTGACTCATGGCTAAAAATTTAAAACAACAGCTGTAAGGTCTCTGTTTGTGTCAGTCTGTATGTTTATGTGTGTCTATATATGCATATTGCGGATGTGTGATATTTTTCTGTCTCTCGATGTTATTGCCAACTTAATTTACCAAAAAGCTTTACTTCGTTGGCTTAAAATTAAGTGCTTATAACTTGAGTATTCCTAAAGTTCTCAGAAATATAGCAGAAACTGACCCAGATCTGGTTCACTTGATCTGGAAAACTATTCACTATTAAAGCTAGTTGAAGTTCATTGGTTTGATTAAAACATACATGTCTTTAGAGTTATCAACATTGACTATAAGACAAGTAACTTGTATTCTGCTTGGGTTTATGGCTCAAATTCATATCATTGCTTATAAAATTTGTCAGCAAGAAAAACAATTTGGGATGAAGGCTGGCCCCGTCTAATGTCTCATGAGGTTTTTATGAGCAGCTTAAACATAATTGTTGGGAACAGTGATTCACATAGACGCAAACGGGGCAAGAGTTCATAGATGAACTTTTTTAGCAATGGTTACATATTATGGTATGTGTACTTGAAAATAGCTTCCAAAATCCTTTCAGTAACTTGAAACTTAAGACTTATACAAAGTTAAGTTAAATAATATAAAGTATTAAATAGCTAGAGCATTTCCAAATAAGATCAAACAATAAAACATTAATTACTGAATGAACATAGGTTAATCTCCTTTTGTCTTCCTATTGAAGAGAAATTAAAGATATTCAGGACTATTTGTAGACCTATCCTGTGCCACATTGAAAGACTGTGTTATTAAAAAGGGCATGTGCTTCTAAAAATGATGAAATGAATCCACAAATCTGCCAACATAGAAAATACTAGTATAACAGTTGACAATTGCTTACTTCTTAGTTGTCACTAGAAACTAAGGTTTCCCAGGGTTAAAAATTCTTTTAACTATACATAATGATACTATCAGAAATCATAAGGGAAAAAATTCTGTATGCAAGGAAAGTCAAGTGTGCTTTTTTTGGTTAGAAAAAATATGAGAAACGGATATATGGGGAAAAGAAAGCAATTTGGTCAGAAAGTGAAATATCAGATGGCAAAGGAAAGAATCAAGGACAAACTACATAGAAAGTTCAAAAGAGAGGGAGAGAGAGAATCCGACCTTGTGTGGTCAAGTTAGCTGGGATTGAATGCATATATTAGAATGGTTATAAAATTCAGCTTTAACATTAGGAGTGTACTTATATAAAGCCAAAACTTGATTTTCTTTCAACTGCTAAAAAGACAAAGTTTTCTTGGACTATTGGCCCGCCCCGCGGTAAGAGATTATGAAAAGTTTCTCTTTACCTTTTAAGTCATCTGCCTAGGAAGAAAAGAGTTTGCTTTTTATCATAAATAATTTTTTTGTGCTTCATGTTGTCTTAATCAGATCTTTGATTCCCTCCCCAAAACAGAAGTTCTTCAATATTAGAAGATCTAACTTTTGCTCACAACTATGAACCTTCTGTGTTTGCCTTTGAAATCTTTTAGCATTAGTCTGGTTTTAACAAAATATTGTTTCATAATGATCTGTAATCCTTGTTAGTTAAGTGTTCAAACCTTTTGATATTTGTGACATATTTCCCTAAATCAAATTGCAAATGAAGTCTTTTTGACGTTGAATCAACTGTGAAAATTTCCAGAGGATCCCTAGAACATCTCAAAAGGTTTCTCTCTCTCCTAATTAGGCTCTTTTAATATGTTGAATTATAGGAGAAGCATTGTCAAATAAGAAGTAGTATAAGTCTTTTTAATGTTGTGTTTGTGCTGATAAAAAAGCATTCCAGAACTGAATGAAATTCCTGAAATTCTAGTACATCCTGGTATAATGTTACCACTTGAAACCTTAGTTATTATCTTAAAATTTGTGTGTCACGGGAATAAGCAAATTTCTTTGCTAATAGTATTATAATGAGATCTTAACAGATTTTTAGCTCAGGCCATTTGTGAGTCTTACATTTACAGTCATTGTTTTATTCTGACACTTTTGCAAAAGCATTCCCACAAGAATGCTCCTTCCCACATGGAAAGGACTCTGGAAAGCAGAGGTTTCTGATCAAAAAACCAAATGGGTAAGAATTTTCCAGAACTCGTGGAAACACTGAATTCAAGCAAAACAATTAATAACATGAGACTGAATACACTGGTGAGGATGATTATAATTTTTATGACTTTTTGTCTGAAACTTTTGTTTTTCCAAATTTAAGGAAAATTTTTTCTTAAGCTACCTATTTCTGAGAGCAATAACTTGGTAAACTGTACCTCTGGAAACAAAGATGAAACAATTGCATTATCTCCCTACCTGATCCCTCCAGAATTTGGAAACTCTTGGTCAGTGAGTATTCTTATTTTCATGGCAGCCCAGTTTACATGCAAAAGTTCAATAAGAATTTGCTCTCCTTGTAACAGGACAAAATTGGAAACATCTGTTATATTAACAAGGCTTTGACTGGAATGTCATATCTGAGAGAGCTGTACATAGAATCAGATATGCCAGACAGCATTAAGGAACTAAGGCTGCCTTCATAAGCCAATAAAACCCCTTGGAAAAACAGCCTGTTACATTGCTTACAAATTTCCTGACAATATAAAGAGGTGTAAGGAAGGTCACTTCCTGGTGGATGCAGGCATCTCAGGCTATCTTTGGGACTTCAAAGAGAGGAAATTACCCAGATCTATAGGTATTGCAGGCAAAGTCTGATGGGGAGACTTTGGCTTGACTTCTTAGCCTGGAGAGGCTTTTAAAAGTTTAATCTGAGGGGTGTCTGGGTGCCTCAGTTGGTTAAGTGGCTGCCTTTGGCTCAGGTCAAGACCCTGGTCCTGGGATGGGGTTCTGAATCAGACTCCTTGCTCAGCAGGGAGCCTGTTTCTCCCTCTGCCTGCTGCTCCCCGTGCTTCTGCTCACACACACTCTCTCTCCTTCTTTGACAAATAAAATCTTAATAAAAAATAAAAAGATTCTCTCTCTCCCTCCCTCTGCCCTTCCCCACCCACATGGGAGCTTGGGCTCTCCTTCACTTTCAAAATAAATAAAATAAATAAAAGTTCAGTCTGAGATTCCTTATGAAAAGTTCCAGCAAAGCAGATTTAAAAGAGGGTGTGTCAGGGCGCCTGGGTGGTTCAGTGGGTTAAAGCCTCTGGCTTTGGCTCAGGTCATGATCCCAGGACCCTGGGATCAAGCCCCACATCGGGCTCTCTGCTCAGCAGGGAGCCTGCTTCCCCCTCTCTCTCTGTCTGCCTCTCTGCCTACTTGTGATCTCTGTCTGTCAAATAAATAAATAGAATCTTAAGAAAAAAAAAAAAGAGGCAGTGTCATCAACTACTCTTCTTGCTGCACTTATGTAAATAATCAGGCCAAGTTTTTTGAAACTAGACCTATTTTACAAACAAATCAGTCTCAATCTGGCTATCTTCGGTAACAATGAAAGTGATTTTAGAGAGAAAAAATTATGTTTCAGTAGCACCTTTTGTGGCTATTCAATTCCATTACTGTCCATTGCCTTTGAGGTTTTGTTATTTACCTCTAAACGGACTATATCCTGAATTCTTCTGTCTCCTCAAATATTTGGCTACAAATCTTTAAACTAATGTTTCCAATTTTTTCCCATCCTTTGACTTGGAATCACTGGGAACTAAAACTGCTTTTTTTTTTTTGAAGCCTTGCCAACTGAAGCTAGACGATTTGATATACACATCAGAAAAATTGCCACGATAGCTCATGTTTACAGTCTTGTCCATGCCTGTTGTTGAATGGGTCACACAGAAAGTTTACCAGCATGCCTGCTGACATCATCAGAGACATTCAACCTGCAAACCAGGAAAATCAGTCATACTAATTTTGAAAATCTGTCCTCCTTTCATCTGAAGATGTTTATAAGCCTGATATTTAGAATATTTAGAATATTAGATATTTAGATATTCTTAACTGGCAGCTTTCAGGACTCAGACACCAAGTTTATCATCTGCTCCAACCACTAACCTTTATTTTTCTTTGTCTCGCCTGATCGCTTGTACAATAAAGGTCTAACTTTGGAAGTCTACCTTAAGACTGCTTTTTGAAATGAGACAGCTCTAACTGAACTGATCTATTCTCAAGACAGAGACTGATTCAAAGGAGATTTGGAATCATCTGTCAACCTAACTTCTGGACTGGGAAACTTCTTATTTGAAATTTCAAAGGCAGTACTGCAGGGGAGCAAAATTTGTCACCCCCAAAATATGCCTGTCATAAGGATTATTTTCAGTTGATTACTTTCAAGAAACTGCAGATTAAGGAAAAGCTCTTTCTCTCCCCTCAACTGCCTAAATTGACATTGGAGAGAGGACTTATGCCCCTTCTTCGTTAGGAAAAGAGCTATTTCTAGAGATACCTTTTGTACCTAAGAAACTTACCTGCATAACAGGGCAACATTTGCTTTTCAAACATTTCATCTTACCTTCTTATGAATGGCCATCCTCTTTCTATCTCCAGACTCCTATACCTTTCCTTGGCCCACGATGAAAGACTTTGTTTATTTATTTTAGAGAGAGGGAGAGCTGGGGGAGGGCAGAGAGAGAGAATCCCAGGCAAACTCTGCACTAAGCAGGGAGTCCGATGCAGGGCCCCATCTCACGACCCTGAGATCCTAACCTGAGCCAAAATCAAGAGTCGGACACTTAACCAACTGAGCCCCCCAGGTTCTGTAAGACTTAATTACCTGGCTGCCTTTTGGGTCTCATATTTTTATGAGGCTCCTATACATAAGAAATTTTTTTTCTGCTATTATTCTTTTATGAATTTAATTATTGGATCAGCCAAAAACCTAGAAGAGAAAAAGAAAAAAATTTTCTGCCCCCACAGAACAGTTTCTAGAATTAATTATTATTATTGTCTTATTACTATAAGAATTACATTGTCATAAGTTGAAATGCATATCGTAATATCTAGAACAAGGACTAAGAAAATAATGAAAAAAAAGAATTAAAATGACATACAAAAAATATTTATTCAACACAAAACAAAGAATTAAGGGAGGAGGATAAAAATTAAAAAAAAAAAGAAAAATAGAAAGCAAATAACAAAATAGCAGATATAAATCCAACCCTATCAGTAATTCACTAAATATAAAGATTTTATTTATTTATTTATTTGAGAGAGAGACAGAGAGATAGAAAGAGAGAGCACAAGCAGAGAGGAGAGAAACAGGCTCTATGCTCAGAAGGGAGCCTGACATGGAGCTCAGTCCTAGGACCCTGGGACCATGACCTGAGCTAAGGCAGACACTTAACCAACTGAGCCACCCAGGTGCCCTTATAATTCACTAAGTATAAATGGTCTACTATGATATTGTAATTCATAATAATAAATATATATTTGGTCTTTGTCCATGGTTTTAGCTCACAGGTCCCAAAATTATTGGAATTTCCTGAGTGATGAGGGCAATGGTGACATCTTTTATGTGGTCTTTTGTCCTCAATTCCTGAAAATGAGCCCTAAAGATGAGTTGGATGTCTCGTTATTCATAACAGGCCCCTTTCCACCACCACTGAGTTTCTGTTAATGAGTGGACTTTTGGAAATCCCTTAAGGATAGAGGAGCTGGTCGCCAAGGAAACCAACCATAATTAGAGGGCTGGAACTTTCAGTCCCACCCTTGATTTCTAGGGAGGGAAAGGGGGCTGAAGGTTGACTCAATCACCATTGGTCGATGATTTAATCAATCATGCCCATGTAATGAAACCTCTGTTAAAAATTCAAAAGGATGGGGTTTGGAGACTTTCCAGGTTGGTGAACCAGAATGTTTCCACATGTCACCATGTCAGGTCCCAAACTCCATGAGGACAGAAGCTCCTTTGTGTGGGCCTTCAGTCTAGGTATCTTTTTATCTGGCTGTTGATTCATATCCTTTAATATTCTTTGTAATAAACTGGTAATCTAGTGAGTAAGCTGGTTTCCAGAGTTCTGACAGTCACTTTAGCAAATTAATCAAACCTGAGAAGGGGGTCAGAGGAACCTCTGATTTATATCCAGCAAGTCAGAAGTACGGATAACATTCTAAGCTTACAGTTGGGGTCTGAAGTGGTGGGGGGGGCAGTCGTGTGGGACTGAACCCTAGATCTGTGGAATCTGATGCTGCCTCCCGATAGCAAGTGTCAGAATTGAGTTGAATTGTGGGACACACAGCTGATGTGTGAGAATTGCTTGGTGATGTGGGGAAAAAAACCCCAGACATTGGGAGTGAGGGCAGAATTGTGACTAAACACTCAAAATGCACAGATTGTCAGACTGAATAAAAAAGAGCAAGACCAAACTCTGTGCTGTCTCCAGGAAAAGGAGCTTAGATTCAAACAACAAGGAGATTAAAAAGAAAAGAATGGTGGAACTCCAGTTTTAGCTATGACATGAAAAAAGCTTGAATTCATCCCCCCTTTCAACAGGATAAAAGCTGAACAAACCAAAACAAATGACTTTTCTAAGACCCATCAGAAACTTGATGTCACAAGGCAAAGTGGCAGCCTGACGTCTGGAGAGACAAACAAATACAGAGAATCGCCTCCCCCCAGAAGAGAAGCTATTACAGCCATGAAACAGTAGGAATACTTCAATGATCATTTCAAAGAATTGCTGGAGGCTGAGTGTGGATTTGCCTGAGAGTGATAAGCTCCTGCAGGTGCAGTTTCAGGAAAGCCCCCACACTCACATTGGCTTTACCTTCAGGAACACTACCATATCTTCAAGGTGAGGATCTGACAAAAATTTCCTCCTGTTTCAAGCAGAAGTGAGAGGAAAGTAACCATTTTTATATATGCCTGGAGTGTTCTTCATAACAGAGATCTTCAAAGATCTGCAAAGGACCAACTTTATCAGAGCCTTACCTACCAGGGGAAGCCAGCTCTAGCTCCCTATGGACTTCCTGTTTCACCTAAAGGAAACACAAAAAAGACACAGAAGAACTTCTGAAGGTCAGAGCCCAGAGACTTAGACACACTAAAAGACTGAGACTGAACCACAAAGTTATAGAAATCTTCTCCCTCCAAAACCTCACCAGCACATCAACAGTGCTCCAATATCATAACAGCATATTAAACAGAGAGCTGAAAAACACAAGGACAGAAAGGGTAACTGAAACCCCTGGGAGGTGCAGGTGCAGTAAACAGTAAATACAGCCCAGCTTTTCGCCAGACTGACATGAAGCCTCACACAGAGATCTGTTTGCCTCAGTTCCTGTTGCCTAAAATCAAAGGCATGTTTTCTTTCAACCAAAAAACTATAAGGCATGCTAAAAGTCAAGTAAAAACCATCTAAGGACACAAAGCAAGCATCAGTAGCAGGCAAAAATATGACATAGATTTTAGAATTCTGGGATATGGAATGTAAAATAACTATGATTAATATGTGAAGGACTCTAGTGAAAAAGTAGGCAATGTGCAAGAATGTGAACAGAGAAATAGAAATTCTAAGAAACCATCAAGAGAAATGTTAGAAATCAAATATAGTGTAACACAAATGAAGAATGCCCTTGGTGGGCTTACGGATACACTGGACACAGCTGATGGAAGAATCAGTGAAACCAAGATGTGTCAAAAGAAATGGTCCAAACTGAAATGCAAAGAGAAAAAAAAAAGAAAACAAAAGAAGAGAATATTTAGTAACTGTGGGACAATTACAAAAAGTATAACATGTGTGTAGTGGGAATTCCAGAAGGAGAAGAAAGGGGGAAAGGAAAAGAAGAAATTGAGTAATAATGGCAGAGAATTTCCCAATATTAATAATAGACAACAAACTATGGGAAACTAAGAGAACACCAAATAGGATAAATACCAAAATACCTATACTGAGGCATTTCGTATTTAAACTTCAGAAAACTAAAGGCAAAGGAAGTCTTCAAAGAAGTTGGGGACAAGGGAGGGGAGGGACATCTTACCTGTAGAGGCACAGGATGAAAATTGCATTGGACTTCTATGCAAGTAAGAGAGTAGAGTAAAATATCTTAACAGTTGAAAGAAAAAGCTCACCAACTTAGAATTCTATGTCCAACAAAATTTTCCTTCAAGAGTGAAGGAAAAATAAAGACTTTCTCAGATAAAAACTGAGGGATTTTATCACCAGTAGGCCTGCCCTGCAGGAAATGTTTTATTTTTTATTTTATTTTTAAGATTTAACCATTTATTTGAGAGAAAGACAGAGATAGAGTGTCCATGAAGAGGGGGAGAGGCAGAGGGAGAGGAGAAGCAGACTTCCTGCAGAGTGGGGAGCCCCACATGGGGCTTAATCCCATGACCCAGAGATCACGACCTGAGACAAAACCAAGAATCTGATGCCCATCTGATTGAGCCACCCTGGCACTCCTAAGAAATATTTTAAAAGGTCTTCAGAGAATAAAAATGACATAGTTTAGAAACTTGGATCTATATAATCAGGGGAATAACATTAGACAAGAAATAAGTGAAATACTAAATTAAATTAATAAATAAAATTTAAAAAAATAAATAAAATTAAACCTTTAAATTTTCTTATTCTTAAATGAGCTAATAGATAACTATTTGTACAAAGTAATAATAGTAATGATATACAGGGTGATTACAGCATTTGGCCAAATGAATGATGGCAATATTATAAAGGATAAGAGGGAGGAATTGAGAATTATAAATACAGATCCATTTGACAGTAGATTTAGATTAGTTGTAAATATATATTATAAACTCTAGGTTAACCACTAAAATATTTTGAAAAGAAGTATAATTGGGGGTGCCTGGGTAGCTCAGTTGGTTAGGTTCTGTCTTAAGCTCAGGTCATGATCATAGGGTTCCTGGATGGAGCCCTGTGTTGGTGTCCCTGCTCACAGGGAGTCTGCTTCTCCCTGTCCCTCTGTCTCTCCCCCGGCTCATGCTCTCTCCCTCCTTCTCTCTCTCTCTCTGTTAAATAAATAAATAAAATCTTTTCTGAAAAAGAAGTATAATTGATGTTAAGATAGGAGAGAAATGGACTCTTAGGAAGTTCTCAATAAGAACCAAGAAAAGGCATTAAAAGAGGGGCTTAAAAAAAAGTGCAACAAATATAAGACAGTCATAAATGTGGTAGATATTAATCTAACTATATAAGAATTACTTAAAATGTGGATGGTAAATAAAGAAATTAAGACACAAGATATTGTCATAACAGATAAAAACATAAGACCCAACTACATGTTGTCTATAAGAAGCCCATTTTAAAATGAAGACACATGGGGCGCCTGGGTGGCTCAGTGGGTTAAGCCGCTGCCTTCAGCTCAGGTCATGATCCCAGGGTCCTGGGATCAAGCCCCGAATCGGGCTCTCTGCTCGGCTGGGAGCCTGCTTCCTTCTCTCTCTCTCTCTCTGCCTGCCTCTCTGCCTGCTTGTGATCTCTCTCTGTCAAATAAATAAATAAAATCTTTTAAAAAAATAAATAAAATAAAATAAAATGAAGACACATATCAGTTAAAGACATGAGGTAAGAGATCCCATGCTAACACTAATCAAAAGAAAGCCATATTAGCTATGTTAATCTCACACAAAACATACTTGGAACAAGATAAATTAACAGTGATTAAAAGGGCATTACGTAGTGATAAAAGGGTCAATTCCCCAAGAAGATACAATCCTTAACATGTATGCACCTAACAACAGAGTGTCAAAATAAGTGAGGCAAAAATTGATAGAAGTGCAAAGAGAATTGGACAAGTCCACTATTGTAGTTGGAAACTTCAAACCCCTCTTTCAGTAGATGATGGATCCAGCAGGCATAAAATCAATAAGGATATAGTTGAATAGCACAATTAATCAACTGGATCTAAATGACATTTATATAATACTTCATGTGTAGAATAATACTTCATGTGTAGAATATACATTCTTCTCAAATTCACATGGAATATTCAGCAAGACAGATGGCATTCTGAGCCTTTATACAAAACTTAACAAATTTAAAATACAAATCATATGAAGTATTTTCTCACCACAATGAGATTAAACTAAAAATCAATACCAGAAAGATAGCTGGAGGTGCACCTGGGTGGCTCAGTCATTGGACTGAGCCTTCAGGTCAGGTCATGATCCTGGGGTCCTAGGATTGAGTCCCACATTGGGTTCCTGGCTTAGCAGAGAGCCTGCTTCTCCCTCTCTCACTCCCCCTGCTTGTGTTTCCTCTTTTGCTGTCTCTCTCCCTCTCTCTCTGTCAAATAAATAAATAAAATCTTTTTTTTTTTTTAAGAAAGATAGCTAGAAAATACCCAAATGTTTGGAGATTAAACAACACATTTCTAAATAACACATGGGTGAAAGAAATCTAAAGAGGAATTTAAAAATATTTTGAACTAAATGAAAATGAAACACAACTTATCCAAATGTGTGGAAAGCAGTAAAAGCAGTGCTTACAGGGAAATTACAGCACTGAATGTATATCACAAAAGAAGGAAGTTTTAAAATAAGTAACCTTAGGAAACTAGAAAAAGAAGAAGAAATTGAATCTGAAGTCAAATCTTAATAATGAAGATGAAGTGTTCATGGATTGGAAAACTTGGTATCATTAAGATGTCAGTTCTACCTAAATTGATTTATAGAAGGGACTTACTAAAATCTAGTCAGGATTTTTGGTAGAAATGACAAGCTGAACCTAAATTTATAGGGAAATGCATAAGATCTAGAATAGCCAAGACAATATTGTAAAAGAAGAAAAAGGTGAGAGAAGTTATACTACATGGTTACAAAATTTACTGGAAATTTCAGTAATCAAGGCAATGTGGTATTGGCATCAAGATGGATATATAGAGTATTGGACCAGAACTGAGAGTTCAGAAATAAAACCTTACATTTGTGTCAATTGATTTTCAACTAAAGTAACAAGACAATTCAGTGGAGATATGAGCATCTTTGCAATAACAACCTGGGATAGGAAACATCCATAAGCAATAACATGAACTGGACCTTTTTCTCACATCATACATAAAAATTAATTCAAAATGCAGCATAGTCAAAAGGGAACCCTCATGCATTGTTGGTGGGAACACAAATTGGTGCAGCCATTCTGGAAAACCGTACAGAGTTTCCTCAAAAAGTTAAAAATAGAACTACCCTATCACCCAGAAATTGCACTACTAGGTGTTTATTCAAAGGATACAAAAATACTGATATGAGAGCAGCATTATCTACAACAGTCAAACTATGAAAAAAGCCCAAGCGTCCACCAACTGATGAATGGATAAAGAAGGTGTGGTATACCACATCATCAGTTGATGGACAATTGGGCTCTTTCCATACACATGTACTCATGCACGTGCACGCGTGCACACACACATACACACACACACAGGAATATTACTCAGTTATCAAAAAGAATGAAATCTTGCCATTTGCAATGATGTGGATGGTGCTAGAGTATACTATGCTAAGCAAATTAAGTCAGTCAGAGAAAGACAAATACTATATGACTTCACCCCATATGTAGAATGTAAGTAACAAATAGATGAACATAGGGGAAGGAAAATAAAAATAAAATAAGATAAAAACAGAAAGAGGCAAACTATAAGAGACTCTTAATAATAGAGAACAAATTGAAGGTTGCTGTAGGGACGATGGGTGGGGGATGGGCTAAATGGGTGATGCACTTGTGATGAGCACTGGGTGTTCTATGTAAGTGATGAATCACTAAATTCTATTCCTAAAAGCAACACTACACTGTATGTATCATTGAATTTATTTTGAATTATTATTTTGAATAATTTATTTTGACATTATTTTGAATTATTATTGAAACTTAAATTTAAATAAAATACTTGAAGAAAAAAAATGCATCATAGTCCTAAGTGTAAGGGCTAACACTATGTGGCATTTCAAAAAAAATGGAGAAGAAAAATCTTTAAGAAACCTTGTGAAAGTCTTCATGGCTCTGAAACAGAAACCATAAAAAAAATGAATAAATTGCACTTTACTAAAAAAATCTTTGTGCTTGAAGAAACATTAGCCAAGAAACTTTAACAAAACCAGCCACAGGCAGGGATAAAATATTTATAAAATATGTATCTGATAAAGGACTTATATCCAGAATATAAAAAGAACTCTTACAACTTGATAACAAGAAAACAAACGACCTGATTTAAAAATAGATAAAAGACTTGAATAAGCAAGCAAAACATAAATAGCTATAAAACACATGAAAAGGTGTTCAACATCATAAGTCATCAGGAAATGCAAATTAAAATCCTAATGCGATACCACTGAAGACTCACTAGACTGCTTGTATTGATAAGGATACAAAAAAGTGGGAACACTCACACATTTCTGGCAGGAATAAAAAACTTTGAAAACCTGTTTGGTTGTCTCTTTAAATTAAACATAAGCTAGGACACCTGGCTGGCTCAGTCAGTAGATCATGTATGTGACTCTTGACCTTGGGGTTGTACGTTCAAGCCCCATGTTGGGTGTAGAGATTACTTAACAATAAAATCTTAAAAAAAAAAATTAAATATAAACTTACCCAGCAACTTCACTCTAAGGAATCTATCCAAGAAAAATGAAGACGTAACCACACAAAGACTTATAAGTAGCTGTTCCTGGCAGCATTGTTCATAATGACTCCAAATGGGAAATAATCCAAATGTCTACCAGCTGGTGAATGATTAAACCCAAGGTGATATAGCCATACAATAGAATACCATTCAGCAATTTAAAAGGTATGAAATACCAGTACATGTAACAACATGGATGAACCTAAAAAAACAATCATGCTTAAATAAGCCAGATTATATATATATTATATGAGTCCTTTTATTGAAAGTGTCCTGGAAAAGCAAATTATAGAGACAGAAAGCAGATCAGTAAGTACCCTGGCAGGGTATTGGATTCTGTACCAACTGCCTATATACTTAATAGAGTTTTTAGGATGATAGCAATGTTCTTTTTTTTTTTTTTTTAAGAGTTTATTTATTTGACAGAGAGTGAGCACAAGCTGGCAGAGCCTTAGGCAGGCAGAGGGAGAGAGAAAAGCAGGCTCCCTGCCAAGCAGAGAGTCGGGTGTGGGGCTCGATCCCAGGACACTGGGATCATGATGTGAGCTCAAGGCAGCAGCTTAACCATCTGAGTCACCCAGGCGTCCCCATGAAGATATAGCAATGTTCTAAAACTGGATTGTGATGGTTGCAAGACTCTGTACATTTGTTAAAATAATTAAATTGTATACTTGAATGAATTTTAAGGTCTGTAAATTAAACCCCAAGAAGTCTGTAACAAAAGGAAATCTGATGCTCAGGACTGATTCAGCACTGGAGACATGACTTCTGGAAGATCAAAGCCCCGCGTGACCAGCCGCTCATCTATGCAGACAACACCGTCCCCCTGTGACACGAACTCCCTGTCCCCTCCAGACGGGGCCCCCTCTGTGGCCCTAGCCAGAGCTGGTCCTGTTCCGGTCCTGTCCTTCCCAGCTGCCCCTCGCCCTTGTGGAGTTGGCCAGTGCTGCCGGGATCTCCGGAATAGAGCGCCAGCTTTCCGGCCACCTGCGCAATATGTTTCAGCATCACAATACGGAGATACTTCTGATACCAGTCGTAGTCCATGGGTATTTTAAGCCTAATCAAAATTATACGTCGTAGTCCATGGGTATTTTAAGCCTAATCAAAATTTGTTCTTGCCTATAATCTTGGCCTTTACAAAAAAAATTAAAAAGAACTAAAAGGTACATAATATACACATATTCTGGATGAATAACCAGAAAACCTACAAGCTTCTAAAACACGTGTGATGTTTATCTACCAGAATCATGCGTGTGTCTGTGTGTGTGTCTGTTCCAGAAAACCCAGGTGAAAGGTGAGGGGAGAAGATGTAGTCTTTGGTGTCTGAGCTGTGGCTTTTGAGTGACACATCTGTGAAGGCATAGAAGGTTGACATCATCACTTCCTCTGCAGACTTTGTTTGCTGGTTTTGTTCTTGTTTTTGTTTTTGTTTTTTAAGGAAAGTGTTTCTTTGGGACTGCAGCTGGCTGCCTCCAGAGAGAGATCAAACCAGCACATTTCCTGCTCTTGCCTTTCTCTTTCTCTCTGGTCCCAGCGACCAGCTGAGTTTTTCAGGGCTTAACTACTCATTTTATGTTTCCTTAACTACTCATTTCTTGATTCTCATTCATTTCCCAACAGATGTTTATTGAGCTCCTATCAGGTGCAAAGGGCTATTTTAGATGCTATGGGGGATACCGAGATGGCAAAGAATGACCTTCCCTGGGATAGTTTACAGTCTAATGAAGGCAGGAGATAGATCAAGTATGTACTCAAGTGATTAAACTACGAGGTAACATGGGATAACAGAAATCTGAACAGAGCGACCAGAGTTTAAGAAGGGGGAAAGCATTTTCACTGGCACAAACAGGAAATTCTTTACGGAGAGAATTACTGAAATCGGGCACTAGGGATGGATATAACTTTGAGCCACAGAGCTGAAGGAATGTGGACGATGTAAGTGGAGGGATGAATATGTGCCTGGAAGAAGAGGTTTTTAGAAATTGGAAAGCACAGTGTGTGTATGAGAGAAAAACAGTATCATTCTGTTAAAATGCAGAATGTGGGGGGGGGCAGTAGCAATCGATTCTATAAATATAAGTTGGGGTCAAATCATGTGGAAGATTGAAACCTAGGGATGATTTTGTTTCATCTCCAGACAGGCAGTGTCAACCTTCTCCCAACTCAAGGGTATTTAAGGAATGGAGGCACAGACTCAGGCTCTATCTAGATAAGATCCCTAAGTTATTTGAGAAAAATGTCTCCTATGCTCACAAATAGCTGTACGGATGGCCGTTAGGGTTCGGCAGTCTCTGGGAGGCCACGAGCAGAAAATGAGCTCTTTCGCCTTTTGGTGCCCTGTGTAGCCAGAACTGTGTCTGGCTCATGAAGGAAAGATCTGGCCCCCCAAGAGGTGTGGAGGGCACCATTTGCTCAGAAGTCTGTCTGTTCTGGAATTCAGAAAATGAGGATGGCCTTTGCCCAGAGCGTGGTCCCCACAGGTGTGTGCTTCTGCCTCATGTCCTAAATTCCAGGTGGGCTGGTCACCCCTGCTAGCACCAGGGTGGGCAAATGTGTAGTATGTGCCCGCATGGTTCTAGGGTCTGTCTGATCACTGTGGATTCCTGTGTACACACAGAGTCTCAAGTGATACCCCGCGGAGGAACAGCGCAGACCTAGGCAGCGTGTCAGAGAGTTTGAGAAGGCTGACAAATACGCCAAGCCTGCATCAGCTCTCACTTCAGAAGGCTATCCCCGAGACCACTTGGGTGGCCGGTGTTATGCGTCCAGAACCCCTGCTGAGGCCAGATGTCCTGCACGGGAAGCAGAAGGGGAAAGGGAGAGAAGACGTTCATATATCAGAAGGAACCGAGAGGTGAGAGATGGAGTAACTCAGACCACTCACTTGCTAAGGTATCAGACGGAATGAAGGTGGGAGGCTAACACTGCCATCGAAACAACAGAACGGGACCCCTGCCTGGGTGGCTCCGTCGGTTAAGCCTATGACTCTTGGGTGCAGCTCAGGTCACGAGATTGAGCCCCGGGTTGGGCTGGGTGCTGAGCACTGAGCGTGGAGTCCACTTCAGATTCTTTCTCCCTGTGCCTCCCCCTGCTCGCTTTACTCTCTCTCTCTCAAATAAATAAATAAACAAATCTTTTAAAACACAAAAACAAAGCAGTTTTGTGAAAGGCAGTGCCTTCTTCGCAAGTCCTGCCGCAGCACCCGGAACGACCCTGAGAGGGAAAATGATGAGCTTCAGTGAGGGCTGTGAAGGTGGAGAATCAAACAGCCACGGTGGCGACGAGCAACGACCAGCAACGACCAGCAGCCAACGTGCGGCAGATACTCTGTCGTCTTCTGGGGCCGCAGTCGGAAGCCGAGTTCAAACTCAGGGTGTTCAGTGGGTTTGATGACCTCCACTTTCCTGGGATCTTTCTGGGCTCAAGGCACCTGACAGGCCATCTTTACCCTGGATGCTTTCTTCTTCAGCCGAACTGAATGACCTCTCAAGTCCCATCTGCCTTTAAGACCGTCCATTTCTTTCAGTACATTTTACTACCTGGGCTCAGAGTACATTATGGATCTGAAAAAAGTCAAATGGTTCAGGGAATTTTAAGTGTTTTGAAGACTGAAGACTTTATGTTCAAAAATGGGGAAAAAGTTGTATACAAACACATTTCTATTTTTTTTTTTAATTTTACTTATTTGTCTGACAGAGATAGAGAGCACAAGCAGGGGAAGCAGCAGCCAGAGGGAGAAACGGGCTCCTCACTGAGCATGAAACCCAATGTGGGGCTCGATCCCAGAACCCTGGGATCATGATTTGAGCCAAAGGCAGACACTTAACCAACTGAGCTACCCAGGTGCCCCACACAAACACATTTGTGGAGGTAGAAGAGGAGACAAGGAATTTATAAGTAGAAAAAGTCAGTGGACTTAGAAATATCTTAATGCATGCCTAAATTGCAAAAACCTGGATTTCAAATGAAAATACCTACTATCTTATTTTATTTGTAAAACTGTCATGGAGCCCTAGCCAATTCTACAGATCAAGTCAGTGTTTTTCTTCATCTTCTCCAGCCCCCCAGCTCCTACACAGGCTTGGTTCATTGTTGCTCCTCCCGAATTTTGCATTACATCAATGGCATCATTATCCACTCAGCCAAGAAACATCTTTTATCCTTTGTGCCCACCCACGCACGCCCTTCAGTCACCGAGTCTTACCGATGCAATCTTCTTCATGTACATTGATTGACACCTCCTGTGTTTCCTATCCTGTCACTTGCTGATTTAGTTCAAGCTCTCATAATCCCTCATCTGAACTGTTGCCATGCCTCCTAAATCACCCACGTTCATTTATTCAAGACACACCTTTTGCACCAACGTTCTTTTTTAGACCCTGAGGACACGGCGATGAGTAAGAGAGAAGTCCCTAGTCTCCTGGAGCTTCTATTGTAGAGGGAGAGCCAGGCAAGAAAGCTGCTAAACAAGGTGCCTGCCCATCCATGTGAGTGAGAGAAAGCACCCCAGGGCAGAGGGCAGCTGGATCTAGAAGAGGAAACGTGGAAGCTAAGGAGGAGGAGAAGCCAGCCTTGTGCTGAGAATTCCAGAAACTGGAAACTGCAAACTGCTAGGGGAACTAAGGAACAGGGAGACTGGAGTAGAGCGGCCACGAGCTACCGATTTGGAAGTAAGGCAGATGCGACCAAATAACAGAAGGCCTTTTTGTCCTCAGATTGGAGTTGGGGAATCTTTTTTTTCTTTCTAAGTGCAATGGGTGGTGATGGATAGATTTTAAGCAAAGGGGTAACATAATCTGACTTATGTCTTTAGGAAATCCCTCCAGTTAGTGTACGGTCAATGGATTTGTTGGGGGGTGTGAGAGTAAGGCAGTGCAGTATTGCACTACTGCAACAGTGCAAATGGGGGGTCGTGGTGGCTTGGGCTGGAGTGATGGTGGGAAAGATGGAGAGAAGGGGCGGATCCGGATGTACTTTGGTGACGGTGCAGGCTTGATAGATTGGCGTGGGGCATAGTGGAAAGGGAGGGTGCCTAATCGGATGGATCGTGCTGATATTTACTACGGCAGGAAAGACTGGGTTCCAGACAGCCAAGTGGCAGTGGAGAGAGGCCTGGGCTAGGGACATGAAATTGAGAGTCAGCACTCAGTAGGTCCTGTTTAAAGCCGTGGGACTAAGGAGACCACCTGACACAGCAGTGGAGCAGGTAGGGCTAGAAAAGGAAAGAGAAGGGAAGAAAACAGAAAGCCCTGGATCGACCCTCTAAGTGACAGAGGTCAGGAAAAGGAGGGAGAGTCAGTAAAGGAGGCTCTAATCTTCACAGCCCCAATCCATCCTACACATGGAAGCCAGAGTGATTCCTCCAAAACTCAGATCGGACCCCGTCTCTTCCCTGCTTAAAACACTACAAGATTCTCTATTGTCCTCATGGGAAAATCTGTCCCCTTACATGGCACACAGGTCCCTTCACAATCTAGACCTAACTCTCCAAGTTCATCTTCTTGCATCTAGCACTTTAAAATTGTGTTGTAGGATGCCCGGGGTGGCTCAGTCGGTTAAGCAGCTGCCTTCGGCTCAGGTCATGATCCCGGCATCCTGGGATCGAGGTCCATATCAGGCTCCTCGATGGGCAGGGAGCCTGCTTCTCTCTCCACCTCTGCCTGCTTGTGTTCTCTCTCTCTCTCTCTCTGACAAATAAATAAATAAATAAATAAAATCTTTTTTAAAAATTATGTTATAACTATCTGGATCCACATCTGTCTCTGTTATTGGATGTAGCTTAAGAAGGACTGTCATTATTAACTCTGCATTTCCAATACCTGGCACATAGTAAGTGCTCAACAACATTTGTTGAACAAAAGGAGGAGAGGGAGGAAGGGAGGGAGGATTATTCTTTCTGTGAGAACCTTCACAAAAAGAAGAATGCAAGACAATTACCGCCTATGCCATCTTCTTCCCTGGCATTTTTGTGAACTAGGAAATCCAAGCCAGAATGAGAAGAGCGCCATCTAGAGGTAGAAAGGTGCAGGAATGGGTTCATTCTGAAGCTTTTCAAGCTCTAAACCATGATGAGGGGGTACAGGGGAAAGACCAGAACTTAGACCAAAGGAAACTTTTTAAGAAGCAAATGAATAATAACAATATATAGGAATCCGTTAACCAGGAAAAGTATTTCTCAGATTCCTCATGGGAAAATTCAGAATAAAACACCATGAAGTCTCCTGCTCTCTCCAAACTCTTAAGGGGTAAATTGTTGTTCGTCTTTTACATCAGAGCCAAAATATTTGTGACTTTGGACAATTACACATTAATATTTAGTAGAAGGTTCTAGCTCATTTCATCTCTCTCATCATATCGTGTTATGTCAGCGAGGAGAGTCAACTGCTCCCACCATGACCACACACCCAGAGAAACATTCATGAGGAAGGATGCAGGGCTCTACCTGTGTGTACTAAGACACCCGCAATGAGTGACGGATGTCTCAGAGCTTCACCCGTCTCTAAAACTCCTCACGTCTCTAAAACAGCAGCAATAGGCAGCTCTGCTGATCTACTGGAATTTCTCAAACAGCAATTGCTCAACTGCTGTTATCGTTTGAGTGGTTTTGTTTTACGACTTAACAACGGGTGGAGAAAGTGCTTGGCATGTGGGTTGTAATTTAAACACTGTGCTGTGCCCACGTGAATGAGCCCTGCGGAGGATATTTTTATGTCCCTGTTTTTATTGGAGTCCTATTGTTTCGGAACACATACAGGTTTGGCTGGGGTGTGCAGGATCATATTCCATTTGTTTATTTGTGAAGGACGAACTTATCCTGTGTTCCATGGTTCAGGTAAAACCACTCAGGAGCACACCTAATCGAAAGAAGAGTGGAACAGGACTGGAGACATGGAATCCTTACCCCAGCCGTGTGAGCTCAGGCAAGTCCTGTATTTTTTTATTGGAACATTAGATTTTTGAAATGTGAAATGTGTGTGTTGGGGGAGGTGTGATTCATGGCATTCCCCTCTTAGGTTGTTGGGAAGAACAAATGAAATAATACATATGAAAGCATTTTTTAAATTTCTAAGAACACCTTCCTGAGATATAATTTGTACACAATGAAATGCACAGATCTTATGTGTACAGTTCAATAACTTTGACAAATGTATACACCTGTGTAACCTGCACTTCAGTCAAAATACAGTATATTACCACCACCCCCCAAAAAGTTCAGGCCTCTTTCCAGTCGATACTCTGCAGCCCCTGCTTCATGGGCAACCACATCTCTGATTGTTTTCACTATACATGGGTGGTTTTTTTGTTTTTGTTTTTGGTTTTTTTTTTTTTGCCTATTCTAGAACTTCAAATAAATAGAATAATACAGTATACATTCTTGTGTATCTGGCTTCTTCATTCATCATAATGTCTGTGAGATTTATCCACATTGTTACATGTATCTGTAGTTTGTATCTTTATTTTTAAAGATTTATTTATTTATTTATTTGAGAGAGAGAGAGAGAGAGAGAGTGAGCACAAGGAAGGGGGTGGTGCAGAGGCAGAGAATATCCAACCGGACTCCAACTGAGCATGGAGTCCAACCAGGGCTGGATCCCATGACGGAGGAGATCAGGACCTCAGTTGAAACCAAGAGTAGGAAGCTCAACCAACAGAGTTCCCGGGGCACCTATATCTTTTTATTACTGAGTCAAATGCCATTATTTAACCATTCTCCATTTTAAGAGTGCTGTTTGATGAGTTTGACAAACGTCTATCCCTGGTCACCGCCACCACAGGCAAGGTAGAACATTTCCATTACCTCTCACGGTTCCCTCGTGCCCCTTTACCATCCACCTCTTCCCACATCCGTGACCGTAGACACTACTGTTCTGCTTTTCATCACAGTAGTTTTGCTTTTTTAGACTTTCATATAAATGGAATCCAACACTGTAGTCTTTTGTGTCTGCTTTTACTAACCATAACGTTTCTGAATTCACTCACACAGCTGCACATATCAGTCGTCTTCCAATGAACGAGTATGTCGCACTTTGTTTATCCATTAACTAATTGTTTCAGATGTTCCCTGTGGGGGAGCCATCACAAAGAAAGCTGCTGGAAAAAAAATTCAGGTTCTGGAGAGTCTTTGTTGCTGACCTACCTGTTCATTTCTGTTGGATATGCGTGTAACAGTGGGATTGCAAGGGTTTACAGAAGCGTTTTAAGAAACGACCACACTATTTTCCGAAGTGGCTGTATCATTTTCGCGTTCCCACCAGTAATGTAGGAAAGTTTCAGTTTCTCCACATCCTTGCCAACACTTTGTATTGCCAGGGTCTTTAACTGTGGCCTACGCACAGCAGGTGTGTGATGGCATCTCACTGTGGCCTTCATCTGCATTTCCTTAATGACTAAGTAATGTTGAACTTTTTTGTCCTGTGCTTACTTGCTGTTTACATATTTTCTTTAGTTGAAGTGTCCCTTTAAGTCTTTTGCATTTTTTTTAAAGATTTTATTTATTTATTTGACAGAGAGAGATTACAAGTAGGCAGAGAGGCAGGCAGAGAGAGAGAGGAGGAAACAGGCTCCCTGCTGAGCAGAGAGCCCGATGCGGGACTCGATTCCAGACCCTGAGATCATGACCTGAGCCGAAGGCAGCGGCTTAATCCACTGAGCCACCCAGGCGCCCTCTTTTGCATTTTTGATTGAGTCATTCGTCTTCTTATAACTTAATTGGAAGAGTTCTTTTTATTCTGTATACAAGTCCTTTATCAGACACGTTTGGGAATTTTTTTAACTTAACCTTTGATTTGCCCTTTTGTTTTCTTGACACTGTCTTTTCAAGAGCAGAAGTTTTACATTTTGATAAAGTTTAATTCATTAGTACTTTTGATTTGTATTTGTACTTACCTGTACCTACCTAACAAAGGTGACAAAATTTTTCTCTTATGGTTTCTTCTAAACTTTTAAAATTGTAGCTCTATGTTTAGGAATTATTTTTTATATCTGATGTGACACAAGTTGAAGTTCATTTTCTCTACCATGGCTAATTGTTCCAATACTATTGGTTAAAAAAGACTATCATTGAATTGGCAGCTTTGACAAAAATCAATCATTCCTATGTGGGTCTATTTCTGGGTTTTCATCTATCTAACTATCTATCTATCTATCTATTTGTTTGAGAGACAGAGAGAGCACAGGTGGTGGGAAGGGCAGAGGGAGAGGGAGACTCTCTCAGTCAGGCCTCTCTCGGGCACGCTAAGCAGGGAGCCTGGCATAGGGCTTGATTTCAGGACCCTGAGGTCATGCCCTGAGTCAGTTAATTATCTGACTGAGCCACCCAGGCAGGCACCCCTGGATTTTCTTGTCTATATCCATTTCAATATCGTACTTGATTACTGTAATTTTTAATATGTCTTGAAATCAAGTAGTGCAAACTTGTGCAAATTTTCTTATTTTTCAAAATTGTCCTGGTTATTCTTTTTTTTTTTTTTTTAAAGTAGTCTCCACACACAGCATGGAGCCCAGAGCAGGGCTTGAACTCACAACCCTGACATCAAGACCTGAGATCAAGAGTTGGACCCTTAACCAAGTGAGATACCCAGGCACTCCTGTCTTGACTATTCTAAGACCTGTGAGTTTCCATACAATTTAAGTTCCATATAAATTCAAGGATCAGCTTGATATTGTGTTGAATCTATAGAACAATTTGAGGACAACTGACCTCAATATTGAGTCTTCTGTCAATAAACATATCATTTTTAGGGTTAAAGGTCTTATACATACTTTTAACCTTATTCCTAAATACTTCTTGTTCTTTGACACTTTTGTAAATAAGTCTTTATCCCAATTTCCAATTATTCATTGCTAGTATGTAGAAATACAATTGAGGTGTTGTACATTGTGCTTGTATTGTTCAATCTTGCTAAACTCTAGTCCCTTTATTCACATTTTTGTAGATTCACTTTTCTGGGGGATATACAAGGCCATATCAACTATAAATATTGTTTTATTTCTTCCTTTCCAATTTACTTCCCCTTTCCTTTCATTTCTTTTTCTCATGTTAATGTAATGCTAAAAAGCTCTGGTATAATGTTGAGCGGAAGTGAAAAAAGAAGATATTCTTGTCTTCTCTCCAGTTATAAGGAGGAAGCATACAGTTGTGCACTGATAAATATGATGTTAGCTGTTGGTTTCTCATAGATTCATTAATTTGAGGAAGTTCCATTCTATTCCTGGGTTGCTGAGAGTTTTTATTATGCATGAGTTTTTAGTTTTCAAGTGAAAAAAGAAGATATTCTTGTCTTCTCTCCAGTTATAAGGAGGAAGCATACAGTTGTGCACTGATAAATATGATGTTAGCTGTTGGTTTCTCATAGATTCATTAATTTGAGGAAGTTCCATTCTATTCCTGGGTTGCTGAGAGTTTTTATTATGCATGAGTTTTTAGTTTTCTCGAATCCTCTCTCTGCATCTACTGAGTTGATCATATGGTTTTCCTTTTCATCTGTTAATGTAATAAATTACATTGCTTGAGTTTTGTCTATTAATGTAATGAATCGCTTTTCATTTAATATTTCATCCTTGGGACAAATTCCACTTTGCCATGTTCATTATTCTTTTTTATATGTTGCTGGATTTAATTTGCTAACATTTTGTTAAGAATTTTTGTGTTTATATTCATGAAGTGCATTGGTTTGTAGCTGTCTTGTAATAACATTGTCTGGTTTGGGTATCTGAATAATGCTGAACCAATGAGTTAGGAAGCATTCCTTCTCTTCTGCTTTATAAAAGAATTTTTGTAGGATTGGTATTATTCCTTCTTTTAATTACTTGATAGAATTCACCAGTGAAACTTCTTGGGCCTGAAGTTTGTGGGCAGGTTTGAAATTACAGATTTAAAATTTTAGATAGATAAATGACTTTCCTGTTTATTTCTTCTAAATGGGCTTTCTCAGTTTGTGCTTTTCAAGGTTTTCATTTCATTTAGGTTGTTGAATATATTGGCATATACATTTTCAAAATATTTCCTAATTTTTCTTTTAATACCTGTAGAATCTGTAGTGATGCTCCCTTTTTTCATTCTTGATATTGGTAATTTGTGTCTTCTCTCCTTTTACTGATCAGGCTGGTTAGAGGTTTATTAATTTTGATTTCTTTAAATATAGTTGCTCTGGGTTTCACTGATTTTCTCTATCATTTTTTATCCTTTGTCTTTATTATTTCCTTCCCTCTGCTGACTTCAGGTTTAACTTATTCTGCTTTTCATAGTTTTGTAAGGTGGAAGATAAGATTATTAATTTAAGACCTTTTTAATTTTCTAATGTGATCAATGTAATAAATCTTTTTCTAAGTACTCTTAGCTGCATCTCAGAAATGTATATGTGTATGTTTTCATTTTCATTCAGTGCAAAGTATTTTCTAATTTTCTTTAAAAATTTTTTTGGCTGTGGGTTATTTAGAAGTGTGCTAACTTCCAACTATTTGGGGATTTCCCTGATGTATTTATGTTACCATTTTCGTTGTGGGCAAAGAACATACTCAATGTGATTTCAATTATTTTAAATTTATTGAGCCTTATTTAATGGAATAGCATATGGTCCATCTTGGTGAATGTTTGATGTGGGCTTGAAGGAAATGTGTTTTATGCTCTTGTTCGGTGGAATTTCTGAAGATACCAATTAGGTCATACTGGTTGATAGTTGTTCTTTGAGTTTTCTATAGATTTACTGGTTGTTTTCTAAATGTTTTATCAATTGCTTGTCAAGATCATGACCTGAGCCGAAATCAAGAGTTAGCTACTTAGCCAACTGAGCCTCCCAAGCACCCCGGGAATGTTGAAATTTCTAACTGTAGTTGTGTATGTTCTAATTTTTCCTTTCAAATCTGTAAGGTATTTCTTCATGCATTTTGAATACCTATTATTAGAAGAAAATATATTTAAGACTGTTTTGTCTTCTTGATGAATTTACTTCTTCATCTCTACGCCATGTTTATCTTTGAAAATATTCTCCGTTCTGAAATCAGCTTTGCCTATTATTAATATAGCCATTCTCCTTTTCTTTTAATTAGTATTTGCATGATATGTCTTTTTCTATTTTTATGTTTTTAACCTATCTGTGTCTTTATATATAAAGTGGGTTTCTTGAATCCAGCATATAGTTGGGTCTTTCCTTTTTATCCAGTATGACAATCTCTGGCTTTTAATTGGGTTGCTTCAGCATTTATATTTTATTTAATTTCTTCAGATTTAAATTTGTAATCTTGCTACCAGTTTCTATTTACCTTATCTGTTCTTTGTTTTCCTTTGTTCTTTTCTAGCCTTCTTTAGAATTAATTAAATAATTTTCATAATTCTATTTTATTTCCATCATTTGATTATTAACTATTCTTTTTTTTAAAGAAATTTCTCCAGGATTTACAATACCCATCTTCTGTTTATCACAATCTGCCTTCATAAAATATCATACTTCTTCAACCGTACATTCAACACTATACTTCCACTTCTTTTTTCCCATTGTGTAATTGCTGTCAGGCATTTTACTACTACATATTTTATTAATTCCATAACATAGTGCTTTTATTCTTGCTATAAATAGACAATTGTTTTTAGAGATTTAAAAATATGATAAAAATATCTTTTATATTTATTTATATACCCACCATCCTCAGCACTCTTTACTTCTTTTTATTGATCCAAATTGTTATTTGCTATTACTTGCCTTTTGCCTGAAGAACTTTATTTAAGACCTCTTTCACTGTAGGTCATTGATGATGGGTTCCCTTAGATTTTAAACAGATGAGAAAAAGGCTTATTTTGCCTTCATTTTTGAAAGATGTTTTTCCGGGCCATATAAGTCAAGTTTTGGCTTTTTTAATCCTTTGGCATTTTAAAGATGTTGTGCACTGCTTCTGGCTTGAGCAATTTATGACAAGAGGTCTGCTGTCATTTTTTTCTTTGAACTACTGTTTTTTTTTTCTTTTTCTTCTTATGGCTGCTTTAAGATTTTTTTTTTTTTTCATTCTAACACTTGTTTTGGACATTTAATACAGTGGTTTTAGTGGAGGCTTCCTTATGTTTACACTAACTGAGTTTTTTGAGATGCTTGGATCTATGCATTTATGGTAGAAAAATTTTGGTGCTATTTCCTCAAGTAGTTTTTCTTTCCTCTCTTCTTTTTAGGATGCCAGTAACATATGTTTTGGATGTTTGATATTGCCCCATGGTTCATTGAGGCCCTGTTCTTGTTTGTTTGTCTGTTTGTTTGTTTAAGTTTTTTCTTTTCTTTTTTTTTTCTTTTTAAGATTTTTTTTTTGTAATTTACTTATTTGACAGACAGAGATCACAAGTAGGCAGAGAGGTAGGCAGAGAGAGAGGAAGGGAAGCAGGCTCCATGCTGAGCAGGGAGTCCTACGTGGGGCTCGATCTCAGGACCTTGGGATCATGACCTGGGCCAAAGGCAGAGGCTTTAACCCACTGAGCCACCCAGGTGCCCCTTAAAATTTTTTCTTTGTGCGTTTCTTAGTTTCTCTTATCATGCCTTCAATTTCACTCTGTTTTCTTTTTCTACTTCTATAATTTGCAGTCTCATATAATGCAGTTTCCATTTCAGTTATGTTTATCATCTCTAGAAGTTCTATTTGGGTCTTTATTATATATTGTTTCCTCTTCATTATGTTCATATTTTTCTTTATGTATATAAGCATATCTATAATAGTTGTTCAATGTCCCAATATGCTAATTCCATTATCTTTCTCATTTAAAAAAATCTATTTCTATCAATTTTTTTTTCTGGATATGGGTCACATTGTCCTGCCTCTTAGGATGCCTGGAAATTTCTCACTGTATGATAAACATTATGAATTGTGTGATACTGAGTTCCGGATTTTGTTGTAACCCTTTAAAGAATGTTGGATTTTTGTCTTAGTATATGATTAAGTTACTAGAAGATACATTTATTCCTTTAGAAACTTTTTTTCAGTTTGATAAAGTGGGTCCAGAGCAACCTCTACTTTAAAGGATGACCCTTCTAAGAACTATGCCCAATGTCCTGTGTGCTACAATCTTTCTCCATTCTGGTCGATGGAATGAGAACTACCCCTGGCCTTGTATGAACTCTGAGAATTGCTTGGCCTATTCTTTCTGGTGATAATTTCCTTAGCCTCATGGAGTTTTGCTCCACAGAAATGTAGATCATTAGCCAAAGACCCTTCTGCAGCTGTCTGGAACTCCTCTGCAGCACAAATTCTAGCTGCCTGGGCCTCCCCAAACTCCGAGCTCTGATCAACTTAATGAGAGCCCAGGATGTCCTTTGAATCCCTCTGACCTGCACTGCACCTTATAAACAGCCTCCAGTCAGTAAGCTGGACAATCATAGAACTCATCTAGTTTGCTTCTCTTCTTTCAGAGATCACAACCTTATATTTCTAGTTGCCCAATGCCTTCTAAATCTTTAGGGTAAGAAGACAGTTCCCAAAGCCATTGATCTTACTCTAAGTCTCTTATATGTACATAAATCCTCAAGACAGCCCTCTGAAATAGATACTATTATTATTATACTCATTTTAGAGATGAGAAAACTGGGCATGGAGGAATTTTAAAATCTCACCCAAACTCTGGTAAAGGTTAGAGGTGGGATTTGAACCTAGAAGTCTGGCCGGTGCTATTAAGCACTATACTATACTGTCCCTCAAGGAAGCATTAGGAATATAAAAATCTCTAAAGCACTTAGGTATTTGAAAAAGGAGCTGGATGTAACCCTGATTTCAAATTTAAAGAAGAGGGTGAATGCAAAGCATTGGCTCAAGGTAGGAGGTATTTTCATACCTACAGAATGGCTTGGGTCTTGACTCAATCAGTGTGGACCAGGTACATCTGTGGAGGTAGATGTTCCATAAATACCAAGAGACGCCACTGCAAGGGTAGGCAAGAGGGTGAATCATGCTTTCAATATAGAAGAATGCCCCTTGGACTGACCTTGGCAACATCGGCATTTCGAAGAGTGATGTGTTCAATTTGCCCAGCAAGGCTGAGAGTCAGCACTTCGTAGGACAGACACGATTGTCTAGAGAGCAAATCAGAGAGGACACTTTGCAATTAGAGAAGCTGCTATGGAAGCAGGAAAGTCAGGGTTCTATAGGAAAAGAAGTCACTGCTGACAATATAGAACAGTCAGTATCTCACAACTGAAGTAACAGACCGGATGCCTGATTTACTCTCCTTCACATACGCAGAACTGTCTCTATCCATCATCCTCAGACTCATTCCCCTCTGGCAGTGAATGGGGTCTTCACAGTTCATCAAGTCTATGCCCCCCGCCTCTGCAAACATCAGTCTTACCCTCTCCAGAAATGTCAGGGGTTCAGGAGGTAAATGTTATTCTGCATAGTAAATGTTTATCACCATCCATTTGAAAGTCATAACTAAGGAGGCCTCTGGAAAAGTGATCTATCCTCTAATGATTGATCTTTGGTTTTACTCTGTTGCTTAGGAAATGAATTTCTCAGCTCTATTAACTTTGTACTGGGCATTTGCTCGGTTAAAAACCTCTCAGCGTTCTGCATATTTTTCCACAACAGGCTTCATAACACCTTGTCTTGCTTATCCAATACCTTGGCAGCAGGCTGCATTTCACGGCTCTACTCTAAGAGATGTTTTCATGCAAACCTTCAGATTTTTTTAGGAGCAAATGCCTCTCTTAGTCAATCTATCTCCCTTTTGCATGATGATGTTTTGGGCTTCTTTCCATCGTTGGGATGAAAAAAAAATGTACTTTCCATCTGCACCAGTTATTAATTTAACGTCTTTCAGCTCCAAACCCACCGTCTGTATCCTGCTTTGTAATACGGGAGCTGGGCTCTCCAGGCTATATTTCTCTTTGCCAGCTGGCTTAATGTTAGGTTTCGACAATAGGAGTGTGGGAGGGACAATGCAAGCCTAGAAGAGAAGGGTTTTTTCTTGTCCTTCCGGTTTTCAGTTTTTCAGTGTAGTAGGTCACAGGTCAGGAGCGACAACCCATCAGCATTTAATAGCCAGGGCAGGCTTCCCTTTGCAGCTCAACCGTGGGCATCTTCCACCCATTTCCCTGTTGCCATGCTGCAGGCGGCAGGTTCCTGTCACAACCCGAAACTCTCCCTGAGGTCTGAACCTAGCCTTGCAAAGCCCTTTTCTCTGAGTGTCTAAATTTCTTCCTTCATTAGTCTTCCCTGAGTACTCAGTGCAATAGCTGCTTCCTGTACTTAATGCTTCTCCACTCCTTAGCATTCTCTCGTACCCTTCTTAATAGTTGACCACCCTTTACAGAGTTAATAAGTCTTTGTATTAAAAATTTCCTTTCGAGGGGCGCCTGGGTGGCTCAGTGGGTTAAAGCCTCTGCCTTCGGCTCAGGTCATGATCCCAGGGTCCTGGGATCGAGCCCTGCATCAGGCTCTCTGCTTGGCAGGGAGCCTGTTTCCTCCTCTCTCTCTGTCTGCCTCTCTGCCTACTTGTGATCTCTCTGTCAAATAAATAAATAAAATCTTAAAAAAAAAAAAAAGATTTCCTGTCGGATTTCTGCTGTGATTTCTGTCTCCTGCCTAGACCCTGATTAATACACCAGCTAAGGGATTCACTGGTGTTGGATTTTTATTTTTGAAAGATGACAAGAACAAAGGACTCTCTCATTAGGGATTGTGTGTGTGTGTGTGTGTGTGTGTGTGTGTGTGTTTGCACACGCACATGTGTTTGCATGTGGCAGTTTAGCACAGTGTTAAGGGCACAGGAACTGAAGCCACATTGGCTGTGCCACTTCCTAGCTGTGTGTCCTTGGGCAAATTGTCTTTTTGAGCTTGTGTTCTCATCTGTAAAGTGAAGATACCTAGAGTTGCCAGGTAAAATACACTCTGCCCACTTAAATTTGAATTTCAGAGGAACAACAAATTATTTCTTAGTGTAAGTGTGTCCCAAATATTGCATGTGCATCCACTCTGCATTTTAATTTGCGATCTGACAATCCTAATACCACATCATAAAAGGTCAAATGAGTGATACGTGTGAAGGATTTGGAACAAACTTGGCGGATAACAGTCACGCCGTAGTTAGTCATTCTTTTGCTTGTGTGAGAGTGTACCAGCACCCCTTCTCAGGGACACCCTTCATGAATTGTAATGTTCCTGCTGTATTTACTGTTCTCTTTAACTGTGTCGTTCACAGCCCCCCACCTTCCATCTTTTAAAGCGACAAGGCCAGGTAACAGTTTTGGCGGGGGTAGCTACTGGTTAGATCAATGTATGCTTCTGGCTTTGGGCAGCCCAGTCCCGGGCTGGGCATCACTCCATGGCACAGCCTGTGGAAAGGGTGCTGTCCACTAGGGTAGTAGGAATGAGCTAAATCTGTCAGAACTTACGCTGAAGAATATAGAGGAGATGGCTCAGTGAGGACCGAAGGGAAGGAGGACAGATAGCAGAGATGGGCGAATTCACCTTGAGGGAGACTTTGAAGCAGAGAGAAAGGACAGTTATCTTGAAACTGCGGAAATCCTGATATATTTTCTGTTTCTAGTTCTCAGGCAAACCTACCATAAACCTCCTTTTTCTCTTGAGTGTCTATTCCTTGCAGACAACCCTCCCAACACACACACACACACACACACACACACACAGTCTCTCTCTCATACATACACACAATCAATCATATCATGAATATCACTACTTCATTTAACAAATTATATTTTGGGTGCTGTTAGGGAAGGTGGGGATACATAGTTGGGAAACACCATCTCCTTCCTTGAAGACGTAGGCTGGAGGGTGGGGAACACAGGGTGAATGTTAGGGATAATGTAATCCTCAGCAAATGTCAAAACTGAGGTCTATATAAAATATGGTCAACTGATGTACTTAATAGGAACTTCATCAGCTGGTAACCTTTTCTGAAAAATCTTTTCTGAAAAATATAAAGGATTCTCCTGCTAGGAAAAATATGAGATGGGACAAATTCTTCTTTTCTTCCATTTTTAGGCATTGAACTACATCCAACATTTAGTGTAATGTGAGTATTCCGGAGATTACAGATATGGAAATGTAGAAGGAACACAGAAGACCGAAAGCCTCAGGCAGCAGGAGAGGCAAGGAATTTTCTAGTTTAGGGCAATCTGAGTGCAGGCATGATAGTCTTTTAAGTGCATCTATGGATAATTATTTACTAAATTCCATGCATGTGCATATGCGGACATGCACACGTGCATAAGGACATGTACTGAAGACATACTGAAGGTCAGTGGATTTCCCACAGGTGTGAGGCTTACATCACAGCTCTTCCAGTGGATCACAGAATCATGTTTTCTATGACATCTAAATATTGGGAACCGATACGTGATAGTCCTTAGAGGCTTGGGATCACAAGAAGGGACAAAGGAGGACAGGGAAAGGAGGAACAGGAAGGCACTAGGAAGAGAAATACGGCAAGCAGAGAGCAAAACCATATAGGAGAAGTAGGTGGCTCTGCACATCCCCTGGAAAGCCCTAGAGGGCTTTGTGGCTCCTGAGATGTTACTGTCAGGGCACCTGCCAGGGGAGCTCGGTGCCTTGTTTACAATACGGGCAAACACATTGTAAGGTGAGTAGAGGACAGTTGCTTCTCTTGTTTGAAGAACTCACGAGGCCTCCAGGGCCTTGTACATATGCTGGACCCTACATGGGAATCCCTGACACAGGAGAATCAATATTGTTATAAAGAACCCCAAAGATATTTCACTCTCTGCTTGGTCAGTCATTCCACCTACTCACAATTTGTCGCTTGGATCTAGTGGTAGGCGTACCCTGCGGGGTTGATTACAGGTGTGGAGTGGACCCTGCTGCTCGTCATTCACAAGCATTCACTGAGCCCCCGGGCACCAGGGGCTGTGTCAGATGTAAGGCACTTACTGTGTTCCAGGTGTGTCCTAAGCACTTCACCTAACATCAGCTCAAGTAATGGTCACAACAGCCCCGGAAGGAGGGCACCATTCTGCCGACGAGGGAACCAAAGTGAGAGGAGTCACACAGCCTGCTGGAGTCCGCAGGACTGGAGCCCAGGCTGTATGGCTTCAGAGTCTGTGTGCCCAGTCACTGTAACATACTACCTTGGATACAAATGTAGACCATAGGCCTTTGTCTCCGACAAGTTAAAAGTGGGTATATCCCCAGTGTTTCCTATTCTTCCAAAATGGGGGCTCCAAGTTCCAGCTCCTGCTGCTCAGGTCTCTCTTATGCATGGAGAATGGCAGTTGTTACAAACCAGGACAAAAGAGGCCATTGAGGGGCTCTGGTTGGCTCAGTTAGGTATCTGCCTTCGGCTCAAGTCACCCCACGTGGGGTTCCATGCTCAGCAGGAAGTCTGTCTGTCCCTCCACCCACTCATGCATGCTCGCTCTCTCTCTCTCTCTCTCTCTCTCTCTCTCAAATAAATACATCAAAAGCCCCAACAGGTCATTGAAAGCAAACCTGCTTTCCCTTTTCAGTCAGTTTCCTGCTGTAGAAGAGGCCAGCCCCCCACTTAAAAAGCTAACTGGACCATCTTCTTTGGATGTATAATAAAACTTCAACAGACAATCGCTCTAGCATGATTTATTTGATTCAAGAAAGTTTCGTACAAATTAAACCATACTTTCCCAGTAAATGACACCATAATTGCAAGGAGGGAATTTATAACTTTCTTTTTTTTTTTTAAAGATTTTATTTATTTATTTGAGAGAGAGAGACAGTGAGAGAGAGCACGAGCGAGGAGAAGGTCAGAGAGCGAAGCAGACTCCCCATGGAGCTGGGAGCCTGATGCGGGACTCGATCCCGGGACTCCAGGATCACGCCCTGAGCCGAAGGCAGTCGTCCAACCAACTGAGCCACCCAGGCGTCCTTTAGAAGGAGTTTGGGAAGATTAACCCATGTGACCAAGGAGTAAGAACTTGACCAGGGGAACTTAGTGTGTCAGGCCTGGGCGGGGGGCACTACAGATTTCTGTATTTGCTACTTCTGATATGGCAGCTAAACACACCACAGCTTTGGGGTTCTGTGATCCAAGTCTGGTCAAAAGTTCCCCTCTTCGGTGAATGATCCAAGATCAGAACAAAATGCAACTGAAGGAGTGAAAAACTGTCAAACTGTACTGTTGACAGAGATCCTATTTCTGGTGGGTTCTGATGCCAGAAGGGGATGGTTGAGAGTGAATTCTGCAAGTGGATGCAATGCTAGAGTCCCAAGGTTGCAGGGCAGTGACATAAATTCAAATATAGGGCCCAAAGCACATCCATAGCTTTTGGTGCCTGGAGACGCCCATCCCAGGGGACAAGTGGGGCCTGCTTGCTTTTTGCAGGCACTAAGCAGTAGCTGGTTTAAGGTTAGGTAGGCTTAGGTGGCAGGATCCCAAGCTTGCTCTTGAATGTAGTGGGTTAATTCCTCATAAGGTTCCATTCATGTCTCCTTCACCCTGGTGAATTGGATTTGCTATCCCATCATTGAAGTCTGATGTCTTTGGGTCTCTCTCTCTCTCTCTGTACTTCTCTCTCTTTCTGTCTCTGTCTTTCCTTTTCCCTCCCTTACCCTTACTGCCACATATATATTCCTGTGTGAGAGAGCTCATATGGCCTTGTCTGAATGCTGGGCTTTGGAGACAGACAGATGAGTTTACAATCCTTGTTAGCTATTTGACTTCGGACATGTCTCAGTCTTTCTAAGTTTTAGTTTATTTGTAAATTAGGATGATGACACCTAGTCCATAGAATTGTGAAGATTCATTGAAATAATGTGTATAATTGGAAGCACTTATTCTGTGATTAAGGAACTCATATTCAGGTATGACTTATAAGATCTATGCTTGCAAAGAAAGTTGAAATGGTGTAGTAATAACACAAGTAAACCCAGACTCTACAATTTCTGAACTGGGAGACTTGGGAGATCACTTGAACTGGGAAGGGTGCTGAAAGGAGGAAGAGGTTAAAAAAAAGGTGAGGAATTAAGGAATTGCAAAGAAAAATTTCATCTGAATTCATTTAGTCATTCCAAAAATCTGTCTTGAGTATCTACTATGGTCAAAATGACAGGCCAGATATTCTCATTGCCTTAAACATTGTTAGCATCTACTAGAGGAGATAAGGAATGGACCCACCTGGGAACAGTCTCATGAGAGTACTTCTAAGGACACATGCACATCTCCCTAGAGGGAGATCCCATGAAGGGTGGCCCCCATGTACACCTGCCCTGGCACGTTGCCTAGTCCATCTGCCTGTCTTTCCTGTTAAAGATCCTCAATGCAAGTAATCTCACAGCTGCCCTTGGTCATCAATTCTGTGTCTTAAAACAGTAACAGGCAATTCTTCTTGATACCTACCTAAAACATCTTGTGCTGTAGTTTAAATCTGGTCCCTCTGGTCTGTTCTCAGAGAAGATGGAGACCAGTTGGCCATCATTCTCCACATAATAACCATTTAGGGGTTTGGAGAGTGTTATTGAGTCCCTTTGGGCTCTAGATATGATTACCCATCATGGGTAGACTGAGGAAACAGGATGCAAACATTGTGCTTCATTTTCATGGCAAATGAGTTTCTGTGGTAATTTAGTGTTCCTGAGGTCAGTGCAGTCACCTTTGTCCACAGACAAGATGTTGGGGTAGGCAGCTATGAGATGGCCAGTGATTTTTCTCCCAAGGGCAGTAAACAGACTACAGTGTATCATGGGAAACACTTCATCACTATTAGAACCTAGAGAAGTTCATTCTAAAGCCTCAGTTTTAGAAGACAAGGGAAGTTTGCTCCCCAGTCAGAGTTAGTCACCTTCTTAGGGAGAAGCAGGTGGTAAAATGAGCAGAGAGAAATCATTATTATGTTTTAATTTGATCTTAACTAAATTGATGTCACACTAACAGTTGTTTTTAAAAGGGCATCTATTGGAGCACTGGGTGTGGTGAAAAAAATAATGAATACTGTTATGCTGAAAAGAAATAAAAAATAAATTTAAAAAAAAGAAAAGAAAAAAGAAAAAAAAGGCATCCATTTAGGGGTGCCTGGGTGGCTCAGTTGGTTAAGCATCTGACTCTTGATTTTAACTCAGGTCATGATCTCAGGGTCATGAGATCAGATCCTGTATTGGGCTCCAAGATCAGCAACAAGTCTGCTTCCTTCCTTCTTCCATTCCCTCTGTCCCTCTCCCTGCTCATGTATGCACTCTCTCTTCCTCTAAAATAAACAAATCTTATTCCCCCAAAACAGATAATCATGTAAAAACTGGGCAGAAGACATGAAAAGTCACTTCTCCAATGAAGACATACAAATGGTTAGCAGACACATGGAAAAATGTTCATCATCATTAGCCATCAGGGAAATTCAAATCAAAACCACAATGAGATACCCCCTTATACCAGTTAGAACTCCAAAGACCAACAAGGCAGGAAACAACAAATGTTGGAGAGGATGTGGAAAAAGGGGAATCCTCTTACACTGTTGGTGGGAATGCAAGTTGGTGCAGCCACTTTGGAAAACAGTGTGGCGATTTCTCAAAAAATTAAAAATAGAGCTACTCTATAACCCTGCAATTGCGTTACTGGGTATTTACCCCAAAGACACAGATGTAGTGAAAAGAAGGGCCATATGTACCCCAATGTTCATAGCAGCAATATCCACAGTAGCCAAACTATGGAAAGAGCCGAGATGCCCTTCAACAGACAAATGGATAAAGAAGATGTGGTCCATATATACAATGGAATATTACTCAGCCATCAGAAAGGGTAAATACCCAACTTTTGCATCAACATGGATGGGACTGGACAACATTATGCTGAGTGAAATAAGTCAAGTAAAGGAAGTCAATTATCATATGGTTTCATTTGTGGAACATAAGGAATAACATGGAGGACATTAGGAGAAGAAAGGAAAAGTGAATTGGGGGAAATCGGAGGGGGAAACAAACCATGAGAGACTGTGGACTCTGAGAAACAAACTGAAGGTTTTAGAGGGGAGGGGGTGGAGGGATGGGTGAGCCTGGTGGTGGGTATTAAGGAGGGCACATATTGCAGGCAGCACTGGGTGTTGTAAATAAACAATGAATCTTGGAACACTGCATCAAAAACTAATGATTATTTTATGGTGACTAACAACACAATAAAAATAAATAAATCTTTTAAAAAATGAAAAAAATAAAAAGACATCTATTTATTACCTCATTGTTGAGGTAACAACTTCCAATCCAAGAAATACTTTTCTTTTTGCAAATATTAATGAAGGATAACAGAATATGCCACTTTAAAATATGCTGCTGAGCTATGTTGATTACTTTGAACTAAAGGCACTCTGAAAAATAGCAAATACAAGGAGAGGATTTTCTGAACAACCCTATCTGCCCAAAGACAGATCTTCTAAAAGGAACTCAATTGTCATAAATCCCCTCCCCAGGGAGTCTCATCAGGCATGGAAGACTGACTCTCTTGCAGGAGAGGAGACTAGAAGTCAGCACCACACCCAGAGAAACTGTGTCACACACTATTATACTTCCCATCTGTTCTTCTGACGGTCCATCTATCTCTCCTAAAACTCATTTATTCTCCCCTAAGAGACCTACATCCAATCCTCTTTCCTTATTAAGATGGTATGTTAGCCTGAATTTTAAGCCATCTCCGGGAGTTATTCATTTTTCCCTGAGTATCTCCCCTTTATACATGAGGTACACCTGTTAATAAGCTTCTGTTTGTTTCCTCTTGTTAGTCAGTCTTTCATTACAGGGGGTCTCAGCCAAGAATTCAGAAGGTGGAGGGAGAACTGTTTTTCCTGTCCTACATGAAGCTTCTTTGTGTTCTGTTCAACTTCCTTCCCAGTAGTCAACTATTTCATAGATATCAGATTTGAAGAGGTATTCAGAAGCTAGAGCATTAATCATTTCCCCACCTATTGCTGTTTAGAGAGATGGATCTCTCCTGTCCTTCAAGAACTCTATGAAAGGAAAATGGACTTTTGTTAAGTACATGTAGCATTTACATGATATGTAAATGTATCATTCTTTTGTTATCATCAAAAGGAAAATATCCATGAACATGCATCTTGATTTCCTTGTCAGAATCTTCTTTTTCTTTCTTGCTTTTCTCTCTTAATTTCCATATTGTGCTTTCAGGGCTCCTCAATTCCCATCTGAAGTTCTTTGAAATGAAAATGCCTTTATTCTAATTTACCTTCCTTCTGCTGCAGCTGAACGCAACAGTACCTTGTTGGAACTACATCTTTTCCTGGCATTAGAATAACATGAGGACCTTCATATAAATCAAATCCCATTCTGCTGACATGGGAAAGAAGAGTCTTGGTTGTGTTTTGGTCAAAATCCTCCACTGAGGCACAAAGTGAACTCAGGACTTTCCAACTTGCAGGCCATTGATGGGAACCCTGGGTTATAAGGTTCTTCCTAAAAGGTATAACACCAAATTTGGCTAGAGGGGAATATATGGATGAAATGATCTTTTAATAAGCCTTCCAGCCTGGATATATTTTCTACTAATGCACTGTTAGAGATTAATATAGGGGTTAAGTCATATATCCCAGTAGGTCTGGGTTCCTAGGATTCAAAACTTCAGTGCATTCCTGGATGTTGACTGTAGCTCTCTATTCTTGCCCAACAAGCCTGACAGATCAAGCTTTAAGTGAGAAGAATTGTTGGGCAATACAAGTAGGATCAAAAATATTTCTTAAAGTTGAAAAGGTAGATCAATACCAATAAGATTAAATTGAGCAGGGACACTCCCTCCCATCCTCCAGAGTGCCAGTCCCTTTCCCAGTGGAAGGACTTTTAAGAATTTATTACATAGGGTTTAAGCCCAGCATTGCCCTTAATATATGGCAAAACACACACACATACACACACACACACACACACACACACTTTCCTATGTAATTAAATGCACTTCAGAAAGATCGTTTTCATAGACATGATGTTCTATCTTATATATATGCTGTAATATATTTAACATTCTCCCATTTTTGCCTAGGTATGTTGTTTCCAATTATTTAATCTTATAGATAATGTTACAATGATCACCCTTTCATATTAAAAATAATTTAACGGGGACAAATGTCAAGTCATTTATTTAGGCTCAAAGGCAATCACAAAATCATAGTCTCTAGATTTGTCTGGTTTCCTGGCAATTTCTAAATGGAGGGGGGGAAGATCTAGGAAGTTTTGGTTGCTCACAAGTACAATATTTCCTAACAGAGTAACCAGTATGTTGTTCAGTGTGGCAAACACTGGCATCCTATTCAGACTGGGGAGGATTTTGTCCCACTGTACTCTGTGCTAGGTATGTTAGAGTTGAAATACTATGTCTGTTCCAGATACCACCCTTCATAAACAATGTGGACCAACATTTAGAGGAGATCAGTAAAATCTGGTATTACCAGAGGAGTAATGGCTGAAAGAAGTGAGAGGGTTTCCCTGAGGAAGAGATCAGATCTAAGGTTATGAGATCACAGATTGCAAATACAGGAAAGAACATTCTAGAAAAAAAGAATTTAGAGTTACTTCCATACCTGAAAGCTATAGGAGGAAGATTTCAGAAGATATGGCCTAGAGCACTTTAAAAAAATAAATAAATAAAAGGAAACCTAGTGACACCCTATGGATTGCCAGATTGCTTCCCCACTCCCCTTGCTGAGGACCATGAGGTTGGAAGAGCAGGATAAAATTAGAGAGGGCCCAGGTATCAAACAGCCAGGTCCTCCTCTGTACACTCTGTGATGTTGGCATTCTCCAAGGTTTGGCCCTTGCCTCTCATACTTACCTTAGGCAACCTCATCTGTCTCCAAGGCTTTAACACCCACTTATCCAAACACAACTCTCTGGTCTACATCTCCAGCCCTTCCCTTTGTCTTGAGCTCTCTTACTATCTGGAGAAGAGTCTTTTAAATTGTTATGAATCAAGATCAAGATGTATCTTCCTGTCTTCCTTAGTCAGGATGCTTGGTTACAAGTGTCAGAAACTCAAAGGTAACTATCTTGGGCAAAATGGGTAATTTATTTGGGTTATGTTAGCCAAACTGCCTGTCAGACAGGGAGAAATTAAATTAGCTTCAGGAATGCCTAGAATCAGGGACTGAGAGGCCGCCAGAACTCACTTTCCTTCTGTCCCTCATACCTACTTCTCCCCATGTGTTAATTTCCATTTTTCTCTACTAAGGACTAATTCTTCCATATAAGAGACATGACCACTGGAATCTCTAGATTTGCAACTTCACAGATCCATCATCAGAAAAGAAATTTCTTTTCCTTCGTGCCAATTCAAAATTCAGAATTACCAAGAAAGGTCTCTGGGTCATATCCCCATGTTGACCAAACACTGAGATAGGGAGAAGAGAAGAGGACAGTATAATTGGACCAGCTTGTATCTGGCATGCACCCCCAAAACAATCATTATATCTAAGGAAATGGGGTCATTAAAAAAAAAAGAAAAGAAAAGAAAAAAGGAGAGAAAAGGCAGCTCTCATTTAGGTTCATGAATTCACATGGGGCATGAGAGAATAGGTATGTCTGCTATTCTCAGGAAATGGGCACAGTGTAGGGTAGATAAAACATTAATGATCACTGAACTCTCCAGCAATGCTCTATCTCCCATATTCTTTATCCCTGTCAATGACATCTCTACTCCTCCAGTCTTGCAACCTGTGCCTCAACTTCTTAAAAACTTTGGTCAATTCCTCAAACAAAATCTACACTCCTTAGCTTGGAATGCAAATTCCTTCCCAGTCTGACTCTGACCTAACTTTTCAGCCTTATCTCCTTTAATTCTGTTCCACTTCCTCTCTGTTTTCCCAACACAACCCTACCGTGCTGCCACACTTCCTTACTCTTCCTCAGGCCAAAGACACCATCCCAGCTCTGTTTGTCTGTCCACACTCATCTCTTTGCCTGTATTTTTTTGTACTTTCTCATTTTTGTCATCTTCAGGATTTACATATAACATCACCTTGCCTTTTTCTACCCTCCAGGCACATCTTGTATTTCCCATGACACAGTAATTCGTATTTCTGATAAGCACTTATTACATGGAATTATCATTTCTTTGATTATGTATTTGTCTCCTCACCAGGCCAAGAACTCTTGGAAGGCAAGGGACTATACATTGTTCGTCTTTGAAGTCAGTCCTAGCAAAGGGCCTGGTATGTGAATGACTATCATCTGGTACATAGCAGATGGTCAATAAATGTATAATGACTAAAGCAACAATTAACATTTTCTAACTTACAGAATTCATTTGGTAGTTTTAATGACTGAAACCACGTATTACCAAAACTAAGAGTTATGTATTTCTTTGGGAAATAAAGGTAATTAAAAGATAATGATTGGGTTCATTTGGTTTCATTATCTCCACCCAAAATACTTCATTCAAATTTGCCAAATGCTATTGTAATGCCCACCACCCAGTCACACACTAGTGTACATCACATTTTTGAAGGTTTTTCACTGTTCTGTTAGTCCAAACTGCAAATGAATTTTCTCTTCCCTGGGTTCCGGAAGGTCCACTGTACCACTGGCAGGTGAATGAATATTGTACCTGTGGAGGTGGCTACATGCTTAACAATTCACATACCTGTTGGTTAGTCATGAGTTTTCCCTTAGATGAACAGATTTCGACAGCAAAGATCCCAAACGGTTGTGAGGTTTGTAACAAGTGAATTGCATTACTAAAACAGAGCCTTTATTTTTGAGTGATATGATTTTGTCTAGGTCCTCAGAGTTTAGTCAAGATCATTCTCATCCTATCCCTCTGCAATTTGCTTTCCCACATGGGTGGTAAGGGCATGAAGTACAGCTAGCTGCCTCCTATAAACCCATCACATTCTCTGCTGTTAGTGACGATTTACCACCTAGAGCTGTGTCAGTTACAACTTATGCTGCATTGCCCCAGACACCCGAGGGCATCCCTCAAAATCCAGATTACCTATGAGCCTGTTTCCTGCCTGCGGATGTCATCTAAGCTGTGTGGCAGCATGGGGAATACCTGAGAAGTAACAAGCTAGATCTCATGGCCCCCTGTGGTATCATTCCTCTTACTAGAATAACCTGGACTCTCCAAGGTCATCTTGGCAAGAGGTCAACTTTCCATAAAACACCTCTGGCTATACTAAAAGTGCCCTCAATCTTTGCTACTTTACCCTTTATTTTAGTATATTTTGCTTATTATTTGGTTTTCTGTCTACCCTCCATTTTATGGTCCAATTCTGACTCTAAGCTGGAGAACTGTGAACATAAATTCAAGAACTGATCTTACTTATATTGTTGGCAGCTTTGACAGTCAGAGCAGTGTATTGCAGAAGACGAGAGCTAGGAGGGGGCTTCAGACCACCTCCTCATTTTACAGATGGGGGACTGAGGCCTCAGAGGAGGAAGTGACTTGCCAAGTTGGTGGAAGAGCCAAGACTGGATTCAGGTTAATGCAACTAATCATAAAGCCAACAAATATACATGCGGACATTCAAGGTATGGATGCAGGTGCTGCTGGAAGAAAAGACGATGAATTACAACCTGGCCTGGGCACCTGACAGTCAATGATGGCAGGTGACTTAACTGCAGTCTGTGATAATCTGGGTGAAGCCAAAGTGTCAGAAGTGATTGTTGCTATTACTGACTGGGAAAATGTAGACAGGATTCTCAACAAGAGGGTCTCAGGCTGGAAGGGACACCCCAAATCCACCTATCCTTACCCCAGCTCTGCTTTGTTCCCAGTCCACTAGGGCTGTCTAGAATGTACAAGATATGAATCTGTCTGGAAGCCAAGGGATGGATGGACAATAAGGAATCTAAATCATAGATATATGCTGGGGCACCTGGGTGACTCAGTTGGTTAAGTGTCTGACTCTTCGTTTTGGCTCAGGTCGTGATCTCAGGGATGCCATGCTGGGCCCCGCATCAGGCTCTGTACTCAATGTGGAGTCTGCTTGAGATTCTCTCTTTCTCCTTCTCCTTCTGCCTCTCACCCTGCTGGCATACTCTTTCTCATAGATAAATATTAAAAAATAAATCATAGGTATATTCTTATTTATGTTCCTTATTATGTTGCCTTGGTTTTTCTTCCCAGCATTCCATGTTTCTTATGCTTTCCAAGAAGTAAAGGACTAGGTTGAGTTCTATAGCACTACAGCGCTGTGGCTTAACTTCTCTCAGACCTTCTGGCCCCTTCCACCATTGCCTTAGAGAAATCCTCCTCTTGGAACTACTCAACAGGTAATAAAATGATATCTCAGTGTTAAGCAACTAGCCTGTGTCAGTGCTAAGTGCCTTTTATACTCACACGGTCTCAAGCTAATTCTTACAACACCATTAAAAGATGAGGAAACAGCAGTTCAGAGGAGTCCTGCAACTCTCCAATGCCACATGGCTTGAAGTGACAGAGGTGGGTCTCTAACATAGAACAGTCTGACTGTAAAACCTGCTTTTCACGATAGCACGTTGTTTTTCAAACACAATATGCTAAACACATGACACATATATTTTCAAAATGTTCATTTGAAAAGACACCTACTTTTTAAATGAAGGCTATCAGTGCTAAGATCGGGCAAATATAGCCACACCACACCAAAGTTATGCCAAAGGATCACTGGGCTGGTAATCACAGTGCCTGTGACTGGGATCTAAGCCGGTTCTGGTGCTGAAACCTGACCTCAGGGAGTCCGTTCGTTTTGCCTACCACAGCGGTAAATTATCTGAACCCCCCACCCAGGTTCTTAGGAATGGTATGAAATTATATCTTTAAAGAAATGGTAGCGTACCAAGTTCAGCTCTTCAGAGTTTGAGAGCAAGTATTCAAAAACGTGTGTTGGTATGTCATGGATTCCAATTTTAAGCCAAGTTTATGGCCTCTCTTTTCTGGCACACATTTTATAAAAAGCAAGAAGACACATATTGTTTTCTGAGGTATTAACTTCACAATTGTAAGAAACTGAGTCTCTTGTCTCTGTCAAAGAGGTTGGTGAGACTTTGAAGCTCTATAACTTGTGAATGATATACAGCACACCTGGAGATGGTACCACAGGTGTATGAAAAGCTGCAGGGTGAGGCGAGAGAGAAGTTAGAGAACTGGAGATTATATTATATTATATTATATTATTTTAATTTTATGTCTGAAGAGGTAAGTTTTGAAGAGTAACTGTCTTTGTGTTTATGGACTCAGAAAGTACCCAATAATTATTTGCTTGACTAAATAACTGTTCAGAAGAGAAAAGGAGAGAAAATAAGATGAAATGGTATCACACGAATGAATGGTTTTACAGAAGAACTTTCAAACAGTCAAGACACTAAAACATTGGAAAAGGTCACTATTGGGAGAGGGCCCCCCATTTCCTCAGCAGTTATTACCTACGGGACAAACGCATGCCCCGGTGGCCTTGAGTGGGGGCTGTCCCACCTAGTGGCAGAGGGAGAAAGGAGATAGATGGTTTCTGGAGAGTCCCTTTATCCTGCTCTCCAAAGTGCAGAGATGGGTACTGAACATCCAGATGGCGCTGCCAGTTCTGAAGGCAGGTGCTGCCACCTAGTGTTTGCTGCTCTCACCCTCATTGGCGCCCACCTGCCTAGGAAGCCCCAGTGACGCAGTCTCTGTACCCCAGCCACACAGACCTAAACAGCAAAGCCGTTCAGAAAACACAATCACATTAAATTATTTGTTGACAGAGACTATTCTTTTGAGAAAACTATGAGTCACTAGTACAGCACTGAGATGTAAGAATCCAGCTTTCACTTGCACTTCTCATGTGGTGACTACATGGGGGGCTACAGGTTACACACAGAAAACCTGTTGTGTATGACTTCAATATTAGTTTGACGTGGGTCCAAGTGATGGAAGGTTACCTTCCAAGTGGGAGGGGGTTACAGATGTGGGGAAGATTTTCTAACTTTTGGCATTAAACTAACATTGTCTCAACGGGAGCGGGTGCTTAGTGTGACTGAGTGTATCCAGACACAGCCTGGAGTACGGCTTTATGGGAAAGGTGAAAAAGGCATTTATGCCATCAAAACCATCAAAATGACTGACTAGGGGCGCTGGGTGGCTCAGTGGGTTAAGCCTCTGCCTTTGGCTCAGGTCATGATCTCAGGGTCCTGGGATCGAGCCCCACATCCCACTCTCTGCTCAGCAAGGAGCCTGCTCTCTGCCTGCTTGTATTCTCTCTATCTCTCTGTCATATAAATAAATAAAGTCTTTTTTAAAAATGACTGACTAAAGCAGACAGTCTTTAAATCTCCTCTCATGCTAGACTTGGTGCTCCTTGAAAGTAGGGCTTTGACCATTGTGCCTTTTGCTAAGCGTGGGGCCTGCTGAGTAGCAAGGATAGATGCTCAGTGAGTGTGTTGATGAATGAATGAATATATTCACTTAGAATTTCCCCAAAGAAAGGAAACTGGCCCAGATAAAAGAGTTATTTAACAAGTTGAGAAGGACAAGAAGATCAGCCCCTGACATTCAGAAACTGGCCTGGCACTCAGGCTATGTCATGTTATTCTCCTGTAGAACCTAAACTATCTCACAGAATTTGAACCTCAGACAAGGTTATTAGACACTATGATAGAATGAGACAAAGCAAGGCCACTTCATAATTTTGTCTAAGCACACACAAAAATAAGGTCACTGTCCACCTGCAGAATACCAAACATTGTCACCTTTCAGCCAAAATGAGATGTTTTACAACTCATCATTTGTAAAGCACAAAATGCTTTACAAATTACAGCTCAACCCCTACCTCGTCTTCCCAGCCAGACAGATAAGATTTACTGAGATACCCAATCAAAGACTCACCTTGATGCCTGAAAGCATCCATTCAAGGGCAAAATGCTACTTCCTTAGATGCTATACCAAATCACCCAAAGCCCAAATCCTATGATAAGCTCTAAGACTCTCTTACGGGGACACTCCACGGTTCCCTATGGTCTGTGTTCTCCCTCAACTTCTTAACTACAGGACTGCTTCTGGTCTTTGGCTGAAGGCCACTGGCCAAGTAAATGCTAAGGGGAAAAAAAAAAAGAAGTATGCCCCGACTCCAAGTGCAACGTGAATCCCATAAAAATCCCAGATCCATGAGGGTTGAGTTAGCTACAGAACACTTCTGAAAACAGGAAGGATCTTATAGATCAATACCCACTAACACTGACTGAAGCTTACTATATGCCAGGCATTATCCATGCATTCTACAGGAGTGATTTCATTGCATGAAGTAGGCATTATTATCCCCACTTATGGATGAGGAAACTGAATCACAAAGAGGCTGAGAAACCTCTCCAAGGCCGGCTAGCTGGTGCGTGGTGGAGCCAGGTTCAACTTCGTCACCTGACTCCAGGGCCCATGCTTCAGATAGATAGGACTTTGAAGGAAGAAGAGAGGTAGGCAAGTATGTGTTCTGGGGGAAGGAGCAAGGCATGAGCAAAGGCACGGGGGCAAGAATACACAAGTTTACCTAACAAGCATCTTGATTCTCCTTGTAAGTTGCATAAAGACCTCCACAATCTCTGCTCCTCTCTCCATGTACCCCTTAGCACTGGTTCTAGTTTCCTTAAAGCTGACTCCCAGGGCCAGACGCAGGGTTGAAGGCAACACATTCTGGTTCTTAAAGAAGCTTGGATTCTTTCACCTTAATTTTAATGATAAAAATGCTACAATCTGCCTCCTCCCCACCCCCTTGTTCCTCTCATCTTCTGAAAGCCTGATGTGACACCGTTGGGTGTGGCCGGGGGTCTAAAATCAGTCCTTCACCTAATAAACACCCACTTACCTTTCATTTTGTGGGGAGGCTTAGGATAGCTTAGGTCCCATTGTCACAGGCTATCACAGTGGCCTGAACTCCCCCTTTGGGAAAGCATCTTGTTCTTGTTACAGTTCAGACACGTCCTTCCTTCCTCCCTGCTAGACTTGGATTTTCATGAGAGCAGAGGCCAGGCTTGACTTGTTCACTTCCTGGCATGCCCCAGGACCTCCAAGTGCTGAACTTGAAAGGTCAGGGGATAGAATGGCAGGAGAGGTTCAGGGAGAAGCAGGGCAATTCCCTACCTTTCCTATTCCAAACTCTTGCTTCCTAATGCATCACGATCCCTGCTACTGTACTTTCTTGACCCCAACTCAAAACCATCCTCAGTCAGGTCAGATGTTGCCTAGAGAAATCCAACCATGCTTTGTCAGGTCTTTTAATTTTCACAGGAGTCTTTCATAAACCTCACCTTCTGAAAAAGTGAACCTTCTCCTCTGCTGATTTATCCAAGGTTACGCTGAGTCAGACATCAAAGCTAGAAATATAACTCAGATCAGCAATTCCCAAGATGGTGCTTGATCTCCTTCTTAAAGGAATAAAGAAGAGGAACTGGGCTTGAACACTGAATTCTCTAAGAATGTTAATCAAATGTGAGCTTATAATGCCTGTGGCTTCCACATGTTAGCCAGAAAACATTAAAGCATAATGAGTCCTTCAGGAAGAGGGATTTTTTTTTTTTTTAAGGAACAAGAAAATCCAAGAAGTGCAATCTGGATTTACAATTAATATTGCAAAAAATGATTTGGGTTAAATCCTGGATTGTGATTATCCTAAACTGGTTTATCATAGCGAGGTTAGCATAAGCCTGAGTCAGAATCAGCTTACTGTATAACCTCTTGGTCGAGGGTACAGCAAAGCTAAAAAGCTGCAGGAAAACAAATGTCCTTGGCATTACCCTGTGTTCCAAACTCATGAGAAGCCACTTAAAAATGAATAAAACCAATGTTAAATTCTTAGCGACATCGCCACACAGTGAGAAAGTTCAAATGAAAGCCAAGTTCTCAGCCTGCAGTGTTGAAGAATGAAAGCCAAGCAATTAGAGCTGAGAAAATGATTACATAATCTTACAGCCAGCAACTTAACTCAGCAATAGCAAGGAATTTACTGTCTTGGTGTTAAGAATAACCAAGACATCTTTTTACCTGTGATGGGTCAGGCGTAGCTCAGTACAGGAAGGGGGCAGGGGAAAGAGAGAGACCGCAGAAGTTCTCCACCTCCTTCCAGCCTGCAGTCTCTGGAACGTGAGAAGTGAACCACCTCTGCAAAAAAGTGAAGCTTTCATGGATGAATTTAGAACATCTTTCCTGGATATGTAGGGCTCACGTCTCCTGTATATATTACTCACAAAAACCAGGCAGCCCCTGATAATTGTGTATTTCCCATTTCTTTGAAATGTTCCTTTCTTCCATCAGTGTTGCCTCAAATGAGATGACAAAATTATTCATAGGAAATGAGGCAGGGCAGCTTGTTTTCACCAAACCCTTTCCTGCATATAGTGCAAAGGGGTAAAAATAAGTCAACTCCTTGTGCTAAAGTTTCTAATAAAAACCAATATTTGACAAGGCTTTGTTTGTTTTTCCTTTCCTTGTTATTTTCCATTATCTTTTATTTTTCTTTTTCTTTTTTTTTACAAGTACAGAATGTGTAATTTCATCTAGAAATAGACTTCATTTTAAACAAAATACAATGTTTATTTAAAACAAACAGAACATCCTTCCCCAAGGAGAATGGACAATGTGGGGCTACAGCATAACTAGGTCTGCTGTTAGACTGTTTCCACTGCTATTCCTTGGCGACCTGGCGAGCAGCCTCAAAACTGGGATGGCCTAGGGACAGAACTTGTAAAGATGTCACATTTCTATACCATCAGAGCTGCATTTCAACACACTGGGCCTTACCAACAGGCCAACATTTATACAGACTGGGACATGATTTACTGAATAAAAAACCTGATTTGTTTCCAAAGGTAAGCCTTAAAAAAAAATTAGATTCAATTAGCTAACATATAGTACATAGTTTCAGATGTAGTGTTCATTAATGTATCAGTTGCTTATAACAGCCAGTGCTCATCCCATCATATGCCATCCTTAATGCCCATCACCCAGTTACCCCATTCCCCCACCCACCACCCCTCCAACAACCCTCAGTTTGTTTCCTATAATTAAGAGTCTCTGATGGTTTTTCTCCCTGACAACTTCCCACTTAGGTTTCCCTCCCTTCCCCTATGATCCTCTGCACTGTTTCCTCTAATTCCACTTACAAGTGAAACCATGATAATTGTCTTTCTCTGTCTCACTTATTTCACTTAGCATAATATCCTCCAGTTCCATCCACATGATGGAACTAGTAAGTATTGATGTAAACTAGTAAGTATTGATGAAACTAGTAAGTATGGATGTAAATAGTAAGTATTCATCTTTTCTGATGGCTGATTAATATTCCATTGTATATATGAACCACATCTTCTTTATCCATTCATCTGTCAATGGACAGCTTAGTTTTTTTCCACAGTCTGGCTATTGTGGACATTGCTGCTATAAACACTGGAATGCAGGTGCCCCTTTGGATCACTACTTTTGTATCTTTAGGATAAATACCTAGTAGTGCAATTGCTGGGTTGTAGGGTAGTTCTATTTTTAACATATTGAGGAAGCTCCATACTGTTTTCCAAATTGCTACACCAGCTTGCATTTCCACCAACAGCTTAAGAGGGTTCCCCTTTCTCCACATCCTTGTGAACACTTGTTGTTTCCTGACTTGTTAATTTTAGTCAGACTGGTGTGAAGTGATATCTCATTGGGATTTTGATTTGTATTTCCCTGATGCTGAGTGATGTGGGATATTTTTTCATGTGTTTGTTGGCCCTTTGTATGTCTTCTTTGTAGAAACATCTGTTCATGTCTTTTGCCCATTTCTTAACTGGATTATTTGGTTTGGGGGGTGTTGAGATGGTAAGTTCTTTATAGATCTTGGATACTAGCCCTTTATCTGACATGTCATTTGCAAATATCTTCTACCATTCTATAGATTGCCTTTCAGTTTTGTTGACTCTTTCCTTTGCTGTGCAGAAGCTTTTTATCTGGATGAAGTCCCAATAGTGAATCTTTGCTTTGTTTCCCTTACCTTTGGAGACGTGTCTAGCAAGAAGCTGCCGAGGCTGAGGTCGAAGAGGACCTCTCCTCTAGGATTTTGATGGATTCCTGTCTATTTAGGTCTTTCAACCAGTTTATTTTTGTGCGTGGTTTAAGAAAATGGTCCAGTTTTCCCAGCATCATTTATTGAAATACTAACCTTTATCCATCGAGTATTTTTTCCTGCTTTGTCAAAGATAAGTTGACCGTAGAGTTGAGGGTCCATTTCTGGGTTCTTTATTCTGTTTCCTTGATCTATGTGTCTGCTTTTGAGCCAGTACCATACCATCTTGATTATCACAGCTTTTTAATAGAGCTTGAAGTGTGGCATTGTGATGCCCCCAGCTTTGGTTTTCTTTTTCAATATTCCTCTGGCTCTTCAAGTTCTTTTCTAGTTCTATACAAACTTTAGGATTATTTGTTCCAGCTGTCAAAAATTTGATGGTATTTTGATGGGAACTGCATTGAATGTGTAGCTTGCTCTGGGTAGCAAGACATTTTAACAATATTTGTTCTTCCAATCCATGAGGGTGGAGGTTCTTCCATTTCTATGTGTCCTCTTCAATTTCTTTCTTAAGTATTCTGTAGATTTTAGAGTACAGATCCTTTACCTCTTTGGTTTATTCCTAGATATCTTATGGATTTGGGTGCAATTATAAATGGGATCGAGTCCTTAGTTTCTTTCTTCTGTCTTACTGTAAATGTATAGAAATGCAACTGATTTCTGTGCATTGATTTTATATCCTGCCATATTGCTGAATTCCTGTATGAATTCTAGCAATTTGGGGGAAGTCTTTCGGTTTTTCTATAGAAAGTATCATGTCATGTGTGAAGAGTGAGGGTTTGACTTCATCTTTGCCAATTTGAATGCCTTTTATTTCTTTTTGTTGTTTGATTGCTGAGGGTAGGAATTCTAGTACTATGTGGAACAACAGTGGTGAGAGTGGGCATCGCTGTTGTGTTCCTGACCTTGGGAAAAAGCTCTCAGGTTTTCCCCACTAAGAATGATATTAGCTATGGGATTTTCATATATGGCTTTTATGATATTGAGGTATGGTCCCTCTATCCCTACACTGTGGAGAGTTTTAATCAAGAAAGAATGCTATATTTTGTCAAATGCTTCTTCTGCATCATTTGAGAGATTCATATGGTTCTTGTCCTTTCTTTTTTTTTTTTTTGTCCTTTCTTTTATTAATGAAATGTATCACATTGATTGATTTGCAAATGTTGAACCACCCTTGCAGCCCAGGAATAAATCCCACTTGGTTGTGGTGAATAAGCCTTTTAATATTCTGTTGAATCCTAATGTCTAATATCTCAGTGAAAATTTTGGCATCCATGTTCATCAGGGATACTGCTCTTTAATTCTCCTTTCTGACGGGGTCTTTGTCTAGTTTTGGGATCAAGGTAACGCTGGCTTCATAGAATGAGTTTGGAAGTTTTGCTTCCACTTCTATTTTTTGAAACAGCTTCAAAGGAATAGGTATTATTCTTCTTTAAATGTTTGGTACAATTCCCCTGGGAAGCTGTCTGGCCCTGGACTCTTGTTTGTTTTGAGATTTTTTTTTTTTTTTGATTACTGTCAATTTCGTTGCTGGTTATGGGTCTGTTCAGGTTTTCTATTCTTTCCTGTTTCAGTTTTGGTAGTTTATAGGTTTCCAGGAATGCATCCATTTCTTCCAGATTGCCTATTTTGTTGGCATATAGTTGCTCATAGTATGTTCTTAAAATTTTATTTCCTTGGTTTTGGTTGTGATCTCTCCTCTTTCACTTATGATTTTATTAATTTGGGTCCTTTCTCTTTTCTTTTCGATAAGGATAGCTAGGGGTTTATTGATCTTATTAATCTTTCAAAGGACCAGCTCCTAGTTTCATTGATCTGTTCTACTGTTCTTTGGTTTCTAGTTCATTGATTTCTCTCTAATCTTTATTATTTCTCTTTTCCTGCTTGGTTTAGGCTTTATTTGCTGTTCTTTCTCCAGCTCCTTTAGGTGTAAGGTTAGCTTGTGTGTTTGAGACTTTTCTAATTTTTTGAGAAAGGCTTGTATTGCTATGTGCTTTCCTCTTAGGACCACCTTTGCTGTATCCCAAAGATTTTGAACACTTGTGTTTCAATTTTCACAAATTTTTAAAATTCTTTAATTTCCTGGTTGACCCATTCATTCTTTAGTAGAATGCTCTTTAGCCTACAAGTGTTTGAGTTCCTTGCAAATTTCCTCTTGTGATTGAGTTTCAAGTTTCAAAGCATTGTGGTCTGAGAATATGCAGGGAATAATCCCAATCTTTTGATACCAATCGAGACCTGATTTGTGACACAGAATGTGATCTATTCTGGAGAATGTTCCATGTGCACTCAAGAAGAATGTGTATTCTGTTGATTTAGGATGGAATGCTCTGTATTTAATCTGTGAAGTCCACCTGGTTCAGTGTTCATTCAAAGCCCTTGTTTCTTTGTAGATCTTCTGCTTAGATCTGTCCATTGCTGTGAGTGGGGTGTCAAAGTCCCCTATTATTATTGTATTATCAATCTATTTCTTTAATTTTGTTATTAATTGGTTTGCATAATTGGCTGCTCCCAAGTTAGGAACATTAATATTTATAATTGTTAGATCTTGCTGGCTAGACCCTTGAAGTACAATATAGTGTCGCTCGTCATTCCTTCCTATAGTCTTTGGTTTAAAATCTAATTTGTCTGATATTAGGATTGCTACCTCGGGTTGATTTTGATGTCCATTAGCATGATAAGTTGTTCTCCACACCCTCACTTTCAATTTGGACGTGTCTCTAAGTCTAAAATGAATCTCTTGGGTGCCCCGGTAGCTCAGTGGGTTAAAGCCTCTGCCTTCGGCTTGGGTCATGATCCCAGGGTCCTGGGATCGAGCCTCGCATCGGGCTCTCTGCTCAGCAGGGAGCCTGCTTCCTCCTCTCTCTCTCTCTGCCTGTCTCTCTACTTGTGATCTCTGTCTGTCAAAGAAATGAATAAAATCTTAAAAAAAATAATAAAATAAAATGAATCTCTGGTAGTAGACAGCATATGGATGGGTCTTGCTTTTTTTTTTTTTTTAATCAAAAAGATACCCTGTATCTTTCGATAGGCGCATTTAGCCCATTTACATTCACAGTAACTACTGAAAGATATGATTTTAGTACCATTGTATTACCTGTAAAGTCCTCATTTCTGTAGATTGTTTCTTTCTGGTCTATGTTACTTTTGGGCTCTCTCTTTGCTTACAAGATGCCCTTTAGTATTTCTTGCAGGACTGGTTTAGTGATCACAAATTCTCTTAGTTTCTGTTTGTCCTGGGAGCTCTTTATCTCTCTTTCCATTCTCAAAAACACCCTTGCTGGGTGAAGTATTCTTGGCTGCATGTTTTTCTCATTTAGTACCCTGAATATATCATCCCAGCCCTTTCTGTCCTACCAGGTCTTTGTGGATAGGTCTTCTGCCAGTCTAATGTTTTTACCATTGAGAGTTAAGGATCTCTTATCTTGAGCTGCTTTCAGAATTTTCTCTTTTTTTCTCTGAAATTTGGAAGCTTCACTATTATGTCAGGGTGTTGATTTATTTTTATTGATCTGGGGGGGTTCTACCTGTTGGACTTGAATGCCCGTTTCCTTCCTCAGACTAGGGAAGTTCTCAGCTACGATTTGCTCAAATATACCTTCTGCCCCTCTCTCTCTTCTTCCTCTGGGACCCCAATAATTCTAATATTGTTTCACTTTATGGTATTGTTGATTTCTTTATTCCTCCCCTCATGGTCCATTAGTTGTTTTGCCCTCTTTTCCTCAGCTTCCTTCCTTTCTGTCATCTTGGCTTCTATGTCACTAACTCTCCTTTCTGCCTCATTTATTCTAGCCGTTAGAACATCCATTTAAGACTGCATCTCAGATAAAGCATTTTTAATTTCAGCCTAACTAGATTTTTTCTGCACTAAGAGATTTTCTAATGTCTGTTATGCTTTTTTCAGGTCCAGCTAATAACTTTATAATCATTATCCTGAATTCCAGCTCTGACATTTTACTTATATCCATATTGATTATATCTGTGGTGGAGTGTATTACCTCTGGTTCTTCTGTTATGAATTCCTCCTTCTAGTCATTTTGCTCAGAGAAGAATGGATGAATGAAAGAACAATAAAAAATATCAACCATGACCCAAACAAAATACCCACTAGATAAATCTGAAGAGATAAGAAACCAAAAAACAAAAGCACATAAATGGTGGCAGGGGGTGTAATAATCTCCCAGGTGGACAAAATAGGGTGATCCACTTGGTCCTGGGTGTATTTTGGTCTTTTAAAAGACACCAACTCCCCAATTTTAAAGAAAGCAATATGTATGTACGTGTGTGTGTATATATATAGTATATATATAGTATATATACAGTGAAAGGAAGCCAAAAATTGAATATATCTATAAAATGTAAATGTAACAATAAAAGTTAATAAAGGACTTAAGAACAAAGAGTTGATGAAATAAGAAACAGGTTGAAAAGAACAAAAAGGAAAAAGAAAAGGAAAAATTTAAACTGAAAAATAAAAGAATCATGAGGAAAAAAATCTTTGAATTTGATATATTATTTTCCCCTGGTGCTGGAGTTTTTCAATTCTGTGCGCTTGTAAACTTGGTATTTGCCTGATGTTCTGACTAGTCTTTGGGGGAGGGGCTGCTGTGCTGATTCTCAGGTATCTTCACCTGGGTGGAGCTGCAATGCCCCTTGCAAGGGGGCCGGGCTCTGTGTAGGCTGTTCGGGGTTGCTCTATGTGGTTTTTGTTCCCTAAAGGCTTTCAGGCCTTTAGAGGATGAAAATAAAAATGGCAATGCCCCACTCTCCAGCCCTGAAGGTGAAAGATCATGGCCCTTCTCTTCAGTAAACCTTCAGTAAACACTTTTGTGTACACCAAACTCTGCAGGCTACTGCAGTTCACACTCATGCCAATCCTCCTGGGGGAAGGAGGAGGGTTGCCATGGTTCTGACCTTTGCAGGGCCCCCACAGGGAGAGTGGCTGCCCCATCAGGCCATGGTTCTGGGTTTACAGCAAACTGAGTGAGAGCCCCCTCCTGGGCTCATTGACCATAGCTGGTTTCCCCTCTCTCAATGCGTGGGAACTCTGCTGGCTCGGGCACCCTCATTCTTTCTGTGACCCTGGGGATCCTGAGATCACACTCTCCTACCTAGCATTCTGCCCCATTTCACCACCTGAGCACCTTTCAGGCAGGGACATCTTTCACTGGAGCAGATTTCTAAAGGTTCGGGTTTAGGACCCTGGGGCTCTATGACTCTCTGGTAGCTGGCTTACAGAGACTCCCCCACCCACCACCATTTATCTTCCAATATATCCTCTCAGATTCACTTCTTTGCACCTCCTACCTTGCAAAAGTGGTCACTTTTCTATTTGTAGAATTCCAGCAGTTCTTTTTCTTACATCTCGGGTTGAATTCATAGGTGTTCAGAATGATTTGATAGATATGTAGCTAAAATTTCAGGGACCAGATGAAATGAGCCCCCTACTCTTCTGCCATCTTGTCTCTCCTCCAAAGGTAAGCCTTGATCCTCCCGTCTCTCATGTCTCTCACCTGTAAAATTAAGACATCTTTGGATAGCTCCCCCTTTTTTTTTTTTGCCAACTAAAGATTAAAGATCAAATGAAATGTCTAACTTGCTTCAAAACTTACTGTGGACATAGCAGGAGTGGCTGGAGGCTGGATGAACTGCAGGAAGCATGCTCCTCAGATGCATGTAGACACACCCCCCAGAATTGCTCCTCTGAGCTGGGGGAGCACACCGAGAGTAAAGGACACTGTCTGTAGGCGCTTGGCCTTGAACTGTTTTGGAATTTTCAATAGCAGAGTAAATTATTTTCTCACTGATCATTTGATTAGCTGTTGCTCACAATGACTTATACCAAGAACAAGAGACTTCCCCCCATCTGTAAGTGGGTTATATAAGAGTTAGAGGGAACAGACTTCTCAAGGGCCCATTAGGTTCGAGCTGCAAATGTAGGCTTAAGTAATGCAAGATGGAGATGAGACGCAGAAATCACAGAAACAAATATATGGCATACACGGACAACCAAGCCCTGCTACGGAAAGCTTTAATCACCACATGTAAAAACAATATATTCACATATCAAAAATGGCTCCAAATGCTTTAGCATCACCATAACAGTCTAGAAATGAAAGTTGCACTAATATAAAAACCTTCCTGTTCATAACCACAAGATTTATGAAACTGTTTCTTATAAACACATTTTTTTTTTTACCCTGAGGCTGACATCAAAGTGTAAAAGAAAAATCACTATCAGCTGGAATTTGTTCAATGTATAATTTTAAAAATCATTTATTCATTAGTCTGGAATAGGTTCTCTTTACTCTCGCCACGCATACTACATGAGGACAAGAGGAAAAGGGAACAGATGGTTGTGTCCAGTCTATTATATACTAATTAGAAGTTCTCAACTCAATCTATTGATCAAAATGAACAGAATTTTAATATCAATTAATGCCACACTATCACACTGAAAAGTTTATCAAAATTAGTTCTTCATTATAAAAGAATTGGCAGTACATTGTCAGACAAGAAAAACAGAATTCTTTCTTACAATGTCTATTGCAATCCATTCTATTTACTACATCTGAGCCAACTAGTTAAGTTCAGAGTTCATACAGACTGCCTTGCAAACCTCAACTCTGGACTTTTAGTCACACCTTGAGATAAGATCTGCACATCTACAAAAATAACTCCCAAATGCTACAACAGTTACTCTGTTCCAGTGACGGGAAGTGAAATGGTGTTAAACTGAAAAAAAGGACAGCCATATTGAAGGGATTACTGTAACTTTTTTTTTTTTTTTTTGGTGTGTAAGTAACAAATAAATCGAATAAAAAGATTTTCAAAATCTGAATTCCTAATGTCTCTAACATTGTTCTTTTGTGAATGAATCTAGAGCAATAGTTTGCTATCTCTCACAAGGTAGTCTGGTGACTTTTATTCCAATTATTTCCATGATCATCTCTGCATGTTTCTAAAATGGGCTCCTCATAAATATTCACAGCCTTTCATGTAAACTGGCTCTTAATGTGCACATTTAAGTCAGGAAATCTTTGTTGCTGCTTGGTTTCAAAGTATTGTACATAACAGTTTCCTGTGTACTACTTTAAACTGTACAGTTTCCTGTATTCTGAGCTACAACAAAAATCTGGGGATATATGGCAGTTGAAGAATTACCATGCCTAACATTGGTCTATATGCTTCCTTTTTATGATTTCTAGATGTTCTCCCAATGCAAATGACTAAAACGAACAACATAGGCATGGAACATTGACTGGCTTTTCCCTGAAAAGTTAACCTGTGTTCACAATTTCTCACTCAAAACTGAATGAGGATAATGGAGAGAGAATTCAGTATTAGACTGAGTTAAGAAAAGGTTTTCTGGCAAGGCTTGATACAGGTGTCTTTTTCTTTTTCTCTTTTTTTTTTTTTTTTTCAGGTAGAATCATGGAAAATCAAGGTGGGGAAACACTCAACCATCATATGGCCAATTCTTCCAACTGACATCTGAACTCTTGTATGACATTTCTGCGAAGTCACTGTCTAGCCTCTGCCAGAACACCTCTAGGGGCAGGAAGCTGTTCCAACATTACTTATTCTTCTTTAGAACAGAATAATAGCAAAACAGATGGAACAGGTAAACAAACTTCCATTACACATGATTATGAACTGGATCTAACTTCTTAAGTGTTAGCAGATTGTCAATTTACTACTCAAAAGGCTAAACCAGATTTGTTCCAGAACCCCCTGCCTTCTGCAATGATTCAAAATGGGAAGATCCCACTTAAAAATGTGAGTATTAGGAATCGCTGTTGAATAGCTGTGTGTGGTGGGCAGCAGATAAGAGATCTTACAAGTAATTATTGTAGGGACCCCAAAGCAAAGGGAAAAATACATGTTTTGGCAAAGCAATAAGTGTTTCATGTTGAAGAGGCAGTAACACTGTGTGGAGCAAGTCATGGTATGAGAATTCAAGAGCCCGGGTGGGTGAACTGTGGACTAATTACAGTCTGCAGCACTTGTCAGTTCTGACGTAGGAGATAAGAGAATGACATGAGCAGTCTCAGACTGCACTCTGCTCCCCTGGGCAATCAGAAGCTGGACACTCCACCTTGACTTTCTCCTTTTGGTTGGTCCGGCAGCTTGGTAAATAACATTTTTATTTCTGAATTTTCCCAGGGTACTTAGCCTGCTTTGAGATTTTAAATCCCCGCTTTGGAAGACCAACAAGGCAATGTATTGATTGGTGGATAATAATGTCAGGATTCAATTTACAAAGGATCAATTCCTCTGAAGGGACGACACAGTTATGTCTGTTTTTTTTTTATTTTTTGGACATATATATATGAATAAATATAACACACACGTAAACTTTACAGACTCTGAATGATCACGGTAATTGAGACTCAGCTGATTCAGTTTTGAGTGCTACCTTTCGCCTGTGTTCAAATGGCAACGGTATCGTATCAATCTTTAACAAACAAGACTACGAGCAACGGACAAAAACAAAACAACAAAAAACCAACCTTAAAGTCAGTATGTCTTTTTATATGGAGGCCACTTTTTTTTTTTTTCATATCTGTTTCAAAAGTATCAGATAGTGAACATTTAGTGGCTAGATGACAGGAGAGCAAATCTTCCTGCAAAAAAAGCACAGAACTTCCTTGACCACTGAGATTTGGAAGTGAAATCAGTAAAAGTCTATTAAGTACTCAGGATAGATCTGGTTGGCATCAAACACCACAAAGATCTTTGGGTCCCAGGTATCATCCACACAGCTGTCATATAAATTCACATAGCTCCCGTCTTTGGAAGGAGGTCGCATGTATTTGGAGTCTCCGTTTATGTAATCTCCAATTAGCACTCGAGCGAGAAACATAGATTTATACGTTCTAAACAGATGCCGCTGTTGCAAGCTTACGCCATGAATTTGGAATGTGTTTCCATGTTTTATGTCGTCTTTGCAGAAGCGACTGGAGTAAATAGCATCTCTAGCAAAATAGGTTCCTTAAACAAAAAGGACCAAGAAAAAAAAAAGCCAGGATTACTCTGAAGAACGTATGAAACACAAGCAAAAACACTCTAATTGTTAGGGGAATAGACACATGGAATCATCTAAGGAAAATAGATGTGGAATTTCCTCGTCTACAGATCTCTGAGAGAGAACAGAAATCCATGGATAAATTTTTTTATAAATTTTTATACCATTCCATGCCATCAACACCCTCCCCTACTCCCACCAAAATGAAGTGACCAGACTTCTGTTTTGGAAAGAAAGCTTACAAAGAAATCCAGTATGTAAGACACAGACAAACTGTTCCTGTGAGTAAGCGTGTGGTGAGACCTGAGTTTGAGCTGCTTGGGTCTCCCATTCATTTCTATTTGCCTCCACTGCCTTCCTCAGCCCGCGGCCCTGGTCCAGCATCCACCGGCACTCTGCTGAGCATAGTGAGAGTGACTGGTCTGCAGAGATTACTTCAAAACCCAAGAAACCACATTATGTTACAGGGTGACAAGTCAAGAATATTTCTGGAGATAATAGAACCCAATAACCATGAAAAGGGCTTCTGAAGAGTGTAGTGCTGTTCCTATCTGAGCACTTCAGAAGAACAACTTCACACAGGTTTGTCACCGAAATCTGAAAACTCAATAAAGCATCAACTCTTCCAAAAGGGGAGGCGTAGGAGACTGACATCATGAAGGCAGTATTTACTCTAAAAAATTTGGGAAATGAATCGCCAAGTCTCAGATTATGCCGTACTGACAGGATTAACAGCAACACTTTTCCCATCCCTGTACCGTTAAATCAATAGAATGGCCTTTTCGGTAATTATTTTTAAAAATTAATCTACTTTAGGAAAATGTAGCATGTCTCCATCCTAAGTAGTAGCCAGCTCTCTTGGGGACATAAGGTACAAAGCAAGGACCAAAAAAATACATGCCCATCCCTATCTTTTTTCCTCATCTCTCACCATAATTTCCTTGAGTCATGGGCATAAAATGGAGAGCTTGGACTTTCACAACATTAGAAAAAGGTGAGGAATTCCCCATTATTCCTCATTGCTCGTTAATATGGCTACTTACCATTTTTGAAAAATCAAAACAAAAAGTACTAGTACCTAGACCTGTCCACAATACAATGAATGCATTTTATAGTTCTCTATATATTTGATATAAAACAGTTTATTACAGAGACTTACCCATGGAAAGGATTTATACATAGAAATTAAATTTAATGCAAAAACCAGCTAATTGGGACATGATTGTCCCACCTGAATGACTGGGACTGGGTGAGTATTTAATCTGAAAGAGGTGTCAAAGTCTTACTTCTACCCTGTACATGGAGGAAGTGGCTTTTCTGTGGCTCAGAAATTCTGAGGGTGTGCGAGGAACCTAGTAGAGTAACTTTTAACTTAATGACTATCAAACTCCTGACTTACAAAACAATCTCTAAAGAGAGAAGAATCTCTCAGAGGACTCCAATGAGACCTGAATTCTGATAATTACCTTTCCCAAAGAGAGCACCATGGATACCATTTATTCTCCAATCGAAGTTATGAATGCAAATTGCTTCCACAAATTCACTGCTGGTACCATGAAAGAGCATTTGTTCATTAATCTGAGGCACGCCTCTTTTTTTCTTGAGTTGAGCCTTTTTCCTAAAAACACAATACACACAGGCACAAAACACACAGAGAAACAGGCCATAAGTGACAATTACAAGTTTTCAGAAGAGCCAAGTTCAACACAAAGGGTAAAACAGAAAATACTTCCTTAATGTAATCCATAAGTGGACAAAGCACTTCTGGAAGAGAAATAATCTCGAATGTTCTTGAATACATTATCATCTTACCAAAAATTATTAGTTAAAACTGATACCTAAGACTGAAAATTATACTAAAAACTATAGATATCCCAGATGATGCCCCATCATAGTGAAGATTTAACTGATTGCCTAAACCAGCCAATCTTTACAGATGCCTAAAAATGACACTACAAACAATTATAATATAAAGTTCATGGTCTTTATTTATTCTTTTCTTTTTTTAAATTCAATTAGCCAAAGTACAGTACATTATTAGTTTTTGATATAATGTTCAATGATTCCTTAGTTGAGTGTAACACCCAGTGCTCAGCATATCATGTGCCCTCTTCAATACCCATTACCCAGTTAACCCATACCCCCACCTACCTCCCTTTCTGCAACCCTCAGTTTGTTTCCCGGAGTCAAGAGTCTTGTGATTTATCTCCTCTCTGATTTCTCCCCATTCCATTTTAAATACTGAACTCCTTCAGCAGGGACCATGCCCTAATCTTTTTATCTCCAGAGACTAGAAAACATTGGTTAGGTTGAAAAGAATTTTGTATCTTAGAGCTGGGAGGAACATGAAGCCATCCATTTCAAACCACTTCCCAATGGACAAACCTCTTCTTACACATAAAAAGATATTCAATGCAGGACTGACTGTAACAGTAAAAAACGAACAAATTAAAAACAGCCTCATATAGCATAGCTTCTTTCCTGGACAGCCTTTAGTTGACAAGAATCTGCTGGATATCTTCTAATTTACAAATGTCAGTAAGAAATAGAAGCAGAGTCCAGATATCATCAGCCAGCACCAGCTCTCCTGGCTTACCAGTGGCATCACTTTGTAGTTACTCCAAACCTCCAATTCTCAAACCAGACCTCTTTTTGGCTGGCTATATTTGTAAAGCTGACTTATAGACCTAATGTAGTAGATTGATTTCAATTAAACTTTATCTTGAAAAGCAATTTTTTAAAGATGCATAATTTATAAACAACATGCAACTTAGTGACTTTGTGGGGGAATGACAGTTGCATTTAAATGAGAGAAGTGGAAATTGTTTTTCTCAAGAGTCATTTGGCAACATGTATCAAAACTTAAATGTATGTGGTTTGGTCTACTGGTGACAGTCTTTCAGACCATTAAGCACGAGGTTAGAAGAGTGTGCAGTAAACAAATTATGTCCTTCAGAAAAACCCAGCATGTTTTCACTGAGAACAAATTTGCTGACTTTCTTTTTTAGACCTGTAGGTACCACATTTTTTTTTTAAATGATGCACACAGGTTGCTGTTCCAAGCAAGGAAAATATTGTAAGAAAAAAAAAAAAGATAATCAAATCTTTTTGACTGTTTCAATCTTCCAAGGTCTTTCTGACTCGTGACTCATTCACACAACAAATAGGCTACCCCGTCTCATGTTAAATCTTTCGCAAGTGTGATAAGCAAGTCCTCTACATTTTCATCCAAATTACTGATAAAAATATTGAAGGGCTCAAGAAGAAAGCAAGCATGCCACTCAAGTTACTCTCAGCCCAAGACTTTCAACTGGGTATTAATTTTTCCCTTTGAACCATCACCCAGCATACATTTCTCTATCTTGCATCCAGTAAAAGAACGTCTGTCAACCACTTTGTAGAAAAAACCCAGTTATACCGTCTAGGGCCTTGGTCATCTACCACTATAGTAATTCTCTTATTTAGCTGGGCATTGGTGAATCTATACTGTTTTTTTCTAAGTAAATATTTTAGTATACATCTTCCTAAGGTCAAGCTTCACCAACTGTAATGACTAGAAACCACTCTAAAATCAGGATATTCACTATTGTACTTCTCAGGCACAGATTAGAATAATTTCTGGTTTGAAAATTCACCCGAGTCTCTCATAGTGTGAGCGCTGAAAATCTGCTCAGTCACTGGACTGGACGTGGCATATATCATATCCCTGTAGAAGGCAGAGTGGACTAGGGTAGGCAAAGCTTTGCATCCCCACAGCATAGTTAATTCTAGTACCAACTACTAAGGCACCTATTAAATGTGGAGATTCGTGACATACTGTGATCTTGGGGTTCTGGAAAGGCTAACTTTGAGCTCCGGGACCTCTTGGGCTCTAGCTAAAACCTTTGAGGAATATCACAGGATTCAAACCACACCAAGTTCTTCATGACCCTTCCCACCTTGGTCCAACACGACAGCCATTTCTGAACTTCTGGAAAATACGGCAGCACCCACTTCTCAACGATATCTTAAAATTACCCACCCTCTCAGGGACTAGCCAAAAGGACTAAGTTGCCACGTGCACTAAATTGCAACAGGAATAACTTCGAGCTCCAGACCGAGGTACGTTCGCCTAGGTTTAGACCAGTGTTTCTCCATGCTGGCTGAGCATTAGAATCACTTGCAGAACTTGTTAAAGACACAGGTGTCAGAACACAGAGGTTCTGATTCAGTAGACCCAGGATGGGCAACAGACATCACCTTGTGTTAAAGAGCTCTGCAGGTGAGTCTGCTAGGTGGCAAGGGCTGAGAACCTCTCATCTGAATCCACATTCTTCATGAGATTGCAGCTTTCACTGCTCTTAATTCCTTGCTGCCCCATCCTTCCCAACCTTGGATCAATCCAACTGCTTTCCCTCTCTGCTCTAAATATGGACTGCTGAAATAAATCATAGAACATACCTAGGTTTCCACTCCAAATCCACATATTCCAACACCAACAAAGCTATCAACACTGATGGAAATCCTATGGTTCCCAGGTTAGTTCTTTCTCCCTCATTTTCCACACTGGCCATTCCAAATCTCCTCTTTCCCCCTTCTCCCCCTCTTATCTACACCTCCCTAACACTTCATTCGCTGTAGGCTCACACCAAAGACACTGAAAGTTTCAGGAAGGAACCCCATAACGTACCCCCTCCTCATCCCCTACCTCTACTTATCTATAAACATGACTGGGCCACCCTCGTCTAGCTCCTTCTGTATATTCTAGTATATTGTCTGAATTCCACCCTATCATACCCCTTTAGGAGCCTTAATGCATCAATTACCTTTCCCTTTCTCTTATCCTTTAAACTCTCCCTCTCTGGGTTTTTTCCTACTGTAATTTGCATGTGTTCAGATCCTTCCCCAAATCCACAGTATCCAACTTCTCGCATCCCTCTTCTTCTTTACTGCCAAGCTTCTTGGAAGAGCTGCGTACATTTGCTGAATATTAACATGGCCTCCACCAACATGGCTCTCATCCAGGGTACCAGTGACGATGTCGCAAGATCTGAAGGACATATTCAGAATCATCTTACTTGGCATCTCTTTTGTATGTGATCCTGAGGATGACACCTACTTGCTTAAATCACTTTCTTCCTTTGATTTCTAACTCCACCTTCTATTGGTTTTCTTCTGCCTTCTGTGGTTGTTACTTCTCAGTTTCTGCCTTGAGTTTTCCTCTGTCCACCCCCTGGTCCTCTTCTTTTCTTAAATCTACATATACTTCCTGTCATCGTATCAATTCTGTGGCTTCTACTACCTCACATTTTCTAATAATTCCAAAACCTTTACTTCTAGTTTACACGACTCTCCTGAGTCATCACACATATATCAATTACTACTTCTGCCCATTCCTCCCTAAAGACAAAGACCAAAATCTATTCCTGCCCATATTCCTTTAGTCAACCAAAGTGAGTCAGAAACTCTGGAGTTATCTTTTCTGTTTCTTTACTCACACCACTGAACACATTAAATCATCATTCTACATCCTTAGTATCTCAAATCCATCCTCTTCACTCCAACACAGCAGATGCCACTTTGGTTCAGGCCACACAATGGGTCTTGGTTTAATTACTGAACAATTTCCTAAATTGGTCTCCCTGGTTCTACCTGTGACTCCTTCAAATCAACATTTCTCAACCTCCACACTAGTGCCACTTTGGGCTAACTAACTAACTGATGCCAGTCTTAATTCCCCATCCAACCACATGACAATTAAAAATCATCTCCAGTCATTGCCAAACATCCCCTGGTGGGGAAAATAACTTCTTATTGAGAACCACTGCTTTAAACCCCTTCTCCACAGTACAGCCTGATATATTTTTTTTCTAAAATGCAAATTAGATTGATCATTCTTTTCCTTCATGTTCTATAATGGATTTCCATTGTCCAGGAAAAAAATCCAAACCCCTCAGTTTGATTTATAAGGCCCTGCACGGTCTGCTCCTGCTAACTCTCTGACCTCAATTCCGGATCAATCCAACTCAAGTAAGGCTACTGAAGAAAATCACACAACCATCCCGATGGCTCTACTACAAACTCCTGTATGCCCAGCCTCTTGGCCACCTTTCTACCTTCTTCTCTAATCATTCATCTTAATTTTTATTTTTTTTTTAAGATTTTTTAAATTATTTATTTATTTGACAGAGAGACAGAGTGATCACAAGTAGGCAGGGAAGGGGGGGGGAAGCAGGCTCCCTGCTGAGCAAAGAGCCCAATTCGGGGCTCTATCCCAGGACCCGGGGATCATGACCTGAGCCGAAGGCAGAGGCTTAACCCACTGAGCCACCCAGGCACCCTTAATTTTTATTTTCATTTCATTTCAATTTATTTTCACTGGTATTCAATTTCATTTTCATTTCAATTTATTTCATTTCAATTGCCTGGCTCCTTGTCCAAATTACGGTCCTGTACCCTATTATGTCGCAAGTGTGCCTCGAATACCATCTGACACAAACTAGGTGCTACAACATATTTGTTGGAAGAGGGGAGAGAAGTAAAAAAGGCCTGGACAACATGGAAACAGATGCCTGAGGGACTCACGTGGGCCTCACCACCTGTATAGTGAGTCAGAGGTTACACGATGATGAGAATGAGTAGGATTTTAGTTCTTCGTGGAGATGTCAAAATAACAGGCTGTTCTTACAATGAGACCCAGTATTTTCTACTGTCAGAGTAGGTAACAGGTTCATTTACCATCACAGATTCCTGCAGGCCAACTTTACATAAAATCATGAAGGGCGTTGATGGAGTGAAACCATTTCCAGTAAAATCCCCAAGTATACAATGTTTAAACAAGGGTATTCATTGGTACCACCAGGATTAAATTGAGACAACTCAAATTATGAGTTCAATTATTATTGAACTCTATTTCAGAGGCCTGATTAAGAACAATGAATTAAGTTTTCATCAGACCATTTTAGAAAAATCTCACTTTATTCAATGAGAGAATAGAATTAAAGGGGGAGAGAAGCCTCCATCTTTCTTGACAAAAGGATCATCCAACAGGAACCCAATAAAACCTTCTACACTCAGCTAAACTCATTATTGTCAGAAATGAAAGTTGTCTTGGTTCAAAGACTCAAGACTAAAAAGAATACACACTGAAAACTCCTTGTAGTACCATAAACTGTTATGGCAATAAAACTGGAATATACTCAGGCCGTATTACTACTTACCAGAAGCATGAAAGAATTCCACGAATCGTTACCGAACAGAAGTTAGGCCTAATTTTCAAGTATGTGGGAATGAAATGAGTTAAGGTCTGCGATTTGCTCTGAAACAGTTTAGCAACAACAATAATAGAAATGAAGGAGAAAGATTATGTGCAGTAAATCCTAACAGATTAAGTCAGGATGATGGATATATTATATTATGTATTACATTCATTATATTAGACTCTATTATTAGAAATTTTCTTGAGTAAATATTAAAAAAGTCTGCTCATATTTAGGGGCGCCTGGGTAGCTCAGTCAGCTTAGTGACCTACTCGTGATTTAGGCTCAGGTCATGATCTCATGGATCCTGAGACAGAGCCCCACGTGTGGCTCTGCATTCAGCTGGGAGTCTACTTGAAGATTCTGTCTCTCTTCCCCTCCCCCATAATTGTAGGCATGTGTGGGCACATGATTTCTGTCTCTAAGATAAATACATTTTTTAAAAAGGTCTGCTATATTTTTAAAAATTATAAATTATGTATCATAAATCTAATAAAAATATTTTGGGAAGCCATTGTTTTAATAGTATTTGTTATTAAAAAATATAGCACAGCAGGTTAATTTGGACAACATCTTTAAGTTTTCTCTAATGGGCTTTATTTTTAGGGTAAACGCATACTGAGCAATCTGACAGGTGGTTCCAATCTTAATTAAGTAGTCAACTAAGATTTTAAATCTACTGCATATACTGGGTCTAGCAGGACATTTGAAAGTGTATTTCACAATATCCTCCAAAACAAAGTAAGCAAATGACTACAGTCAAGATGGTGGAATCGCTTTTTCTGAAAATTCAACAATGTTTCCAGAGACTTCTAAGTCCACATACAGGGCTGTGCCAACCAAAGCCACACCAACAAGCGTGAACAGTTTCCTCAACTCCCTCCTGTTTCTGACTGCAGCCTGACGCAGAGCTCTGCCCCTCGAAAGCCACAGTGCTGCAAGTGAGCCTGGCCTTGACCTCCAGGGTGGCTCTCTGTCACCAGCCTTCACCCTGTCCCCCATGGAGCGTGCTGACGTGGAACGCTGAGACACACACACAGTTCGCACAACAACCACCAAAAGACAACACAGGTCAACACTGGTGCTTCGCCTTCTCTAAAACTCCAGAAGCCTCAGAGGCCAAAGAGAGAGCCGGGGCCAAATGCCACCTCACCTGCAGAAGAACTCCCACAAGTCCAGGTTTTGAATTCTCTGGATTCTTTTAATTCTGCCGCGGTCCATTGTTTTCCCAAAGAGACTGGCAACCTCGTTATACTCGTGTGTTTGACTGTGCAAAGGAACCAGCTGAAAAAAAAGTTTGCATAGTTTTACAGGGGCCCCTTCTGCTCCCGCACAGGGCTGCTGGCCAGCCCCACTCTTACCTGATAGGGCACGTCGGTGTTCACATTCTCCCAGTGTGGGGGCATGGGGATGGCCTCATTTTCACAGATGTAACTTTAAATGGCAAAAGACACAACACAGTATTAGACGCTGGTGATAATGATGGTTGATTCAATTCCACCTTTTCTCCAAAGCTTAATTTTCATGTTTGGGTTATTGTAACAAATGCAATTAACTAAAGCCCTTGGTTCTTTATTTTCAAATATTTACTCAATGTCTCCTATGTGCTGCATTTTGGGTGCTGAACTGACAACTTTGATGGAAAACAGCCAATCTTGAATAACATCAAAATTTCAAAAATGGTTGTTTAATTGTCATGTTTTTCTAAAATTGCCAGAAATTCTTTAAAATATAAGGAATATTTTAAATAAAGGCATTTCCAAAAAGAAAACCAAACCTTTGATTAAAAATACCTCCTCTTTAACAGATTGATATTGCCTATCAAATAAAGTCCAAACTCTTCAACCATATGTTCAATGTCCTTCAAGCTCTAACTGAAACCTAAACTTTTCTCTATTGACTGCCCTCTATTCCCCACACACAGCCTGTGGTAATTCACCTAGTGTGGCCAGTGAACTTTGAAAACCTGCCCACCACGCTGAAGCCCCCGGATGGGAACAAAGAAAAAGATGGTAAGTTGGAGAGCTTCATAGCAAAAGGCTGAAAAGAATATACTGATCTCCTGGGGACTGGAGGTTACTAGAAGAAAGTCATAAATTTCAAGTTTTTCTTTAGCTTCCTTTTTAAAGCTGACCATAATTTTTAAAAGATCCTATAATCATACGTTTTAAAAATGAGTATGTATGAAGAAGCAGACAGTGAACAGTTTCCTCTCTCTCCAATTGTCACCTCTTGCCCCAACTATAAGTAATCAGGTTTTTTTAGACTGTTTCTTTCAGACTTCTTTAGGTTATCACGAACCAAATTTTTACACAAATGATAGCAAAAACATGTTCTCTGCAGCCATTTTTCCCCCACTTACTATGTTCTTAAAGATCCTTCTGTATCAGCAGGAAGAGAGTATCCTCATGCCCCATCCCTACCACAAAACCTGGCCCAGGGTAAACACTCCATACAGGGTGGTTAAATGAATGAGGGCAATTGATTTTGCAGGTGCACAGAATTCTATGGTACAGATAAACCATCATTTCTATAAAAGGTCCCTTGTTGATGGTATTCAGCTTGTCTTTGACTTTTTGCTACTGTTAAGAATGCTGCAAAAAACAAGGTTATCTGTTTGCCATTTTACACACCCACTAATGCATCTGTAGGATAACATCTTTGAAATGGGATTCCTGGGTCAGAGAACATATTTATTTAGGATTCTGACAGATACTGCCCAAATGTCCTCTTTGAACATTGGATTCATTAATATCACCACCAAAAATGGAGATAATTCCTATTTCCCAACAACCTCTCCAAAAAGGGGTGTTATCACACTTTTGAATTTCTGACAGTTTGATAGTAAAAAAAAAAAAAAAAATACTCTGGTATCAGGGCGCCTGGGTGGCTCAGTTGGTTAAGCAACTGCCTTTGGCTCAGGCCATGATCCTGGAGTCCTGGGATCAGCTCCCACATTGGGCTCCCAGCTCCATGGGGAGTCTGCTTCTCCCTCTGACCTTCTCCCCTCTTGTGCTCTTTCTCGCTCTCTAATAAAATAAAATCTTTAAAAATAAAATTTAAAAAAATAGTCTGGTATAATTTGTAGTTCTCTTATTATGAGTGAGGTCATAGGTTTCTAATGGGTTATAGGTCTTCTACTCAGAGATTCAGATATTACAGAGATGAGCCCTTGAGGTAAGAGCGTCAGTACTTTTCCCAGTGTTTGTGTTTTGTTTTTGTTTTGTTCTTCTTGTTGTTTTTCAGGAGTTTTTGTTTTGTTTTGTTTTTAACTTTCCTTGAAATATCTTCTAGCCTTGGAAAAGTTTTTTTTTTCCTAATTTTTTATGTACCCCATAGCCTTAATTAATTGTAATTTCCTTGCCAGTAGAAAATGTAAACCACTCCCCTTGCATGTAACACATGCTTGATATATTCCTGCCACAAATGAATATATCTGTATCAATGGCCACTTGCTTTACTCCTTCCTCTACTGTCGCCTACCTAACTGTTCTCCCTCTATCATTACCTTGCTTATTGTCTTCCATTCTGGTTATTCTCTCCCTCCCCTGGCTTCTATAGTCTGAGACAGAACAAAGTGCTCGACCCCATAGTGTGCTGCTTCTCCCCACCAAAGTACACTAGAAATAATAACATACAATTTCACTAACATTTTCCATGATTATATCTCATTTTTCACCCAGATTACATACTGTCAGAAGCTAAGTAATTTCTTTATTATATTCCTCGTACTCAAGAATAAAGATATGATGTGGCTGGTAAGAAAATAATATATTCTCCATATTCCATAGAAGTACTAGGGCATTCATTCTATAAGTACCTAAATAACATTTAAATCATGATGCTAAAATATAAGCCAAAGGTCTTAAGAAACAAACGGATAAAAACTTAAAGCATTTCTTTCCTTTCTCTAATGCTTTCAGAATACCTCCCTGGGAAAAGCAAAGGAGTATGTATCCACTCTAATTCACATGCTAGCATTTTTTTTTTCTGATTGATTCTATATTCTTTCAACAGCAGGGATATCAATATTCACTTGGGCAGAAAATAGGAGGTATGTTGTAAGATTTTCCCCTTCACTTTCATTCACATGAGTAACAAACACATACTCTCTTGGGCATCTCTGCCTCTCTTTTCAGGCTGTGTGCAGCCAGTGAGAGCAAAAAGGAAAATGTGCAACCAGCCCCGGGAGCAGAGAGCCGTGTTTTTGGCCTGCTGCTCTGGCCCCTCCTGTAGGCCTCCTTTGGTCAGGACAGATTGGAAATCACTCCCAGGAGTCCCCCGGTGGGGATAAGTGGAGGTAGAAACAAAATGGGCAACTGCCTAAGATTTACGGCCCGCATAACTGGATGGTTCTGTCAGAGTATCTGCAAGTTAATTCAAGCCTACTTCAGCAAGCTATTTCAAGGACTTGTAGTGGAGACCATGTGGCATTATGTAACTGTCCTAAAGAAACGAAAACATGTCAAAATATACAGGGAAATGAAGAGGACAACAGGGAAGGAAAAAAGGACAGAAAATAATCATATTGTTAGTTCATCAACGATTGTGAATTTCAGTAACAGAAAGAGCAGTATCAAGATCATGAAATAACCTACCCAGACATTTTCAGACTATTTGTTCCTCTGTCAAATACTAAGAAAGAGGAGAAAAGCCCACTCTTTCTACCCCTATTCTCTTTACAATACCTGAAAGCACTGATAGAAAAGGGGGCTCTTTTTATTAAGCGCTGTTTTCCAGTGATGAGATTCATTTGCTTCATTTCTGTATACAAAGACAAAGATACTAGGTAAGTGGTAGGAACATATTGTGCTGTAAACAGTCACGAAGATGTGTAGCCACACCACCTGGCAATGGGGAACCTTGGGGCTTCGGGAGGAGCTGACAGACACAGTCTATCAAAGATATCTCACCGTATCAATTTACCACGACATAAAAGTGCTATTCAGGAGGTGCCCTGGTGGCTCAGTCAGTTAAGCGTCTACCTTCGGCTCAGGTCATGGTCCCAGGGTCCTGGGATCGAGCCCCACATCAGGCTCCCTGCTCAATGGGGAGTCTGCTTCTTCCTCTCCCTCTGCCCCAACCCCTGCCTGTGCTCCCTCTCTCTGTCAGATGAATAAATAAAATCTCTTTTTAAAAAAAGTGCTACTCAAGGAGTGGGGCTTCATGGCATGATCTGCGCTCACACACAGGATATTGGGCTTCTGCACCACAGTAGGCAGGGCCCACTCCTTTCTGTATCCCACTGCCCATAAGCAGACGCTACAGTGCCAGAATTCCAAACTTTGGAATGAAGAGTCCTCGGAAGAGAATGAAATTATAGAAACAAATCTTTTGGTTGGTTTATTAGGGGAAAGTGTACTTTGATTTCTCCAAAAATTTGGGGAACGGTAAAAAGATATGTTACCACCAGAGAACTTATGCAATTCACAGAATTCCAAAAACTGGTACATTTCTTGCCTTCTCTCTAAATTGTATACCCAAACCAAAAAAAACCAGAAAACCCACTAGATGCAATATATACTTGTTAAAGAGATTCTAGTGATAAAAGTCTAATTAACTAACTGAAGGTATCATTTCCCTCTTTCTTCTGTGCCTTAGCTATGGCACCAGCACCAGGTCCATTTCCTTGTTCCCACAAAGCTAAGAATTGAGGCTTAATGTGAGATGCTAGTCCCTCTGTCTTATCTAACTAGCATTATTTCATTCCAAAATAAAGAGGCTTGCCCATCCAGGCAAAGGCTATAAGGTATGAAGTGTGTTCTTCCCTTTCTAGATTCTCTTAGGTTCTGCCCACAATGGCATCACCACTGTGCAGGAAAAAGCAAGATCATCTCAGCACAGGGAGCAAAGCCTGTGGTGTCATCTTAAAGCAGCTCACTTTGAGTTTCTGTTTTACCATTTTTATCTAGAGCACCTGAGTTGGCCTGTGGCAGAATGGCTGGGGCTAATTTTACAAACAGTACACGTGAAATGCTGATACCTGTAACTTTGATGTAGTATCATTATATGAGGGTTGGTGAAATTGAATGATTATATGTGACTCATTCTTTGATAAAGACTTTTTTTTAATAAACAGCATTGTTTGGGAGAAAGCTCTCCCTACCATCTCATTTACTAAAAACTACTCTTTCAGAAAGATGTGGCTTGTTGAATTATCTACCGAATGCTTTGATAAACTTTATCCTTGTCATGCAGCCTGGTGTGTGCATATCATGGTGTCTCCATATTGCTTCCAACAGGAACTTGTACACAGGATGTCTAAAAGGTCTAACAGACGCCTTCTGTCTCAACTGAGGCCAAAAGACAACTATCAGGGTCCCTTAAAGGCAATCTATTTGCCTAATGTCATAAAAAAGTGATGGCTAGTCAGGAGTAAGAATATATTAAAATAAAACTCTTGCTAATCAAACAAGCTTTGGGGGAGACAATAATCATCAGCGATTTGGTTGCATCAACCTCTTACTGGACAAAACCCTTTCACCATTTCTGAGTCTTAGCTCCTCCAAGGAGATTTCTGAAGGCTTCACGACCCTACTGCACCACAACACACTACTAACTGTGTCATAACAATAACAATACTGCTCATAGAAGCTGGGATGTAATAGCTAGAGGACTGAGCCATGCAGCAGCCAAAATATGCTTTATTAAGAAAGCCTCCCTGGGGTGCCTGGCTGGTTCAGTCAGTCAGTAGAGCATATGACCCCTTGACCTTGGAGTTCGAGCCCAACATTGGGTGTAGAGATTACTTTAAAAATAAAATCTTAAAAAAAAAAAAATCCTCCCCATCCAGGTGTTCTATGTCTCTATGCAACCAACAGCTGAAACTACCAGCTTGAAACTGAAAGAGTCGAATTCTACAGGTTTTTCATGGGATACCTAAAACCATGCCCATATATCATGGATGAAATCCAAAGTGGGGCTGATTTCCAGATTAGCTGGCTATTCTGTGAAAGAGACAAGGAAATCAGAAAATGGTAGAAGGCAATGTCCATTAAAGAAACAGTTTTCTGTCCTTCAGCTGAACTTTTGCCTTCAAACCATCACCAGCTAGTGTTACTAACCTCTCAGATAGATCCTTAAAATAAAAAGATTCCCAGCTATTTCAAAAGGCTAATGGTGAAAAAAACAGCTAAAAAGTGTTTCGTGTTCCTTAGAAGTGTTACATAAATTCAAAATATACGACAATCTCCACATACATTAGTATCGATAAGCACTCAAATACTCCTTTATAAAAGGTCATGTTGCTCAAGATTTTAAATCTTGAATTTTTATAGGGAGATTTCTGTGTATGACAAAAAGGATTTACTTCACTGCTTACAAATGTATCAACTAATTCTCATCTTCAGAACTGTAGATTTTACTGTATCCATATACTAAAAACACACAACTATTAGGGAAAAAAACATACCTGCAAAGTCTATCTTGTAGCTGAATTTGGAAGTAGTAAAAGAAATGGAGCCACAAGGGTTTGTTTTGAAGCTTTTTTCGATATCTTCACTGCTAACTGAACACTGAATGTTGGTATCCGGCTTTAAGACAAACCAGAAAGTTTCATTTACCAGCTGTTCACATCAATGGCTTGGCCACAGAGGCGGTTCTGTGGTCACAGAGACAGAGAATGGAGCAACAAGGGGAAGTGACTGATCACCTGCTCTAGTCCCCACACATAGAGAGAATCACAGCTAAGCCAGCGTGTGCAAAACAGTGTCAGGATTTCCAGCAAAGACACTCTAGCAACTGCTTCGAATTCCTCTTTCCAAGTTGATACAACTTTTGCAAATTATTATAACAATTACAACTTCCTCAATGGCTCAAATGAAATCTTTAAGTAGGCTTGGAAGTAAAAGAGGACCACAAGCTTTTGAGTTTGGGTTCAGATTCACTAGCTGCATGTGACTCGGGATGGATTCTGTGACCTTTTCTGAGTTTCAGTCTCTTTGACTGTGAGCTTTGGAGCTGCTGGGAGGCTAAAGGAGAAAAGGTACCTGTGGCGTCTAACATAATACCCGGCAGACACAAGGTGCTTAACATGGGCTTGCTCTCTTCCCCTTCTTGCCCACCAAATGGAACTTGGAGTTGCTGGGCTGTAATGACACTACCCAACTCAGTCACACTGGCCCTCTGCACCTGCAGTGATCGTGCACTGCTTCTTCTAAATACGTGACTGACAAAAACCTGGGGAAACGAAAAGGAAAAGGATTTCTCATTTTTCTTTCAGTCAAGCTATCTGATGTCCTTAAGGCTGGATGTCCTTCAGGGTCTGCACTGGCACACTGTGCGGCAGCAAGGTGGCGCTAAGTGGACCGGAAACCCTTCTGGTAGGTTCTAGAAAGGAGGTACCTGAAACATGTGCCACTTCCCACACTCCGCCAGGTAAAACCAGCCCCACTGGGTGTCCGACGTGTCCATCTCATCCATCTCACTATCCGTCCGTTTGGGTAAGAATTCTTCCGCTTTGTGAAACATCTCCTGAAAAGCCAGAAAGAAGCAGAAGAAATACTTTTCTTAATAACCAATGTATTATTTAGACATCATTTTTCTTCCTACAAAGTACTATATTCCAAGTGTCCTTCCCACAGTGACCCTTTGAAAATACCATTCTCTCTGGCAGATTGACTCTGAAGATAAACATTTATGAAGGCTGAATATAATATCACTGCTTAACAAATAAGACAAATAATAATACTCTCAGGTAAGAGATATCGATGCCCATTCAACCATTTAAATAAGCTGTGTCAATATCTATAAGCACTCCAGATTTCCAATATAGTGCCAAGAAATTTCTGTCTTATCATATGTCCACACATTTGATCAAAAGAATCCATGCTGTCACAGCTCGTTAAGACCAAATACATCTTAGATTTGTTTTAAACTTTCATTATTCCATGGCATGGAAAGATGTTGAATCTTAGTGTTGAATACAAAAAAAGTGTTGAATCTATAGTGTTGAATACAAAAAAAGGTTACAATAAATAGAAATGGTATGATCCAATTTTCATAAAAAATTCCCGCATACATGAATGCATGTGTATGTACATGTCTATATGTGTATATGTACACACCTACAGATAGTCTGGATGGATATACAACAATTTATGATAGCTTTTTCTGAGTGTCAGGATAACAATAATGATTGTAGGAACACGTACCTTCCTCTTACAATGTGCCAGGCACTAAGTGCTGTACAGATAATAACTCATTTAGGACTCAAGACAACCCAGTTAGATAGGTATTATTATCCCAAATTTATAAATGAGGAAACTGGAGCACAGAGAGATCATACAATATGGAAGCCAGGACCCAAATACAGGCAGTCTGGATTGAGTCTGTGCATGTCACTGCCACAGTATACTGCCTTATGCTTCATTATCAACAATCCTACAATCTACCCTATATCACGTAACTCATGTCCACACTATCTTTGAAAATAAACATTCCTGAGTAGAGATTTTGATGAAGAGAGGGTCACCAGAAAAGGAGTGATGAGGTTAGTCAAAGATGATTAACTTTATCTGGAATGTGTCCTCCTTATTCCTTCAGGGCTTTTAAATAAATTAAATTTGCACAACTCATACATGGAAACAGTCCCTGTGCAAAAAGGTCAAAACATTCTAGATAAATGTAACCACGTTTTTGACCATCCCTTCCTTTCTAGTATCTTCTCACTTTCCTTCTCCAGGGTTAACCAACACTATCACTTATTCTTTATCTACACACACACACACACACACACACAGTTATTGGTGATTTTTTAAAAAATTTATTTCTTACATCTTCTTTCCTTTTACAAAGAATGTACACTATTTAGGTGATTTAGAAAATAATTGCTTTAAATTTCATTACTTAAAATGGTCCATCCTCCAGAAGGTCCATCCTTCTTCCACATCCAGAAGCTGTGTAACCTAGCACAAGTTCCTAATTACCGTATCTAGGACACAGTTTCCTCTTCACAAGATAGAGATTAAAGACTCCTTCCTCACTGGGCCATTGTTAGAAACGAGTGAGATAATGCAGTAAAGTGCTAAGTACAGTACCTGAGCTCAATGAAGGGGGCTTGTTATATTTTATTCATGTTTGGAAACTTCTCCAAGGAATGCTTTATGATTATTTTCTGGATTTTTCCTTCATGTTTTAAAGTTGATTGGCGGCTAAGAAATGAAAAATAGAACACTCTAGTATCAAGAGCTTCAGGTATAGGACCCACTATTTGCCTTATACTTTTTAATCAAAAAATAAAGGCAGTAATTTGAAATTTAAGATCAGTTGTCCAGGTTAACTGTTCACAACTCCAGCTCTTCCTTCTATTATTGTTCATATTGTGCACACTGTTGGGCCATTTTACTGTGAGAAAGAAAGAAAGCAAGAAAAACCTTAGTTTATTTTTAATTCTGAAAATAGCTCCCCAAATGTGGAAGGTTGAGTTTAAAGGTAATAGTTAAGATAAACATTTGGCTTATAAGTTCTATCTTTCTCTACCAGAAAAGGGAAATGAAAACAAGAAATAGGAAACAGAAAACACCCTTTATACAGTATGCACATATCATGTGTGCTTTGCTATGTCACACTGTCCCTCAGATCACAATTTAAGCCAGGTTACAAGTATAAGTATTTTACCAAAGTCCTTCCAGAACTTCCTGTCATAAATAGCTTTGGGTTGGACCTAGGATAGACTCATATTTATCACTATTTTGGAGAAGGTAGTACTACAGAAAACTGCCCCATATAGAACATTTCTAAAACATTTCAAATTCTATAAAACTTTCTGTCTTCCATAGCCCAATGTGCAGGAGAAGTCACTATCCTCCAATTAAAGTTAGGGGGAAAACAAAGCAGAAAAAATGCAATTATTTCATCTACAATCATAGAGTCAGCCAGTGAGTTAAAATGGCAGAGTAGTAGAAGGACCCCAGGTTTATCTCCTCCCTTGAACACATCTAGATAAATATCAAATCATTCTGAACACCGAAGAAATCAGTCTGAGAACTGACAGAACAAACTGCATACTACAGGGAGGGAAGAGGACACACTATGGGGGCGCCTGGGTGGCTCAGTGGGTTAAAGCCTCTGCCTTCGGCTCAGGTCATGATCTCAGGGTCCTGGGATCGAGCCCCACATTGGGCTCTCTGCTCAGCAGGGAGCCTGCTGCCCCCTTTCTCTGCCTGCCTCTCTGCCTACTTGTGATCTCTCTCTCTGTCAAATGAATGAATAAAATCTTTAAAAAAAAAAAAAAAAGAGGACACACTGTGGAGAGTAAGAAGTGTGGAGACATAGTCTGGGGGAGAAACAGATCATGGGTGCTGTAGTGGGGAGAGAGCCCTAGTCACAGAGAGAGGTGAGAGACAGACAGCACACAGGGAACTGCACAAGGAAAACACTTCCCCAAAACCACCGACTGGGAAAATGAGAGAGCTGATTATTTTGAGTTTTTATAACTAGCAGGGCCCAAAGACTGGAGGTTTAGAAGTCCTCGCCATGGACAGCATGGAACCCAGCAGGTACTGTGGTACTCCTGTGGAGGAGGGTAGAGGCCTGAGAGCAAACATGATCTGAGGATCCCCTAGGATTCACTGGAAGAGATGGTTCTCCTTCTTGGAGTGAATCTGGGAGAGGTGACATTGCCCTGCTGGGGACAAAAGAGCTGGCAGGCACCGTTACACTGTCCTGTTCATTAGCATAGGGGCACAGACACCTGCTGAGGGCAGCTAATCTGGACCCTGGCTTTTTGCTGCACTTTACTCTAAACTCCAAGCTCCTGAGCATTCATGCAACTGCCCTTCTGGGACAAACCAGCACCAGCGACAGTGTGGCAAGACCCTCCCCCAGAGGACCAACATAGGTCTGTGTCACACCGGATCCTTAAAGTTTGGAGTTTTAAAACTCAGTTGGCATCCCTGAGATACAGACAGGTGCCCTGTGCAGCCATGTGGGCAGATGGACTGGACACAACAGGGTGAAGGCAGGTATGTGAGGGACACCTGGGACACAGGAGGAGAGACTGTAGGCTCTTCTGGGAGGGCTTTCCAGACAGCTGTAGGTGCAAATTCCCCTCTCCCAGAGCAAGGGAGAGGACTGGCACAATTTCCCTTTCCCACCCCTACTCATAAACTAACCTTGGTAAGCAGCACAGCACCAACAGTGACAGTCTAAACTGCCTACACCAAGCCCTGCTCCCCCGCACTCTGCAGGTGCTTCTTTACTAAGGCAAGTGTGCTTGCGAGCCAGAACAGTGGGCTAGTCCCCAGGAAGACTAGGAGAAATTCCCACAGCTACCAAGCCTCCTGACCACTGAGCACTAAAAAGCTCCAGCTCTGGAAGGAATAGGATCTGGCTTCTTTTAACGAGCAGACCAGAGCGTGCCTAGTTAAAACTTGCCACACTCTGACAAGGTCCAAACACTGCCCACTGCAGGCAAGGAGAGCCTCTGCAGACAACTGGCCTGAAGGATAGAACAGCCAAAATACAGCAGCAAAGTGCATGCAGCACACACCACACACTCCCTGAAGCACTAGGCCCTGGACACTATACGATTTCTTCTCCATAAAGCTATTACTCTCAGGAACAGGAAACATAACAGGCTTTCCGGACACACAGAAGAAGACAGAGACCTAGACAAAATGCCAAGATGGAGGAATTCATCTCAAAAGAAAGAACATGGCCAGTCCTGGTCAGTGATCTAATTAAAACAGATATAAGTGGGGCGCCTGGGTGGCTCAGTGGGTTAAGCCGCTGCCTTCGGCTCAGGTCATGATTTCAGGGTCCTGGGATCGAGTCCCGCATCGGGCTCTCTGCTCAGCGGGGAGCCTGCTTCCTTCTCTCTCTCTCTCTGCCTGTCTCTCTGCCTACTTGTGATCTCTCTCTGTCAAATAAATAAATAAAATCTTTAAAAAAAAAAAACAGATATAAGTAACATGCCTGATCCAAAATTTAAAACAACAATCATAAGGATACTAGCTAGCCTTGAGAAAAGCACAGAAGACACCAGGGAGTCCCTTACTGCAGAAATAAAAGACCTAAAAACTAGTTAGGCCAAAATTAAAAAATAAATAAATAAAAATGCTACAAATGAGATGAGAAACTGACTGGATGTAATGACCACAAGGATGGAAGAAGCAGAGGAATGAATAAGTGATATAGAAGATAAAATTATGGAAAATAATGAAGCTGAAAAGAAGAGGGAAAGATAAATATTGGATCGTAAATGTAGACTTAGGGAACTCAATAATTCTATAAAGCATAGTAACATTTGTATCACAGGACTCATAAAAGAAGAGAGAGAAAAGGGGGCAGAAGTTTTATTTGAGCAAATTATAGCCAAAAACTTCCCTAATCTGGGGAAGAAAATGGACATATAAATCCAGGAGGCACAGAGAATTCCCATCAAAATCAACAAAAACAGGCCAACACCAACGCATACCGTAATACTTGCAAAATATAGAAATAAGGAAAAAAAACCTAAAACCATCAAGAGAAAAGAAATCTCTAACTTGCAAGGGTAAACAAATGAAGTTAGCTACAGACCTCTCTACACTTGGCAGGACATAAAAGAGTGGCATGACATATTCAACGTTCTCAGTGGGAAAAATATGCAGCTAAGAATACTCTATCCAGCAAGGCTGTCATTCAGAAAAGAAGGAGAGATAGAGTTTCTCAGACAAACATAAATTAAAGGAATCTGTGACCACTAAACCAGCCCTGCAAGAAATATTAAAGGGCACTTTTTGAGGTAGGGGGGAGGGTGGGGACCAAAAGCAACAGACTAGAAAGAAACAGAGAACATCACCAGAAACAACAACTTTGCAGGTAACACAATGGTACTAAATTAAAATCTTAAAAAAAAAAAAAAAATTAAATTCCTAACTTTCAATAATCACTCTGAAAGTAAATGGACTGCTCCAATAAAAAAACATAGGGTGGGGACGCCTGGGTGGCTCAGTGGGTTAAGCCTCTGCCTTCAGCTCAGGTCATGATCTTGGGGTCCTGGGATCGAGCCCTGCATCGGGCTCTCTGCTCAGCAGGGAGCCTGCTTCCTCCTCTCTCTCTCTCTGCCTGCTTCTCTGCCTATTTGTGATTTCTTTCTGTCAAATAAATAAATAAAATCTCAAAAAAAAAAAAAAAAGACATAGGGTGGGGCACCTGGGTAGCTCCGTCATTAAGTATCTGCCTTCGGCTCAAGTCAAGATTCCAGGGTTCTGGGATTGAGCCCCACATGGGGCTCCCAGCTCAGCAGGAGGCCTGTTTCTCCGTCTCCCACTCCCTCTGCTTGTGTTCCCTCTCTCACCATCTCTCTCTCTGTGTCAAATAAATTTTAAAAAAATTTTAAATATTTATTTATTCATTTATTTGACAGATAGAGGTCACAAGTAGGCAAAGAGGCAGGCAGAGAGAGACGGGGGATGCAGGTTCCCTGCTAAGCAGAGAGGGGCTTGATCCCAGGACCCTGGGATCATGACCTGAGCTAAAGGCAGAGGCTTTAACCCCAATATAATCTTAAAAAAATCTTAAGATCTTAAAAAAATATAAAAAATTTTAAAATCTTAAAAAAAAAAAGACACAGGGCTTGGAATGGATAAAAAAACAAGACCAATCTATATGCTGCCTACAAGAGACTCATTTTAGACCTAAAGACACCTGTAGATTGAAAGTGAGGGGATGGAGAACCATTTATCATGCTAATGCACATCAAAAGAAAGCCAGAGTAGCCATTCTTATATAAGACAAACTAGATTTTAAAGCAAAGACTGTAACAAGAGATGAAGAAGGGCACTGTATCATAACAAAAGGGTTCATCCAACAAGAAAATCTAACAATTATAAACATTTATGTCCCCAACTTGGGAACCACCCCCCAATACATAAAACAATAACAAACATAAAGGAACTCATTAGTAATAATACAATAATAACAGGGGACTTTAACACCCCACTTACAGCAGTGGACAGATCATCTAAGCAGAAAATCAATAAGGAAACAATGGCTTTGAATGACACACTGCACCAGATGGACTTCATTCCATCCTAAAGCAGCAGCATATACATTCTTTTCAAGTGCACATGGGATATTCTCCAGAACAGATCACATACGGGTCACAAATCAGGTCTTAACAAGTACAAAAAGATTGAGATCAGGGGCACCTGGGTGGCTCAGTGGGTTAAGCCTCTGCCTTCACCTCAGGTCATGATCTCAGGGTCCTGGGATTGAGCCCCGCACGGGCTTTCTGCTCAGCAGGGAGCCTGCTTCCCCCCGCTCTCTCTGCCTGCCTCTCTGCCTACTTGTGATCTCTTTCTCTCTGTCACATAAATACAATCCCCCCCCCAAAAAGACTGAGATCATACCATGATTATTTTCTGACCACAATGCTATAAAACTTGAAATCAACCGCAAGAAAAAATTTGGAAAGACCACAAATACATGGAAATACATGCTACATGGAACAACATGCTACTAAAGAATGAGTGGGTCAACCAGGAAATTAAAGAAGTAATTTAAAAATACCTGGAAACAATTGAAAATGAGAACGCAACAGTCCAAAACCTTTGGGATGTGGCAAAAGTGGTCATAAGGGTAAAGTACATAGGAATACAGGCCTTTCTCAAGAAGCAGGAAAAGTCTCAAATACACAACATAACCTTACATTCAAAGGAGCTAGAAAAGGAACAGCATATAAAGCTTAAAGCCAGAAGAAGGGAAATAATAAAGATTAGAGCAGAAATAAACAATATAGAAACAAACAAAAAAACAGCTGTATAGATCAATGAGACGAGGAACTTGTTCTTTGAAAGAATCAATGAAATTGATATACTCCTAGCCAGACTTATCAAAAGGAAAAGAGAAAGGACCCAAGTAAATAAAATCATGAATGAGAAGAGAGATCACAACCAACACCACAGAAATGTAAATGATAATAAGAGAATATTATGAAAAAAACACACTTGGCAATCTGGAAGAAATGGATAAATTCCTAGAAATTTACAAACTACCAAAACTGAAACAGAAAGAAATAGAAAATTTGAACAGACCAATAACTAGCAAAGATATTGAATCACTAATCAAAAAGTTCCCAAGAAAGAAAAGTCTAGGGCCAGATGGCTCTCAGGGGAATTCTACCAAACACTTGAGTTAATACCTATTCTTCTCAAACTGTTCCAAAAAACAGAAATGGAAGGGAAACTTCCAAACTCAGTCTATGAAGCCAGCATTACCTTGATTCCAAAACCAGATGAAGACATAGGATTTTGGAATGGAACTAAAAAAAGAGAATTACAGGCCAGTGTCCTGGATGACCATGGATATAAATTTCTCAATACAATACTAGCAAATCAAATCCAACAGTATATTAAAAGAATTATTCACCATAATCAAGTAGGATTTATTCCTGGGCCACAAGTATGGTTCAATATCCACAAATAAGTCAATGTGATACACCACATTAATAAAATAAACGTTAGGAACATTATGATCCTTTCAATAGATGCAGATAAAGCATCTGACAAAGTACAGCATCCGTTCCCAATAAAAACCCTCAACAAAGCAAGGATAGAGGGAACATACTTCGATACCATAAAGGCCATACATGAAGGACCCACAGCTAATATCATCAATGGGAAAAAACTCAGAACTTTTTCTCTATGGTCAGAAATAAGACAGGGATGTTCACTCTCAACACTGTTAGCTTAACATGGTACTAGAAGTCCTAGCCTCAGCAATCAGACAACAAAAAGAAATAAAAGGCATCCAAATCAGCAAGGAAGAAGTCAAATTTTCACTATTCACAGATGACATAATACTCTATGTAGAAAACCCAAAAGACCCCAACAAAAAGTTGCTAGAACTAATGCACAAATTTGGTAAAGTTTCAGGACACAAAATCAATGTATAGAAATCTGTTATATTTTTATACATCAATAATGAAGCAGCAGAAAAAGGAATCAAGGAATTAATCCCATTTACTGAACCAAATACCATAAGATACCTAGGAATAAATCAAACCAAAGGGATGAAAGATCTGTACTGTGAAAACTATAGAATGCTTATAAAAGGCATTGAAGATAACACAAAGAAATGGAAGAACATTCCATACTCACGGACGGGAAGAACAAATACACTGCTAAAATATTTATACTACTCAAAGCAATCTACACATTTAATGCAATCCGTATCAAAATACCACCAGTAGTTTTCACAGAGCCAGAACAAACAACTTGCATGGAACCACAAAGACTCCGAATAGCCATAGCTATCTTGAGAAAGAAAAAGCAAAGCTGGAGGCATTACAATTCTGGACTTCAAGTTATATTACAAAACTGTAGTCATCAAAGATAGTATGGTACTGGCACAAAAACATAGATCAATGGAACAGAATAGAAAACCCAGAAATAGACCTTCAGCTCTATGGTCAACTAATCTTTGACAAAGCAAGAAAGAATATCTAACAGAAAAAAATACAAAGTCTCTTCAACAAATGATTTTGGAAAACTTGACAGCCACATGCAGAAGAATGAAAGTGGACCACTTTCTTACACCTTATACACAAATAAATTCAACTAGACATGTTCTTAGAGGCAAGGGAAACAAAAGAAAAAATGAACCATTGGGACTTCATCAAGGTAAACATCTTCTGCACAGCAAAAGAAACAATCAACAAAACTAAAAGGCAACCTATGGAATGGGAAAAGATAATACCTGATAAAGGGTTAGTATCCAAAATCTATAAAGAAGTTATCAAACTCAACACCCCAAAAAACAAATAATCGAGTTAAGAAATGGCAGAAGACAGGAATAGACATTTTTCCAAAGACAGTCAGATGGCTAACAGATAACATGAAAAGATGCTCAACATCAATCATCATCAGGGAAATACAAATCAAAACCATGAATGTCAGAATGGCTAAAATTAACAACACAGGAAACACAGACATTGATGAGGATGTGAAGAAAGGGGAAACCTCTCACACTGTTGGTGGGAATGCAAACAGGTACAGCCATTCTGAAGAACAGTATGGAGGTTCCTTAAAAAATTAAAAATAACACACACACACACACACACACACATATGATATGCACAATGTAATATTATTCAGCCATAAAAAGAATGAAATCTTGTCATCTGCAATGATGAGGATGGAGGTAGAGTGAACTATGCTAAGCAAAATATTTCAGTCAGAGAAAGACAAATACCATGTAATTTCACTCAGATGTGGAATTTAAGAAACAAAACAGATGAACACAGGCGAAAAAAGAGAGAGAGGGGCAAATCACAGAACAGACTCTTAACTATAGAAAACAAACTGAGGGTTGCTGGAGGGGAGGTGGATAGGGAGATGGACTAAATGGATGATGGGTATTAAGGAGGGCACTTGTTGCGATGAGCACTGGGCATTATATGTAAGTGATGAATCACTAAATTTTACTCCTGAAATTAATATTACACTAGATGTTAACTAACTATAATTCAAATAAAAACTTGAAATAAAACAAAACAAAAAACATAATCATAGAGTTAGCAGTACAAAGAAGATTAAAGAAACACCCAAGGATTCTTGAGTGTCACTTCTTCATTAAGCTGCCCAACCCCCATGGCCTCATTTTCATATACAGACAGTTGCACCTTCTCTCCTGTTGCCAAAGTTTACTTTGGTTGTTTTGCTTCATATATACTATGGCTCTTTCCAAAGACTTAGTTCGTAAGACTAAGTCTTATGGTTTTCTATACTAAGCTTCCCCTCCAAAGGAAGGGTAATTCTGTATAATAAGGCTCAAAGAGTAAGTCAAGTTTAAATTAGTAACTTTAAAATGCAATGGATCTAGATTAGAACACATTCATAGGCAATAAAAGGAATGTGTGCAAGTTGTCTATCATAGAATAGATAATTAATACATGGTAGCTGAATTAATGTAGCCACCATGCCAATTTTCAGTTTTTAATTGGCAGAACTGATACTTCCTGCACACCAGGTTATGAAGAAAAAAGGTAGGATAAAGTGAAAAAGCATTTTTTAAATTTTCAAGTGCAGTGGGTATGCTGGTGGAATCCATCTATAATGTTGCCTATTCCAAAGACAGTATTTATGGGGCCTGGGAACGGTCAACCTGGATCATCAAATAGAAAGCCTATGTGGAAAATGAGTTTAAAGTCAAAATCCCAGGGTATACAAGAAAAATAATGTCATCTTCCATAATGGTTAAAAGCTTTCTCATAAGTTTATTGTAGTTAACAAAATACGTTAGCATAAACTAATATCTTGAGAAAAATCACATTTGGTAATGAAAACTTCCTTTTCTCTATAGAAAGAAGATCTAAAGCCTGCTATTAAAATATTAAAAACAGGGAGGAACTTTTGGAATGACAGAGTAAGGAGCTCAATGGACCTTCTCCCCACCAAACCACATTCTAATTGGTGAAAACATTATTTTTAAAAAACATTATCAAAATCATCATCAATCATCATTAAATATATATATATATATATATATATAGTCTCTAGAAATTGTCCTAAGGGCATACAGCAAATGGACAAACATTTAATCAAGAAAATCTACTAAATCTCAGAACAGGCAAGAGTCTGTGGCATTTGACTAAGATATAGTCCATTACCCCCATTCCACCAAAGTTATGTTACAGAAGATCTATCTCAATCATGTGTAGACAGGGGCTCCCTTTCCCTCCACCTCCTAGTCCTGGGCTAGTTTCATCCTTGAAGGGGCAGGTTGCTAGTGTTTGTCATCTTGTTCAGCCTAGAGGTATAGGTCTATTCTGAGCAGGCAACAGGGGAGACTGACCTCTTGGCTCCTCCACCCAGTCCCAGTTCATTTGGTACAAATTCTACTCCAGGCCCAGTAGGTTAAGAATTCTGAGTCCTGATTACTATCAACCTAGTTTGCTCATAAGATAGAAGTTCCATGCCAACAGGAGGAATTCAAGAAGACCAGGGATGCCAATAACCCTTCTATCCAAAATCCAGGTATCACTTTGGGAAAAGTCAGCTCCCACCCCCAAACTCAGGTGTAGCAGTACAAGAATTCTACTGAGGGAAAAGGCTTACCATAAGGACAAAGAGCTCCACATCTCTGTCTGAAGGGACTGACTTTATTTGGAATAGAAAGTAGAGAACCTCATACCTAAGAACACTATTGGGGAAAAAAAAAAATGGAAATCTCAAGGAAAAACAACTAAGAAGCCCAAAGCCCTAATATAAGCCAAATGGTACAGAATACAGAAATTTAATACAGAGAACCAGGAATAACCAAGAAAAGCCCTCCTGGAATTACAATGAACCATGAAAGTCAGGAAGGCTGTGTACAAGCACCAGGTTGTATCCACAAAGGAATGATCAGAGCAGGTCATGGGACAGACTTAGCAACATTTCCTAAACTGCACATGGATGGATCATCACAGGATGGTAGCCTCACTGGCAAAAAGGGTTGAAACAATCTCTGAACCCATTGGGTAACTGTCCTTTCTCCACTAAACCTTACTTTCATTTAAAAAAAAAAATCAGTTGCCTATATGTTTGTGGGTCTATTCCTGGTCCCTGTTCTGTTCTGATAATCATTTTCTCCATCTTGCTGCCAATCCTACACTGTTTTGATGACTGTGTTTCACACTGAATCTTTAAATCAGGTAGTGTTAGTGCTCCAAATTTGTTCTTTTTCAAAACTGCTTGGCTATTTGATCCTTTCAGTTTTAAATGGGATGGCATGGTGATCTAGATCATTGCCATCTCAACAATACTGAGTATTCCAACCCATGAATGAGGTATATCTCCTGACTTATTTAGGTCTTAACATTTTTCAGTAATGTTTTATAGTTTTCAATGTATAGATCTTGCACGTCATTTATGTAAGATTCATGCCCAAGTAGTCCATATTTTTTTATAATACTGTAAATAGAACTGCATTTAAATTTTAATTTCTGATTGAATGTTGCTTGTATTTAGAGATACATTATTTTTTGTACACGTATCCTGTATTTGGCAACCTTACTAAACTCTCTTGTATGTTCTAGATTTTTGGACACTCCAGATTTCCTAAGTAGGCATTTTATATATAGATAAATATAGACTCACTTATAGCATATAGATGCCTGTTATTCTTTTCCATGCCTTCTTTTTCTTGCCTTATTGCACTGATTACCATCTCAAGTATAATGTCAAATAAAGAATGGGCATCAAAATAATCCTAAAATTTGTATGGAATCAGAAGAGACCCGAATCGCTAAGGAAATGTTGAAAAACAAAAATAAAGCTGGGGGCATCACGTTACCTGATTTCAAGCTTTATTACAAAGCTGTGATCACCAAGACAGCATGGTACTGGCATAAAAACAGACACATAGACCAGTGGAACAGAGTAGAGAGCCCAGATATGGACCCTCAACTCTAAGGTCAATTAATCTTCGACAAAACAGGAAAAAATATACAGTGGAAAAAAGACAGTCTCTTCAATAAATGGTGCTGGGAAAACTGGACAGCTATATGTAGAAGAATGAAACTCGGCCATTCTCTTATACCGTACATAAAGATAAACTCAAAATGGATAAAAGACCTCAATGTGAGACAGGAATCCATCAGAATCCTAGAGGAGATCATAGGCAGTAATCTCTTCGATATCAGCCACAGCAACTTCTTTCAAGATACGTCTCCAAAGGCAAAGGAAACAAAAGCGAAAATGAACTTTTGGGACTTCATCAAAATCAAAAGCTTCTGCACAGCAAAGGAAACAGTAAAAAAAAAAAACAAAGAGGCAACCCACGGAATGGGAGAAGATATTTGCAAATGACAGTACAGACAAAAGGTTGATATCCAGGATCTATAATGAACTCCTCAAACTCAACACACATGAAACAGGCAAACATATCAAAAAATGGGCAGAAGGTATGAACAGACACTTCTCCAATCAAGACATACAAATGGCTATCAGACACATGAAAAAATGTTCATCATCACCAGCCATTAGGGAGATTCAAATTAAAACCACATTGAGATATCACCTTACACCAGTTAGAATGGCCGAAATTGGCAAGACAGGAAACAACATGTGTTGGAGAGGATGTGCAGAAAGGGGAACCCTCTTCCACTGTTGGTGGAAATGCAAGTTGGTGCAGCCTCTTTGGAGAACAGTGTGGAGATTCCTCAAGAAATTAAAAATAGAACTTCCCTATGACCCTGCAATTGCACTCCTGGATATTTACCCCAAAGATACAGATGTCGTGAAAAGAAGGGCCATCTGTACCCCAATGTTTATAGCAGCAATGGCCACAGTCGCCAAACTATGGAAAGAGCCAAGATGCCCTTCAACGGATGAATGGATAAGGAAGAAGTGGTCCATATACACTATGGAGTATTATGCCTCCAACAGAAAGGATGAATACCCAACTTTTGTACCAACATGGACGGGACTGGAAGAGATTATGCTGAGTGAAATAAGTCAAGCAGAGAGAGTCAATTATCATATGGTTTCACTTATTTCACTTATATCATGGAGGACAAGGAGTGTTAGAGAGGAGAAGGGAGTCGGGGTAAATTGGAAGGGGAGGTGAATCACGAGAGACTATGGACTCTGAAAAACAATCTGAGGGGTTTGAAGTGGCGGGGGTGTGGGAGGTTGGGGTACCAGGTGGTGGGTATTATAGAGGGCATGGATTGCATGGAGCACTGGGTGTGGTGAAAAAATAATGAATACTGTTTTTCTGAAAATAAATAAATTGAAAAAAAAAATAAAATAAAAAAAGAATGGGCATCATTTGTTCCTGATCTTAGTGAGAAAGTATTCACTCTTTCATTCTCAAGTTTGATATTAGATATAGGTATTTTGTAGATGCCCCTTCTGTCAGGGGTCCACACAACCTCAGGCTCATAGGAGAAAGACTCACAGGACTCAGAAATTGTTCTACTCACGGTTACAGTTTATTATAGTAAAAATATACACAATGAAATAAGCAAAGGGGGAAAAAGCGCATAGAGTGACATCCAGAGGAAACCATGTATAAGCTTCCAAGCATTCCCTCCCAATGGAGTCACACAGGAAACAATACTCCTAGCAACCATATGTGACCACTTCAAAATGTTGCCAAGCAGGGATGCTCACCTGAGCCTAGGTGTCCAGGGTTTTCACTAGGAGTTAGTCATTTAAGTATATGACAGTCACCCTACATGACTGACCTCAGCTGCTGACATTCCAGACCTCCAGAGAGAAAGCAGGTGTTAACCATAAATCACACTGCTAGTGTAAATTATCTGGGGAAACTGGTATAGCATAGCTCAAGATCTCAGGCATGCAGATACATTCATTAGACAAACTATTCTAAGAGCTTGGTTCTCTGGAGCTAGGGAAAGGACAGTTATTGAAAAGGGCCTTTTTTGAGAAGGTACATGATTTGAGTACCCTAGGTCTACTGAGTTTGCTATTTTCTGCATACCCTTTATCAGGCTGAGCAAGTTTCCTTCTATTCGTAGTTTGCTGAGAGTTTTTATCAGGGATACTGAATTTTGTCAAATGCTTTCCTGCATACATTGAAATGATCATAGGGTTTTTCATTTTAGTTTGTTTATATGGTGAATTACATTGATTGCTCTTCAAATATTAAACCAACCTTGCATTTTTAGGATAAACATCATCTGGTAATTATGAATTAACCTTCTTATATGTTAGACTCAATTTGCTAAAATTTTGCTTAAAATGTATGTATCTATGTGCCCCAGTGGTTCAGTGGGTTAAGCTTCTGCCTTCAGATCAGGTCATGATCTCAGGGCCCTGCATTGGGCTCTCTGTTCAGTGGGGAGCATGCTTCCTCCTCTCTCCCTGCCTGCCTCTCTGCCTACTTGTGATCTCTGTCAAATAAATGAATAAAATCTTTTAAAAAATGTGTATATCTATGTTCATTAGGAAAGAAATACTGGTCTATTGTTTCTTGTAATGTCTTTTGACTGGTTTTGGTATCAGGGTAATGATGGCTTCATAGTATGATTTGTGAAGTAAAAACTCTTCAATTTTCTGAAAGCTTGTGTAGAACTAGTATTGTTTCTTCCTTAAATATTTGATAGAATTTACAGGGAAATCATCTACACCTGGAGTCTTCTTTGTGGGTAACCCTTTTCCATATATGAAAACTCTTCAATAGAGTTGGGATTATTCATGTCATTTCTTCTTGAGGGAATTTTGGTAGTCTGCATCTTAGAATATACCCATTTCATCTAAGTGGTGGTACTGACTGACATTAAATTGTTTATAACATTCTCTTATCACCCTTTAATATCTGTAGTGATATTACTTCTCTCATTGTCAATATTGATTATTTGTATTTTTTTTTCTACTGAGTTGTCTGGTTAGAGGTTTATGGATGTTAAAAAAAACAGGAAATAAAGGAAAAGAAAAACAGTTTCTGCTTTCATCAGTTTCTTGGTTTTCATTTCAGTGATTTCCACTTTAAATTTTATTTCCTTGCCCCTGCTTGAATTTAATTTGCTCCTCTTTTTCTAGTTTCTTAAGGAGGAAGCTATAATCACTAATTTGTGACATTTCATTTCTAACATAGGGATCAAAGTAGCCCTAAATTTCCCTCTGAGTACTGTTATAGCTGCATACCCCAAATTTGATACATTGTCTTCACATTTTCTATCTCTTCGACTAATGGGTTAAAGTGGTACTTGCTTACCGAATGCTTGCAGTTTTTACAGGTCTTTCTTTTACTGAATTCTAATTTAATTCCATTTTGATCAGATAACATACTGTACGTGACTTGAATTCTTTTAAATGTACTAAGACTTGTTTTACAGTCTAGAATATGGTCTATCATGTAAAATGTCCCCCATGTAGTTGGGGGAAAAAAGTGTATTCACCTGTTGTTAAGTGTAATGTTCTATAAATGTGAATTAGGTCAAGTTGGTTGATAATATTGTTTGAGTCCTCTGTATCCTTGCTCATGTGTACCTACTTATTCTAACAATTATTTAGAAAGGAGTATTAAAATCTCCAACCATAATGGGATTTGTCTATTTCCCCTTACAGTTCCATTAGTTTTGCTTCATGTATTTTGAAGCTCTATTATAAATATGTATATAAATGTTTATGATTAACCGAACTCTTTATCATAGGAAATGACATTCTTTATCCCTGATAATATCATTATTTCTGAAATCTAATATACCACTCAAGCTTTCTCTTCTGGTGTCAGTGCCATAGCTCCCCTTCCATTTAGTTTTATCCTATTTGTGTCTTTATATTCAAAGTGTGTTTCTTATAGACAACTTAGAATCAGGTCTTACTTTTTACTCTAATCTGGCAATCTGTGTTCCAACTGACATGTCTGCAGCATTTACTTTGGTATGATTATTGATATGGTTAGGTTTAAATTTATCATCTCTTATTTGTTTTGTTCCATCTGTTCTTTGCTACCCTTTTCAATCTTCTTTTAGATCAAATACGTTTAGGATTTCATTTTATCTCTGTTAGTGGATTAACTATAACTCTGTCTATATACACAATTTTCCTTGCCTTACTTCCCATTCACTCTAAAACCCACCCTAATTTACTTTTCCTAGCTTCTGACCCAATATCTTCCAACACCATCACAAACAAGCAAACAAACAAGAAACAGCACTTGCTAGGACTTCCAATGAGCTTCCATGTTGCTAAATCCTATGCTCTTTTATCAGTCCTCATCTTACTTGACTGCTCAGTAACATTCCACAGTTTACCCTTTGTCCTATATTACTCTTTTCTTGATTTCCATGAAATGATACTCCCTAGATTGTCTTGGATTTTTGGCCACAAGTTCTTGATCTCCTTTGTACCGTAATGTCTATGCAGACTGTAACTTTTCAGTTCTGTGGGCTCCTTCCTGGCCCCTTTTCTTGTCTTTTTCAGATTCTTCAAAACATGGTCCTCAAGAATTATGATGTAGAGTTCACAGGCATTTTCGAGGGGAAATTAATGAAATTTGTTCAGATCTATCTTGTAAAGTTGAAATGTAAGAGAAATAATGATTTTTATGAAAACTTTAATTTCTTTAAAGTTACCAGCTCACTATGTCATTATGTTCAGTCTGTGTTGATCAGTTCATATCAGCTAGTGTTCAGCAAATATGGCAGTGTAAAACCAAGAAAACTTTCACATCATTTTCAAACAAAGCCTCAAATCAATTCACTTTGTTGATTATTAACTAAAGAGGCACTCCTCAGCTAAAACAGGTAAAGATCTTGATATCTCTGAGAAACTGTCAGTCCAAATTTAATGCCCAACTTAATTGTGGGGGAAAAAAAAACAAGCTATTGACAAAATTTCTTTATTAAATGACTCAATTGGAAGTCACATACTATCGATGGCATGTTATGAGAAAATTACCACATGAGTGTTTCAGCATTTACTTTGTTTTAAAAGTTAACAAACTACTTGTGGAGAAACATAGATCAGTTTTTATAGCATATATATTCTGTAAGGAGGCAGAAGTCCTCAACAAATTTTTGTTCTGCATATAAGTGAAAACTCACACCACAAGGGAAGCCAGTTTTCATTTAGATGATGATGCTTCTGTGAGCTGTGACATGGGCTGGAAAGGGGGCAACCCACTCAAAACTGACAGACCACAAGCTACACAAACAGCAAGAAAAGGTGTTGCTGCATCACCAAAAGGTGTTTTAAACACCTGGAACAATTACAAGTAAACAGTATCTCTCCTGATTGTAACTGAGTATTGAAGAAAATAATGAAAATTAAGTATCAGCAAATCTCAACAACTCAGTATGTGCTCTCAAATGTGTGGAAAGAAATGGCAGTGTTTGCAAAATCACCCGTCGTCTACTTGAGTGTCAAGGAAAGAAAGTGCTGACAAGTTTCCAAAAGGACAGATCGGATAAAAATATTTCTTTATGATGCTGATAACACTAATAGCCATTCTTCATTTCCAGAGGCCTGCTTAAGTATATAGCTAAAATATACTCAGGATCTGAAATAACCTAAATCTACTATTTCAAGGCCAAAACTCCCAATTTTTAATGAGGAGGAGAATGAAATAACCAGATTTTCCAGTCACGAAACTATGCTACAAACGGTTCGATTGCTAGGGTGTGATTCCTTCCCAGAATCTGATGGCTTTCTTCACTCATCAGACAGTGAGACTTATTTTATTATTGTCGATATATAAAGAACCCATCCAAATGTTACAACAAAACATGAACAGATACTTTCCAGAGACTGAAGTAATCAAAGAATGACTAAGAATACATTTGCTCCTATCTTCCAAATGTTCAGGCTGGTTGAAACATTTGCTCCTACAGTTACTTAATCTTTTAAGTGTGTCAATTTGGCAACTGATTGAACACTAGGAATAGTCTTCAGGGAGAAATCTTCTCATACTTTCTCAATATGTGTTTGATCTTGGCATTCTAAAACATCTGACAGAGCCAGCAAACACCAGTTGCAAATCTTGACAATCTATAATTAAAGCATGGAATTTCCTAATTTAGTAGAAATACAGGGGAAAAAAAAATCAGGGATGCCTGGGTGGTTCAGTGGGTTAAGCATCTGCCTTCAGCTCAGGTCATGATCCCAGGGTCTTGGGACTGAGCCCCACATCAGGCTCCTTGCTTAGGGGGGAGCTTGCTTCTCCCTCTTCTTCTGCCTGCCGCTCCCCCTGCTTATGCATGTACACGCTTGTTCTCGTCTCTCTGTGTGTTAAATAAATAAATATGTAACCTTTAAAAAAAAAATTAGTCTCTGGATCCAACTACAGCTCAAGCTATCTGTCAACAAGTTAAATACATACTTTGTATGAGGCTGCAAAAATATCTTTTTCAATAATGAAAACATTAATTTTTTAAATACTATTCTCTTGTTTAAGATTGGTGATCTGCATGGGTGCTGAAAAGTTTGAGAAACACCATCCTAGGGGTGTCATTTACTTCATGATTTTAAAAGCCATCCTCACAGACTAAGGCCAAAACTGCCACTTCTAGCCCAGTCTCCAGACCCACATACCCAATTGCTTCATTGACTTTATTGCTTGAATGCTTCATAGGCACATTAAACCTATAGCAGGCCCAAAGCCAAATCATGATCTCGGCCATATCTGCCCCTTTCCCAATCTCCCCATCTCAGTGAAAATATTTCATTCCTCCCAGTAGCCCATGCTAGAAACCTAGCACCCTTCATCCAAAGTGCTGCCTGAATTCATCCACCTCGGAGTCTCTCTCCCTGCCAACACTGATTTAGTCCAGATCACCTTCACCTTCACCAGGGACCACACTGCAGCTCCTTAAGTGGTCTTACAACAGCCTTTCCGATGGCCCTCTGTTTTAGTTTTCCATCGCTGCCAACCTTAGAGGCTTAAAACACCACAAATGTATTATCTTACCCCTCTGTTGGAATCTGACATGGAACTCACTAGGCTAAAATCACCACGGCCTTGATTCCCTTCTGGATGCTGTAAGGGGGAGTGTTTTGTTGGCCTTTCCAGGTTTTAAAAGCTACCAACATTTCTTGCCTTGTGGCCCTCTCACTTAATCTCCAAAGCCAGCACTGCTGACTATTCTTCCATAACAACATCTTTCTCTGACTCACTTCTTTTGTCCCCTTCTTCCGCTTTTAAAAATACTTGTGATTACACTGGACCCACCTAGAAAATCCAAAGTAATCAATCTCCCAATCACAACATCAGCTGATTGTGATCTTAATCCTCCTTTGCTATGTAACCTAACATAGTCAGTTTCTGGGGCTTACAATGTGGGTATCTTTGGGAGGCCATTATTCCACACTTCCTAATACATAACTCATTTTCTGTGCAGCAGCCAGAATGGTCTTTTTTAAAAAACACAGATATGTTCCTTCCCCTTCCTATATAAAATCTTCCAATGGCTTCCCACACTTCTGAGGATGAAGTTCAAAATCCTAAACATGTGTGACAGAGCCATGCTCAGCTAGTTCCTGCCTACCTCCTGGCCTCCTCTCCTGGTTCCCTGGGTTCCAGCCACACGTGGCTTCTCTCTGCCTCAAACACCAAGCTCCTTTCTGCCTCAGGGTCTCTGCTCATGCTGTTTCTGCTGTCTAAATAGCCCTCCTCAATTCCCGTCCAACCTTTATCTGGCTAACTCTTGCTCAATTCTTCAGATCGCTGTAAAAGTGGCTTGAATTCAGAGAGCGGACACACCTGATATCCCCGTCTAATATTAACTCCCCCTATTATACATTGTCATTGTTCTCTTTTTCTTTCAGAGGTTTTGCTGCAAGTGCAGTAAAATATTATTTGTGTAATTACTGGCTTAATGTCTGCCCCCCTGCACTAGAGTGCAGCCCCTAAGGGCTGGGAGCTGGTCTGTTTCATTCACCACTGTAAATGCTGAGGCTTAGAACTGACCCGCTTATGGTAAGTGCTCAATAAACAGACTGGTGCTATAGGGATCTCAAAAGCAAATCCACTCTTAGAAGGTGAGTTGTATAAGCCACAGACCTCAATACTCTGCATATTTTAGACTAGGTGGGTCATACTCAGCATTTCACTCACTCCAACCTTCAAACCTGTTATGAAAGTCTGCCTCTGGCCTGTATCACAACCTCTGAAACTCCAGAAACCATTAGACTCGTTGCCTTGGCCTTGGGCTGCATCTACCCTGCCCATCCCGGGGACGCCACATCATTTCCCTAATGCTACTTGTACACTGCACCACTAGAAAAAAAGTCCTAAAAACATGGGAGCTGGTGTCACAAAAAGTCTTAGTTTTCTGCCGCTCAAGCATCCTTCTTTTCCTCTGACTCCCTGTGTCTTTCCCCACAGGCCCTTTCCTACCACTTAAGTCCTCATATCCTAAGTCAGACTGGAGAGAGTATGTGCTCTGGAGCCCGAAAGTTCTAGATTTAAAACCCGGTTCTCTCCTTATTCGGAAAGGTCACCAAACTTTTACTTAGCATCCTCCTTGAAAAAGGGAGGATAATAATTTGTTAATTCCTACCTTACACAGGTATCGGATAACCTCAGTGTGGGCATGCTTTGTTGAGCGCCGCCTCAGCCACCAAACAGTGGCACAGCACACTACTCACAAGCTGAACTCAATCCACTACTGGGACGATTAGAAAAAACGTCAAGACACAGGTATCAGGATGTGAACCCATGACTATATGTGGATCTAAGAACACAGATTCATAGACACTGTGCCTGCTGTAGAACTTTCATTTCCAGGAACAAATTCTACCTCCACTCTCCCCCAAGCCTGCGGGATGCTGCCTGACTCAGAAGAGATATTACACAGATCTCAGTTACCACCACCAAAAAGCCCTCCATCCTCATTCTCTGAAAATGCCCATACTGACATTTGAGATTCATCAGATATGCCCCTTTTCCATTTCACTCCTTCATCCAAACTGTACTTGCCATTCTCTTTCACCTTTGGGGTCTGTGGTCATTTTGCTCCTTTGCCCTTCCCTAAGGACCGTTTCTATAACTCCGACACCTAGCTCAAATGTAACTTAGGTTAGAAAACCTTCTTAGTCCCCCAAGATCCTCTGGTATCGCTTCCACTCCCCCAACTATGCTGCAAGGCCCCTGAGGGGCAGGCTCTGACTTGATCCATATTTGTAATGCCCCTCCCTAGTGTCTAGAATGTTTCGTATGTGATAGATACTTAGTAAATACTTGTTGAGTGGGAAAAATGAATCAGTGACTGGTTTCTCTGGTAGTGCAGTTTTGACATGCCAACTATGAACTGTCAGAGAGACAACCAGTAGAGGTGTCCATCAGTGGGCTCAGGAATAGGGTCAGGACTGGAAAGATACATATGGCAGGCATATTCACTACAGTAATACCTGAAGCCTTGGAGCTCACCAAAAAAAAAAAAAAGTCTGAGAAAAAACAAAGGTTAACAGTAGAATATTTCAGGGATAGAAATTAGTGCAATTAAGATTATGATTCAAAGATAAATCATAAAAAGAAGAAATCCAAAGCAGTACAGTCCCGGGGAGGGGGGGCGGGGAAGGTCCTGAGGAACACTTCGAGTGCATTCATGTTGCAGAAAGAAGAGGCTGGAGGCATGAAAGTCACTACCGATGTGTTGATTCAAAAGTTCTCGTTGACCTCCTACCAAGTAAAGGTGTTAGGGGCAGAGGTGGGGCTGGACATAGAGGTATGAATAAGAATGACAAAAAGTGTAAGACTATTCCTTCAAGAAGCTTGACAGAAAAAGGAGAGGTAAGAATCATAGTGCCAAGTGAGTCTGGAAGCAGCTGTGAATATAAAAATCACAAAGACAAAGATGGCTCAGCAGGCAAAGCACTGCAGCAATACACACACATTATCACCGCTGTCACCCAGCAACAGCAGGCAGTAAAACGGGACACAGGCACTCATGTAATTACGCTGCATACTCACCTGCGTGATCTGGAGAAAATCGTTCTCCCCTCCCTCAGCTAACTCCTCAGATTCTTTTAATAATATGAGTTCGCATGTGGCAAGGAAGTATGGAAGAGTTCATCACGGGAAGTAAGGTCTGAACACTGTAATGCATGGGCTTGTAATCTTACAGATGTTCGTCATTTTTTCAGTTTCCTTCATCAGTGCGAGAAAAGGAAACTGAAACTCCCTCATACGTAATAGTTATTATTTACTCCAATCGCAGCAAAGAAGAATAAGATGATGACACAAGAGGGCAGAGAGAGGCAGGATAAAGGCACGGTACATACAGTCAAAGCAGTTATCACTGTTTTGATGACTTTCACACCCCTTTGATTCCTTTCTCCAGACTTTGCCACTTTTCTAAGCTGGGGGACATTAGTCAAGGGCTACCTCCCCCAGGTGGATGGCAAACTGCCAAGAGCTCATATCAGGACTGAGTGTGCCTGCTGCTTCTGTCAATCAGATCTGCCTTGGCAGGGACATTATGCTTTATTTACCTCAAGCTGCCTGGTCAGTGAAAAGCTTGAGTAGATGTCACTGACCTCATGACTGTGTGGAAAGATAAAATAAAATTCTGTACTGAGACAAAGTTTATAACTCCTTGGTTATCCGGTTTTAGGTTTTTCCCCCAAGGAAATGTTCCAGAAGCTCAGTGCTCATTTTCCACACTCAAACCATGTCATGGAGAGGTAATTCTGAGAATTACCATGGCCAGCATCAGTGTAACATTTTCTCAAAGCCACTTGTGAGAAGAATACAGTATCATACAGAAGGTATATTTGCAAGAGGAGGTCTATCTGCAGCTCATGGGTAGTACATTAAGGCCATAGACGCTATCAAAATATACAGGGAGAAATAGGCAGAAGTCCTCAATTAACTCAGCTCACAGTGGTCTTGCTTCACAAAGGAGAATTTATTAGTATCTCATTCAATGGTAAGAAATGGCAAATAGTAATTTCAGTTGATGGGTAATGCAAAAGTCATCTGCATTTATCTTTAGGATATGTTGTAGTTTTGTTTTGTTTTTCATTCCCAGTATGTTTGGCTTACAGTAACATTAAAATTAATTCTCATTCCATGAGCACAGCTGGACAAACTGTCCAGATGCCGCTTCTATTAATATAAACTAACAGATTACTAGAAACACACACAGAATGTTGACTGTATTTTTAAAAACTAAACTGCCCTTTTTGACGGAATTAATATGCTCATAGGAAGGAAACCAGTATCAGTAAGAAAACACAGTCACATTAAGACATAGCAGGGTGGGGGCGCCTGGGTGGCTCAGTGGGTTAAAGCCTCTGCCTTCTGCTCAGGTCATGAACCCAGGGTCCTGGGATCAAGCCCGGAATCGGGCTCTCTGCTCTGCCGGGAGCCTGCTTCCCCCTCTCTCTCTCTGCCTGTCTCTCTGCCTACTTGTGATCTTTATCTGTCAAATAAATAAATAAAATCTTTAAAAAAAAAAAAAAAGACATAGTAGGGTGGCACAATAGGGTCGAAAGAAGAATGTGGGATTCTATGTGGAAGGTTCGTCTATTAACAAAGGTCAGTGTGCTCTAGTGAAATCCAGCAAAATCATTAGGGTGATGTCAGAAGAAACAGCATTCCTCACAGAGAAATGATATAATGCTATTTAACAAACCAAATTTATAAGACATTCAGTAATGTCTTTATAATTCTACCAACATACAAATGATCCAACAGCGACTGCTAATGTCCATGTGAAGGAGGAGGGATAATGAACAGCAGGAGAAAAGGACTCCCTCTAGCACTAATCCAGTCACTTTTGCTAACTCAACGAATATTTACTGAGTGCCTACAAAGTGCCAAAATAAGGTATCAAAATAAACAAAATGGACAAAAATCTCTGCCCACAGGGAGCTTACAATATAGTGAAGAATCTGAAACATGCGACTTCGAGCAAGACCTACTTAGGCGAGGAAAAAATTTGTTCTGGAGAAACCGAGACGCAAGGGAGTGTTCATAAAAACTCAAGACAGGCGGGCCAGATGCGCGCGCGCTCGCACACACACGGACATGTACAAGGACAGAAAATGAAGCCTGTTGGTGACAGACAGCCAAAGGAAATACCAAAGCAGAGAGCCCATTTCCATTAATTCCACACTACTTCTGCTAAAATTAAAAAAATTTAAAAAAAAAGGACCAGCGATGACTTTCCTGCGAGGCGGCCTGATACTATGGCAGGGTTCCATGGATGAACCAAAAAGAAAAAAGATCTTAGAGGAGGACAGTTACAGGAAGGACCAGGATGCGACCACAGTGTGCAAGCAACGAGCGCGGACCCAGAGACCAGTTCCCGCTGGGTAGAAACTCAAAAACATGTAACAGAATGAACTGATCAACACTCCAACTCATCTGGAAACAGAGTCCAGAAATGGGAAACAAACAAACAAGTATCGATTAGAGCCAAAGCGTACTGCGAGCACGAAAACCGGGAGGCAAGCGCATCTGAGCAGTGATCTCGGCACACGGCAGCTTCCCACACTCGGCCCGACCGTTTGGCCGAACCGGGACTCGGCCGCCTCCCCAGGCCGCTCCCGAGCTGCACCCCGGCCATGTTACTAGGCGATGTCAACCCTAACAAGAGATGAATGGAATGCTCTGGGCAAACGGATTCCACGCTGGCGAGAGCGGCACCCGAAGGAACGCAGAAAAAACAAAGCGGACGAGAATACAGGCAGACGCCCCGCCAACCCGGGGGTCAAACGAGGAGCAGGGAGACAAGACTTGCAGTTGGAAAGTTCCAGGTCCTCCGGGCCGTCCACTGGGGAGAAAAAAAAATCTAAGAACTTCACCCTCTACAGGCTTAGAACCTACACTCGGTTCCCCCCACCCCCAAGTTTGAAACGGCCGCCCCCCGTGAAGGGAAAAGCAGCAGGGATGGCTCCTCTTAGGCCCCCTCGAGACACGGCGGGCGAACCCCTCGCTTTAGGTGGCTGGGACTGGGCAGGTACCCCTGGGGCACCGGCAGAGGAACCGGTCTCCAGCCCCGGAACTCCGATGAGGAAGCAAAACACAGAGTTTTAAAAAGACGGTGAACGCGGGCGGGAGGCCGAGGCGGAGAAACCACAGCACGTCAAGTCAGTAACTGTAACACAGAGCGAGAAGGCGTTGGACAACCCCCCGAGCCATCTCCGCCGCTCAAAAGCCAGAGACGACAGAAGCCGCAAGGGCCAGGATCTTCGGGGCCCCGGAACTCAACACCCAGCCCGAAGCGGGTGAGGGGGAGCAGTTCCCGGGAACCCCCTCCCGCCCCTCTCTCCTCAACCCCGCCCATTGGGTCCGCCCCGTCCCGCCCGGCTACTCACCGGATTCGCTTCCCACATAACGGTGGCGAAATCGAGCGGAGAGAGCCTGGGGGAAGGGGCTAGCCGCGGGGTCAGGGTGTTGGGTTTTTTCCGAGGGTCCCCGGGAGCGAAGGGATGGAGAGGCAACCTTTATGTAGGCCTTCCTTCTACCCCGCCCTGTCACAAGCCAGCGTCTTCGGACCACCGACCCTCCCGACTTCCGCCCGAAGCTAGCCAACCAGCGCTGGCCCCGCCCCGCCCCCCGGAAGCTCGTTCCGCCCCAGCCACTCCCTTCCGGGCTGGGGGGAGGGGGCGGGTCCTAATGGGCGGGGCTTGTGGGTATCTTGATGGTAAGGGAGTTTAAAGGGCTTCTTCTCCGCTCTACCCCTCCGGTGCTCTGTCCCCACCGCAACGTCCCTGGCAACTGATCCTCAAGCCGCGGCTGGTTGAGTTTCGTCCGGTGTTTATTAATCACTGTATAGTGAGTGTAGCGGCCAAGAGTCGGGCCAGGGAATTAATTCCAGCGGGGCCAATGGCTTTTGGGACAAACTTGACTATTTTTCAATTTCCTCATCTTCAGAAAGGAGGGAATAATGGCATCCACCTAACGGTGTGGTGAGATCATTTAAAATACCAGCCACAGTATTTGGCATGCAGTAGGGGCGCAATAAGCGACAGTTATTTCCCGGACACCGTAGTAGGCTCTGGAACGCTAGACCCTTACGCAGTCCGGGCCCTCACGGAGCTTAGAGTCCAGGGGGAAAACAAAAAACTAAAACTCGGTAATTTGATAAATAAAGAAGTACAGTATGGTTTGTAGGTACAAAGGTAAGTACAGGGTTCAGTGAGAGCATGGTTATCTAGGCTAGGGTGTCTGCTTTCCCGCCGCCCCCCTGCAGAGTCTAAGCAAGACCTCAAGGGTGCACTGTTGAACATACCTGGATAAAGAGCTCTAAGAAATGAGGAGACTCTTCTAGGGGGGAAAAAAAGAAAAAAAAATCTACCCAGGGAAAAGGAAAAAGAAACACTTTGTCATATATCCTACTGGGCTTTTCCACAGCTCCACACATTAAAAAAAAAAAAAAAAAAAAAAGTTAAAGAAAACCTACAGATTTAAAATACGATTCTTGGGGCACCTGGGTGGCTCAGATGGTTAAGTGTCAGCCTTTTGCTGGGGTCATGATCCCAGGGTGGTGGGATTGAGCCCTGTGTAGGCTCTCTCTGCCGGCTTGGTGGAGGAGCCTGCTTCTCCCTCTCCTACTGCTCCCCCTGCTGTGCTCTCTCGCTCTCTCTGTCAAATAAATAAATAAAATATTTTTTAAAATTAAAATAAAAAAAAAAAACGTGATTCTTTCACTTACTATCATGTGGATAGCCTTCACTCCAATATATGTGAATCTATTTCATCATTTTGAAGTACACTCATCACAGCCCAAGGTTTGTATGTATATCTTGCACACACACTTGAAATAATCCATTGTGGCAGACATTTAAGTGGTTTTCAACTTTTTACTACTCTAGAAAGTGCAGCAAAAAACTTTATTGTATAGACGTTTCTGTGCATTTGTCCATTTACCTCACTGGAATTAGTTCTTCTAATTCCAATTAAGAATTGGAAGCGCCTGGGTGGCTCAGTTGGGTAAACTTCTGGCTCTTGGTTTCAGTGCAGGTCATCGTCTCAGCATCCTGAGATCAAGCCCTACTTGGGGCTTGTCCCCCTACGTCCCCCTCTTGCTCATGCACATACTCGCATTCCCTCTCTGTCTTAATAAATAAACAAATAAATAAATAGGATCACTTAATAGGAGATTATAGAAATCTCAAATTTTAATATATTTTGCCAAACTATATACTCAAGAAGAATGTGTAAATTTGAAATCTCAGATTTTTTCTTGTAAATGGATTGAGAGGTTTCTTCATTTTTTTCCCCCCACTTTACTGATTGATTGTGTGCATATCTGTTTCTGAACACTCTGGTCTCTTCTACCAGCTATCTGCTTATTTCTGTGCTATGTCACAGTTATTTTCAAAATTTTTTTTATTATGTTCAGTTAGCCATCATATAGAACATTATTAGTTTTTTATGTAGTGTTCAACGATTCATTAGTTGTATGTCACACCCAGTGCACATCACCACATGTGCCCTCCTTAATACCCATATCCCGGCTACCCAGTCCCCTACACCCCTCCCCTCTGAAACCCTTAGTTTGCTTCCCCGGAGTCTATAGTCTCTCATGGTTTGTGCTATGTCACATTTATATCATTGTAGCTTCATAATATATTTGCTGTTTCATAAAGCAAGTTCTCTCCTAAATCTCTTCTTCCAAATTTTCAAATTCATGAGTCTGCTCATTCAGGAATACATCTGTTCATGTATTTAGGTATTTTTTATTTCAAAGACATAAAAATCTCTTTACAAAGATTTGCACAATTTTTGTGAAGTTTGTTCTTAGAGATTTTATGGTTTTTTGCTATTATTGCAAATGAGATATTTTTCATTACTGTAAATTAGGAAAACTTTGTTCTTATTTATCATTTATTTATCTTGTATCTTAACACACTGAAAATGTCTTATTAGTTCCAATGATTTGCCAGCTGATCTCTCTGAATTTCTATGTCAACAATCATCTCACCTATAATGCAGTTTTCTCTTTTCCTGTTGGATTGGCCAAAACCTCAGAAAACTTTTGAAAAATATAGGACAAGATAATGGGCATTCAGTCTATAATGTATAAGGCAAGCATTGGCCCCTACTTGATTCTTGATATCCTTTAAATACGCTGTTATTTTGGGGTGCCTGGCTGGCTCAGTTGGTGGAGCATGTGACTCTTGATCTCAGGGTTGTGTGTTTGAGCGCCACATCGGGTATAGATTACTTAAAAATAAAATCTTAAAAAAATACACTGTCATCTTTTCTGTTACTAATTTACCATGCAATTTTAATTAGGAAAGGAGGTTAAATTTTATTAACTGTCTCTTAAGTTCTATTACCATATTCACTTTTTACTCTGATTTATTAATATAATGAACTATAGTAGATTTCCTAATGTCCAATCCATCCTTACATTCTTGAAATAAACTCAGCTTTATCATATATTCATTATTCTTTGAATACACTGCCAGATTCAATTCGTTAATCTTTTATTTAGGATTAAATAAAATTTGTCCATGTTTACTGGGGTTTTTTTTGTTTCATGCATTTAACAAGTTTTGTTAAGTGAATAGCAGTAGGTTAAATTATTTAGTTCTTCTTCAAAGGTGGGGATTTTTACAAAGCAAGTTTAACCGGAAAGATTAGGACCAAGTCCTCAAATTTTCAGGGCGTTGGGACTATCCATCATTTTCTTGAAGTCTTGGGATTGCCTGGGCTGGTGGTCAGAGAATGGAATGGAGAAAACACAACGGGTTTGAATATGCATCAGCTCTTAAAATATAAACTGCTATATCTCAAGGTAATATGAAGGGAACATATTTAGTAAACTGAAAATAGCTGTGCAAATTTTAGTATTAATTTTTTCCTTATCATGCCTGAGTTATGACCACAGAGAGAGCAAGAGTGGGAAGGAACCTTGATGATCATTTAGTCCTGGGGTCGTAAACTCATATCTCAAGCACACACAAGAGTACTGAAATTGTTTCGGTAAGTGGCTGCCATCTTCAAAACTGGGAAATTTCACGTGAAATACTGTGGCTCTTCAGCTCCCCTTAGTCACGGCATTTTCACCTATGCCAACAACTGGCCAAAGTCTTGTTGACCCCTTCCCACTAGGAATGGCCTCTCAGGTTGCCTCAGTGGCCAAGCCAGTATCTCTCATCCTTAAATTGCCTCCTGGGACCCTCTGGGTATTTGGAATTGTACTGATAATCCACTTCTTATTTTGCTGGGAAACCCAAAGGATCTGGGACTTTATAAAATATCCTCACAGAAAACAACTGGACTGTACGCTCCCATACCTCTCTCAAGGGTGGGCTCAATCACTCACAGGGGGCTCAGCCTCTCATAGTCTTTCAACAGATGACTCTCTGTCTGAAATTTTCCCTGTCACACCAAGTCCAGCACCGGGAATGCTCCCTTCTGCATCACAACTCTGGGCACAGAGCCACGGCAGTAAAAACTATGAACACTGACCACGGTCACCGGTTTTCTCAGGAAGACCAAACAAACGGAAGACAATTTACTTTATCTCTTGTGTTTTCTCTGTGTGTTCTGGGTGGAGCTGTCTAGAGCCAGGCTAACCCCAGCCCAAGGATTCTGAGCGATTGAGGTCCCCCTTCCACCTGGTTGAGTTTATTAGCTCTTTGAATGCCAGGAGAGGAGGGAGGAAATGCCTGAGGGGAAAGGAGGGAGGCGTAGAAAAGGAGCAGTGGAGACCTATCACTGGAAAGCACGAAAATAATCGGAAAACCAGTAGCTGAGCGGCCAAGCGAATTTGTGCAAACCAGATCAATCTTACCTACAGACAATAGGAAGAGGACGGAAAACCGGGCAAGTGGTGAGAGGCAAGATATGGCATCGCTTGTCGTTTTAATGTCATTTTCTCTAGCTGTTTTTATTATTAAAAGCCCCATTTAGGGCCAGAAATAGGGGAGCCCTAGAAATGCATATGGAAGGCAAGCTTGGATTTGACAGAAAGGAGGAGCTGGAGACCGGAAGAAGGCGCAAAAGGAGAGCTGAGGGGCCACAAGAGGGTACAGGGAGTGAAGGAGAAAAAAGCTGCATTTGTGCCCATCGGCCTTGAATATAAAGACCCAGCCTCGGTCTGAAAAAGAGCCAACAATGAGGCAGCCCCAGAATCAGCCCTGCTGTTGAAGTCTGACGCGTTAACAACCCCAGCAGGAATTAAGAGGTAAAATAAGCAGATGAAACATTTGCTGAAGCCGAGATAAGCATTCCTGGGAAGGAATTTTTCAAAAAATCAAAATGAATCCTATAAGTCTTCCTAATTAGGAAACATGACCAGAAATTAAATTCAACCGAAAAAAAAAAATGAAGTGCTAAAGAACTCACCCACTAAATGGCCAGGCTCTATTGAAAATACCACTGATTATTAGTTTTAGCTGCTCAGGGAAATTATCTAAGGCACAATGATGGGCATCAACATGCAGCTCACAGCAGCAGTCAAAAGCAGCAGCTGAGACGTGTGGCCATCCTAATTAGAGGATGGAGAGTCTGAAAAGGCTCTGGAGCTGTGACATTCCTGGCTGGGGCTTTCCTTCCAGGAATGCCACATTAAGGGTTTGGTCATCGCATTGTAAAGAAGGACTTAATAGGACCTATCCGGAAAGGGGCAACAGAAATGACTTAGAAAACGAGTGTGAGAAGCTTTGAGGTTAAAAGCAGAAAGCAGGAAAACACTTCCATAAGAAATAATTTTTTAAAAATCCGGAGAGAGGGAGGCAAGGAAAAGCCTTTGGTGGTAGAAAGAGCGGGCCGGAGGGTGTCCTGCCCACATGAGGTCATTCCAGGCATGTGGGGCTGACGCCTGTTCCTAATGAGCAGGGAGGTCAAGAAATTACAACAGATTATCTAATATGAATTGCTCTTCAATTCTTCATTCAACAAATATTTACCAACCTCCCTCCACATCCCAGCACTGTCTCTAGCCTTTTAAGATACGTCAGGGAGCAAAATAGAGAAAAATCCCTGCCCACGTGGAATTTACATGCGGGGGGAGTGGGGAGATAGGGGCAGGCAGGGCTCAGCCTGGGGCTCTGGCGAAACCCACAATGTAATGTCATTAGTAAGTACATTATATGGTATGATATAGGGTGATGAGAACCACAGAAAAAAGGAATCTAGATCAAGGTAAGGGATATTGAGCATCATCAGAATGATCCTACTTGAGAAAGTAACATTTGAGGACAAGTCTGGAAGAGGGAAGGGAATAAGTGTGAGAAGGGATATCTGGGCAGAGAGTATTCCATACAGAGGGAACAGGGTGCAAGCTTCCTAAGGAGTGTGTGTGGGTGAGTGGGGAGCAGAGAAGATGTGCGGATTGAACAGGGCCTGGTATAATAATCAGCAATATACTTACACGGGATAAAGTATGTGTCTGACACTGTTATAAGCTCTTTTTGTATGTTAACAAATAGAATGCTCGCAACAAACCTATAAAGTAGGTTACCCCTTTTTATATGTAAGGGAACTGAGGCTCAGAGAGATCAGTTACCTTGGCCCAAGACCAAGCATTCAAACCTAGGTAGGTGCCTGGCTTCAGAGCCTGCATCTCTCATTCCACTACTCTGTGCCATTTCTCAGTGTGGTTTCGACCCATCTATCTCTGATACCAGTCCCAATTACCTAATCGCAGCTGGAATTCAAGTACTCTCCCAGGATACGTTTACGTTCTTCTTTCTAAAAAAAAAAAAAAAAAAAAAAAAAAAGGCAGCATAGTTCCTTCCTTGATCACCTATATCCCTTTCCCTGACCCCTTGCTCCCTTCCCCCACCAACTCAAGGACTGTTCTTTTCTGAAAGTTCACCACGAATCCATGGCTTTTGCCCAGCAAATCAGGTCTATGGATAGAGCTTTGGTTCAGTGTGGGAGGGAGAGTTGGGGAGCTTAAGAGGGGTGTTTCTGTAAATTAATAATGCCCTACAGTTCCCTAGGAAGCAGGACAGCACGTACACTGCATTTAAAAACGAGGTATTGCCTTTCCCTCCACTTTAAAAGGCACTGTGTGGGGCAGGTATGTTTGTAACACTGATCACTAGCTGTTCTCAGGCTTTCTCTCAAGATACAGCGACTTTATACTAAGAACCATTGAATTATGCACTTCATTATTTTAAGATTTTATTTACTTATTTGAGAGAGCACAAGAGAGAGAGGGCAAGCAGAGAGACAGGGAGAAGCAGAGGGAGAAAGGCTCCCCAGAGTAAGGCTCGATCCCAGGACTCCAGGATCATGACCCAAGCCAAAAGCAGAGGCTTAACAGACTGAGCCACCCAGGCGCCCTGAATCATCCACTTTCAATGGAGGCATTGTATGATATGTGAACTAGGTCTCAAAAAGCTGTTAAAACATTCATTATTTAAAAATATAGGATCTTGGCTTTCACATACTTTGTGAGCCCTCCTCTGTCTCCCTTCACATAGCTTCAGGGTCCCAGAACCATAATGGGAAAGATGTCCACCATTCCTAAACCCCAAGCACTCAATCCAAAGTTAAACTTAGTTTGACTCCAAGGTTTATGCCATTATGCCAAGGAATAAAGGACTCTTTCCAATTACACCGTCAGTATCAATTTTCCTTATTAGATAAAGTAATTTTAACATGTGTATGTTGAAACAGACATATATTATGGAGTAGAAGGCAAAATTCGCATATGTGAGAAGACAATCTTCACACACTGTTTGAAACAGTTTCTTGCTTGTGGCTGACTGTTTCCAGCTGAGATGGGGAGGCACATGCATGCGCCCCTCCCCCCCACCTCCTTATGGGAGAGAAGCTTGAAATGCCATGTTAAGGTCCAGAACAGTAAGGAGACTCAGGGGCTAATCCAAACCCTGGTCCTAACGAGTCTGGTGATACTAAACAAGTCGAATCCCATTTGGGGGGCCTCAATTTCACATCTAAAACATGAGATAATTGGACCAGGTGATCTCCAGTGTTGCTGCCAGATCTCCCATGATTTGGTGTCATAGTGAGACAAATCAGATGCTGGGCTAAGGGATGTCAGCACCATGATGCCCAGACACACAGGAAGCAACAGGTCAACTCTCTGCCTTTGGGGGACTTTTTATTTACTGGAGAAAACTAAAAAGAGAGCCAGATATGAGACTTAATAAAGATATAAAGTAAATGCACAAACCATCCAAAGAATGCAAGAGACAGGAAGCAGCTGAGAATGATGATCGGCTCTCGGGTCCAGATCAGCTGGCTTTGAATCACCTGTGCCACTGAAGAAACAAGAAGGCTCTTACTCTGCCCAACCATGGTCCTCTGGGACAGGTAACCCTGGCGCTAAGGCACTCCTTGCAGATCTTGTGGATTACCTCACCTCTCCAAGAAGGAGAAACTTGCAGAGTAGAAAAGGAATCTTAGCAAACACGTAATCCAAATCCCTCCATCAATAGTTAGCATTTGGGATGATGTTTGTCTTGTTCTTATATTTTTAATTGATAGAATATTCTAACAGGGGCACCTGGGTGACTCAATGGGTTAAAGCCTCTGCCTTCGGCTCAGGTCATGATCCCAAGGTCCTGGGATGGAGCCCCGTAGAATCAATCGGGCTCTCTGCTCAGCAGGGAGCCTACTCCCCCCCCATCTCTCTGCCATCTCTCTGCCTACCTCTCTGCCTACTTGTGATCTTTGTCTGTCAAATAAATAAATAAAATCTTAAAAAAAAAAAAGAATATTCCTAACATTACCCACAATCCTGGATGATCACAAAACTGGAGCAGGAGTGCATATAATATCCTCTTCTTCAAAGTCTGGTGAGCTAAACATGGAATGGTTTTAAGACAAGGCTTATTATTGCTGTAGAGCTGAACAAAATTTGCCTGACAGCACTTCTGGAAAATCACTGCCCTAAAGGACATTACGTTCTTCCCCTCTATTGTAGGATGCTTGTGCATTGTCGTATCTCATGCTTTCATTTCAGATCTGTTCCCACTCTCTGAAGCTATTCTGAGCATTTCCATAGGTTTCTAGTCATATGCCTTTGCATGTCTTCACCTGCCATGAATTCTTAAAAAAAAAAAAAAAGTAGGGGGAAACCTAAAAGGAAATAGAAAAGAAAAATCACCAAGGTCTCTACCATTCAGTTCGCTAATTTTCATTTGCCCATGGAGGCTTTCTTTCAGCCGGGGCCCTCCTGAATGAATGCTTACTCTGCGAATAGACTAAAAATCAGTATCTCTGGGTAGGATCTTGGGGAAGAGCTTCCTGGATAATACAGGCATATTAAATATTTGGTTCCTGGATATTTCTTCCAATCCAAATATTCCGAGGTGCAGAAAGGAATGGTGGTCCCTCATAGATTGTCTGAAACGGGGTTTCTGCTCTCTGGCTGAAAATGTGCTCACTTCACCATCTCATCACTAGATGGCGCCGGCACACAGGCAAGGAGCGCTCTGATTTAAAAAAAGAAAAAATAAAAAAGCGGGCACAAACTTTCTAATAAGCCAGAGAATTCCTTTGTTTCTGGGTGGGCAAGATCAGCTTTTGTCAAGCACATTTCAGAATAGCTGTCTGGAGTAGCAATAATCTAATTGTACTGCTTTACCCTAAATCAACCAAATGGTCAAGACTGAATGAAAGCAGAATAATGTGTACTTAGGAGTAAAGGCATTTATACGGAACTATAGATCTCTTAACTACATAGTGTCAAAAGAGGTAGGTGGTCAGGAGGCTTAACTGTGCACTATAATCAAAAGTGAGAGGTTTTTGATTCTTGTTCTGATACGGATGGGGTTTTGCCAGTTAAATAATGCTGATAAAAATTCAGGTAGCTACAAATTAAATTAGGAATTAAAGGAGAAACTCTCCTATTTCCCAACAATCATTTTAACATATTTGCACCTGTTTCAGCATTGACAGGTGGATCATTTGATAAACTCTTCACCATTTGAATTATAACCACTAATTAAGTTCTGATAAGATAACATCTAAGTTGAGTCTTAGAATTTTAGATTTGGAAAGGAGCTCCCATGGCCTCTGTCTTCCTCCCAGCTCCCCCACTAATCTCTTCCATACTGACAACGACTTGTTCCCTCTGTTTAAACGCTTCAAGTAATACCAAACCGACCACTCAGAGAAGCAGCCTGTTCTATTTCCGGAGAATTCCAGTAGAGAGTCCTTGAGGTTGAACCCAAGGGTGGTTCTTTATAACTTCTACCCCTAGGTCTCCATTCTTCCTTTTACAGGAATGCAGAATAAACTGCCTTTTTTCTATAACTTCCTTTAAAATATGTAATGGTTTAGGCCTTCTAAGCCTAAAATAATACCCATTTCTTCAATCATTTTTTATATGACATGGTTTCTGCATCGATTTTTGTTGCCTTTTTCTGATTTATCTTACTTAACATGTGTTCTGATCACAGCCAACAGAACTGTCAGCTGCCTTGATTCAGACACTGTGTTTCTATGAAGGGGACCCACATTTGGTGAACTCTCTTTCCACTGTTTTCTTTTTAGAGCCTGTGTCCAGCTCCCAGGTCACTCACATGTTTGTGGTGGCTCAGACCAGGCAATCCTTGTCTATGAAACTCACTTTTTAAAAATATAATTCAGGGTACCTGGGTGCCTCAGTCATTAAGGCTCTGCCTTTGGCTCGGGTCATGATCTCAGCCAGGGTCCTGGGATGGAGCCCTGCATCAAGTTCCCTGCTCGGCCAGAAGACTGCTTCTCTCTTTCCCATTAAAAAAACATACACACACACACACGTGTGTGTATAAAATAGAATATATAATTTATATATGCTATATTTAATATAAAATATATACTTATATAGTATAAATATATAAAATATATATATAAATAAAATTCAGGGGTTCAGCTCTGTGATATAGCATAGATTTTGACTCATGGCTATAGTCTGTCAAAATTACACAGACTCATTTAATTCAGACTCTGGGGCCAGGCATACCAGGATTCAGAATTTTTATTCCTCTGTTCATGAACTGTCATCTGAGGCTAATGACTCGAATCTCTTTAAACATCAGTTTTTTCATCTCTGAAATGGAGATATAATATTATCATCTGCCTCAGAGCGTGGTACACTTTAAATGTAATAATTTTGGGGACGTCTATTTCACACAACTCATGGAACATAGCACACGTTCCGTGCTTGTTATTATAATTCATGTTATCCTCTCTTCCTTCACATTAGCTCTCCCTCCTTGTTCGTGTCGTATGAAAATCTGATAGGCATCTCCTCTAAGACACAGACAAAAATCCTGTCAGGGACGTGTAAAAGAGAGACCTCCAGGCTCGCCGCCGTGGCTTTCCGGAGGGCTGACGTATGCACTAATCAGCAGTCTTTAGGTATAATTCTTACACCAGCCGTGGTTGTACCCATTGGCTATCAGCCAGGTCATGTCTTATCCACAAGGTGATTATGATAGATTTTGTCAAATACCATGCTGAAAGCAAGTATGGTTTTGATGCCTCTTCTTTCTACCAGTCTAATATCCCTATCAAAAAAGGAATAAATGAAGACATGTTTTGTTTTCTGAGATTTCGGGTTGGCTCTGAGTGATCTCTGCTTTTCTAAAGACTTACAAAGAGTCTACTTAATAATCTGTTCAGTTGATGGGTTAAAGTGGTGAAATTGTGGGTTATTTCCCCCTTCGTTTCTATTATTATAATAATGTTTGTGGAGTAAATAGCTTTTTAAAATTCTGTTCTAGAATTCTGCCAGGGGTAATTGTCAAGCTGACTGGCTTATAGTTTTTATAATATGCCCCCTTCTCCCTTTTTGAGAATCGGGACAACTTTGTTCTTCTCTTGTCTGTTAACAGTTCTCCTATTCTCCATGCTTTTTCAAAGATTATTGTTCTTTGAGCAACCTGGGATGCGATTTGTCGAAGTCTGGAGATTTGAATTTATTAAGGGGGGTGAAAAGAACACCACACTAGTTTCTAGCTCTGGCTTTGCCCTTCACTAGCTGAGTGAGTGTGGGCAGGTTTTGATTTTATTTCAGCTGAAATGTCCCCATCTGTGAAATAAGGCATTTGGACCAGATGAAGTGGAAGGGCCCTTCAAGGTCTGATCGTCTCTGTTCTATGTTGCAAATCACAGGACATTTTCTTACTAACTTTTCTCCTTTCTCTTGGCTTTCAGTTTCCTCTCAGTAAAATGTGCTCTACCCTGTCCCCTGTTTTTAGATTTTGTTTTTGTTTTTGTTTTTAATTTCAAAGCTATATTTTGGTTCAGAATCCAAATTCTTGACTGTGGTGCTCAGAGACCACCGTGTCTGGCTCCAGCATTTCCTTCCAGCTCTGTCTCTCCCTCCTCCCGGGTGCAAGCCTTCTCTCCATTCAGATGGACCACATCACTTTTCCATGTGCCCCCGCCATTCCCTAAGGTGAAATGTGATCCCCAGACACCTCTCCATCAGCTTCCACCCCCCACCCCTTGAAAGCCCAGGATAGTTACCGATTCTCCTGGGAAGTGTATTCCTACTCATCCCTAGGCGCACGCAGTGCTTTCCTCTCTTGAAATCTCTGATGCGTTCAGTGCAGATCCTCTGTCCCTTAACTGTGACCATCCCTGGGGTATTTGGTGTAGGCGTGTTGTTGGGTTGTATTGTTACCGGTCCGCTTGTATGGCCCACTCCCTCCTGCCCTCTTCCCCTCTCCCTGTTGAGCGCTGCCCAGGGGATACTCCAAAGAGTTTGGTGGGATATTGGACGCATTCCAAGCCATTATCAGTTGTCCCAAATTAGAATGTTTAGGTAAGCATCTAATACACAGACATTTCTTTTTGATCTTAGGAGTCACAGAAAGGTGAGCTCCGGTAGTCTCATATTAGAACACATTTCATTTTAAGACAAGAAAAGAACTTTAGTATAATTTGATAAGGAAGCCCAAACGAGCTCACTTTCATCCCTGTGCTACCACAGGTAAAGGATTCGAGAAAAGTTGTCTAATGGACAAGTAACTGGTTCAGGACCAAATCTGCCCCAGGGATGCCCATCCTAGTCTAACCGAGCCTTTCCTCTATTAGCCAAGAGCCTCAAGCCTTCGGTTGGAGGTCAGGTGTACATGTCACCGAACCAATGGCATAGCTACCTTTCTGAACAATGGAGAAACTACTTTATGTGTCCTCCATAATCCCAGCAAACGTGGATTGTGTAATTATGTCAGCACGTGGAAAGGGAGGATTGGCTTTTCCCTCAACATTTGTGAAATACTCTTTGTCGTAAATTATAAGTTGTCATGAATAATGTTAACAGAACCTTCAGAATCACACACCATGGTCACAGAAGTACAGTTGACCTTTGAACAACTCGAGAGTTAGGGGTGCCAAACTCTTGCACAAGAAAAAAATCCATGTATAACTTTTGGCTCCCCCAAACCTCAGCTACTCATCATCTGCTGATGACTGGGAGCCTTACCGATAACATAATTGATTGACACATATTTTCTATGTTATATGTATTACATGCATGTCTTATTACAATAAGGGAAGTAAGAGAAAAAAAATATTAAGAAAACCACAAGAAAGAGAATACAGGAATGTATTCTAAAAAGTTTACCCGTATCTGGAACTATGCAGTTCAAACCCATATTGTTCCAGGGTCAGCTGTGCTATAGTTGTGGGGAAAGACTTGTGATGAGATTGTGACAGAGGGAAGATAAAGTCTTTCCAGGACACCTGCGTGGCTCAGTGGGTTAAGCATCTTTGTTCCTGCAGACCATACCCCATGAGGCACTCAGAGACTCCCACAACCTCCCCACACACCTGAGAGGATGCTCACTCACTAGCAGTCACAACCTCTGCCTTAGGGATAATCTTCCAACAGGGGGGAAGGATCGGGAAGTAGGGGCTGACCCATGTCCTATTATAGTGAGGGCTGCATAGTAACCAGTCAGTCCAAGGCTTAGAAAGCAGTGTTTGTACAGCTCACTCACTGCCCAGCTTGGGAGTGATAAGCACAAATTTCCCAGGCAAATACAAGTAAAGCCGATGCTTAGTTAGTTTGTAATAAATGGGAGTGTTTATAACTGTTAAACATAATGATAACGCTGGAACTCTTTATAGGAAAGGAAAGTAAAAGTGTGTGAAGAAACAGCCCAGCCACATGCATTGCTGGATGCATCATCAGGCGTGGGAACATAAACTCCTGCTCCCCAGGAACAGTCATCCAGAAATTACACCACCTAAGCCACATCTCCTCCTTCCCTTAAAGGGCACTGTCAAGAGCACTTGTCACTTCAAATAAAGGAAAGTAAGTACTTTCCCTGGCAAATCCCATCCCTGTGAAACCAACCTTATCTCTCACATACTTGAACCCCTGACCCCATCCCCCCAGCCTTCACCGGGTGGCAAATTCCAAGCCAGCCCACTGCCTGGACCATGGTTTCTCCACATTATCTCCTCCCTTCCAGCTTGGTCTCTGTGACTTAGGCAGGGCTCCTTCCCCACCCCCTCCCAACTCCTGCACCCCACTGTACCTCCCCAGAGAGGAAGGTGAGATCACTTCCTCTTTTCACCTGAGAAAACCAAGGCCTCATCACATGTCTAAAGTCATACTTCTAGAAGGGCCCTCCCCCACACCCTCCCGGGGCTCCCAGACCAATCGTGTGCAGAAGTGTGACCTGGCCTGCCTGGTGAGCCGTTGCGCTGTCTGCACATCCTGCCCTCCACCAGCAGGAGGCTCCCTTTGTGCCTCAGTTTCCTTCTACCCACAGAGATTCTCAGTGTGGCTGAGGAACACCAAGGTCTTCCAAGCTTTGGGAATTGCAGCATCATTGGGGCAGGAGGAAGAGGGATGGATGGGATCTCCCAGATGTCTTCCTTCTACAGGGAAACGCCTCATCACCACGGCTGTGAAGGCAAGGCAGCTGTGTGAAAAAAAAATGCTCACTGAGTTCCATCAGGGGATTCCAATGGTGTAGACACACATTCAGTGGAACAGACGGGGACTCTGCCATTTGCCAGCTCTAGGTCTTGGACCCATGAATGTCTCTGAGGCTCCCTTTCAGTACCTATAAAATAGGGCCAGTAAATACCTACCTCAACAACTTTTTTGAAGGTTAAATCTGGTAACACATGTCAAGCACAGGGCCCGGTGATTGTCACAACCTCAGCAATATCTGTTTCAGTTCAGGAAAATGAATTTGTCTTAAATGGAGAGGTGATTTCTTAAACTTCATTTTCTGCACCTTAATGTATTTATTAAGAAATTTACTAATGAATAAATAAATACATGGATCTTTAAAATATAAGAAAAACACAACTTCTTCCCAAAAGTAAAAATTTTCACTGATGCTTCAGCCCTAAAGTCTTAACAAGACCTTTGGTAAGAGGATAAGGGAGCAAACAAGAGGAGAGGGGGCAATGTTTTATTCTACTGCGGTTGAAATTTTTGGTTCTCAGTGCCCCATGAAGGCCTTCCTAAGAAGGTACTAGCAGCAATTTTTAGGACCCAAAGCACAATATTTGTTATTCCCCAAATGTCGCAGGGTCGTCCCCAAGACTACACTTTTGGGCTTCTCATGTTGACTAGACGTCTGTTAGGACACCCCTCTGAGACACGCATTTGCAGCCAGACTTAGAGCCATGTGGGAAAAGTATTTAAGAAAGCAGAGAAGAAAAGCAATGTAAGATTCAGTATCTATATGGTTTGGTTCACATTGTCTTCTTCAAACCATGAAAGACAGATGTGGGGGATTTTAGGACACAGGACACTTTGCTTTCCCATTTCCTTGTTGTATACAGTCTTACCAGGAGGCCATATCCTTCCACCTGCCCTGTGACGCCTCTGGCTATGCTCCAAGGAAGGCCTGGCCAGAAACACTCAGGACCATGGGGGCACTCTACCACCTCCCAGGTCCTCATACCTTGTCCATGGGTCCTTTTCCCGATATCATCCTAGATCTCCCATAAAGTGTTTTGCTTGGTTTTTAGAGACATTATATGACTTTGTGTACATGTTTGTTCATTTCATGGGTACACTGTTTCAGCATCTATAACCTTACACCCACCTACTGTCTCTACTTCTTTCTTAATCACATCTGAAGGCCCTGAGTCTGAGCATTTGCCCCAGCTTCCTCCATGGTTCCCTTGAGAGCCAGTGACCTTCTTCTTCTCAAATCTGGTGACTTTCCTGAGCCACCACCTTCCCTACCTCCTTCCTCAGTCCCTCGGCCTCCCTGAGGCCGGTCGCCCACCGGAAGACTCCTTCCTTGAGGAAATCCTCTTCCTTCCACCGTCTCCGTCGTGCTCAGTTGTCCTCACTCTCTTGGGCAAGAAAGTAGGTGTGAACTGACAAAGCCAGCAATGCTCTTTTTCTGTCTTCGCTGCCTTCCTCACCCCAAAACACACACCCATGTGCACACATGGCTCCCTAAATGCAGGTGTCCTGCAAGGCTTACCCTTGGCGCGTGTTCTTCCCTCTTCTCTCTGAGTGGGTGAGTTCATCCCATCTCGTGGCCACCAGCTCGGGCAGCAGTGCCCACAGTCCTCATGTCTAACTGTGACCCTCAGGCGTACTCTGTCTCATGGTTTAGAGGTGCCCCCACTCAGTGTCTTCTCAGATTTAGTGCCTGGAATTAAACACATCGATCCCTTATCAATCTCTCCATGTACCTTTGGGCCTGGCTATCTGAGTTCTTCCCTTCCTGTGCATTTTCAGCCTGGTGACAAGACCAGCTATAGCTACATACTTCTGTCATTCCATGTACCAACCCATTTGTATCTTGCCTTTATACCACTGCTGTGGATGGGCTGGCCCTTCTCCTTGCAAAGGCCACCATCTCCATATACACACTAGATCCCACCCAGCACATTTACTCAGACATTGTCCTAGAAATTCTCCCCTGTATCCCAAAGCATCATGTCTCTACTCTCTACTGGGTCTATCCCATGAGCATTCAGACATGGCCCCATCTTAAAAATAACCCCCTCACACACAAACACACACACACACACAGACACACACAGGAAACCTCCCCTAACCCCACTTTCTCCTCCAGCTGCCATTTCTCTTCTTTACACAGCAAAATTCCTTTCAATAGTTGTTTATACTCATAGTCTCTAATCTTCTCCCATATTCTCCATTGAACTCAGTCTCATTGGGAGCTCACAGCACCCTACCCTCCCACACCCTCCCACGCAGGCTGTCATGGCCAAAATTGTTCCTGTGGAAATCACCACCATAATTGCCTCACCTCATAATTGCCTGCAGTCTGTGGTCATCCCAAATCCTCATCGTGCCAGACCCCAGCAGAATTTGCTTGAATTGATCACTCCATCCTTCTTTAATATACTCTCTTTCATTGGCTTCTGGGAAGCCACCGTCTTTGGATTTTCCTTCTTCCCTGCTAGATACTCCTTTTCAGTCTCCTTGGTTGATTCCACCTTACTCTCCCCCTTCTTACTGTTTAAATGTCCAGGGCCCAGTCCCTGGACCTCTTTCTAAGTACTCTCTCCCCCTTAATGATCTCATCCAGTCCATGGTTTTAAATATAATCAACACCTTACGATGCCCACGTTTATAATTGTGCATTCTCATGTCGGATTGCCCATTCACAATCTCTATTTGAATGTATAATAAGCATCCCAAGGCATCCAAAACTGAACTCCTGGTCTTGATACCCAAACCTGCCCTTCTCACAGCCTCCCCCATTGCAGTTAATGGCATCCTCTGGCTGCTGAGACTTAAAATCTTCTAATTCAATCTCCCTCCTCCACATGCACCCCCTCTTTCTTCTCTCAGATTCTATTTTGATCCTTCTGCAAATCCTGCTCTCTTCACCGTCCACACAATGTGCATCGTACAACCACAGCCCACCACTTCCGAGGTACCTCCTTAGTCTAGCCTCCGTGTAATAGCCTCCTAACTCCCTGCTTCTGTCCTGGAGCGTACATGCTATTCTCAACAGAGTTCTCAGAGTCATCCTAAGTGTAAGCCGAGCATGTCACTTCCCTGCCTCCCATGATGATCTGAAAAAAATCAGAGTATCCACAGTGGCCAGCACTGTCTGAAGCCCCGTGGCCTGTCGCATCCCATTGCCAGCTGTTCTCCTCCTTGCCTTCTCCACCTGAGTGATGCTGACCTCTGCTCCGTTTCAGACATGCAAGGCATGGCCCCGCCTCGGGGTCTGCACTTGCTCTCCCCTCTCCACGAATGCTTTCCTCCAAACATCTCCGTGGCTCGCTTCCCTACTTCCTTCAGGTTTGTATTCCAATATCACCTTCCCGCTGGAGACGGTCCACCTACTCTATTTGAGTTGTCCCCTTCCCAGACTCAAAGCTCCCTAACTCCCTTACCCTGCTTGGATTTTTTCACATCCTTATCATCAACTGTCATTACGTATATTTCCTTGTTTTTATTTTCTCTTGTAATAGTCTGTCTCTCCCTACTAAAATGTAAACTCTCTGATGGCAGGGATTTTTGTCTGTCTTGTTCAGTTCTGAACCCTCATTGCCTAAAATGTCTCTGACATTTGGTGGACATGTAGTAAAGTAAATATGTATCAAGTACTTCAATGAATAGACAGACTTCTCCCTTCAGGATGATTTTCAGATGTCCTCCCATATTCTTCATTCTTGCTACTAGCCCTAGTTTGGCTACTAGCCCTAGTTTATTTCCTCAGGTCTTCCCCAACACACTGGTATCCTTCTAGTAACAGAACCAAGACTATGAAACAAATTTCCTGATTCCCAGCCTTAGTTACCTCCACTGCCTGATCATTCTAGCCTATACATATATATTTTAGGATTTTATTTATTTATTGGAGAGAGAGAGAACAAGTTCAGGGAGAGGGGGCAGAGGGTGAGGGAGAAGCAGCAGACTCCCCACCAAGCAGGGAGCCTGATGCAGGGCTGGATCCCAGGACCCTGAGATCCTGACCTGAGCTGAAGGCAGACACTTAACTGATCGAGCCACCCAGGTGGATAGTAATGTTCTGTTAGTGTCCAACCATGATGGCAGGTTTAGCCAGAGACTCGTGGAGAGCATAGGCTTTGATTAGGCCTGAGAGCTCTGTTTAGGCGGTCATAGGAACAAACTCTTTTCCCCACTCTTAGAGGTTCTAAGGTCTTAAATTATATCCTTGCTGGACTTCGTGGTTTAAAAACCACAGGACAGAAAGCAAGGACATTATTGGGAATGAAGGAGCCTGGAACAAGCTGAGTAAGCTTCTTTTTGGAACCTCTTGAGTTTCTGGGAGCACCTCTTCCAGGGGAATAATAAGACTGAATTGAGTGTAGGACACAAGGCTGTGATTTTCATAAGCTTTGCTCCCTTCTTTTCCATATGGCAGAAGCCTTTTTCTCTGAAACTAGGAAAAACAATGGAGCAGCACATGGCCCTGAGCACTGCTAACTCAAATACCTAGCAGGACCAAGAGGAGAATATAAATGAGGGAAGAAGTAGAGATCATGGAGACCTGGAGAGGGCATGATCTCTCAGAAGGGATCACCCCTGTTCAAGTTGGCCAGTGGTTGCCGTGGGGAAAAATAAGGGTCCATAAATTTTCAAAAGAAGCTGGAACTCTGGAATTCAATGATCTAAAATCTCCTAAATTGTAAATGTTGGCAATATATTCAAATTTCAGAAAATGTCATGTGGTCCACAAAACACGTCTCTGGGCTAAATCGTCCTGTGAGCTGCTTTACCTACAACCTCTAACGCAGGGAAGAAAGATTGAACAGTAGAATCAGAGAGATTGAGTTCAACTCTTGGCTCTACCTCTTGGATCCCAAACAATTTTATTTTAATTTACTTAACCTAAGCTTCATTTTTTTTTCCATCTCCAAAATCAGGACAGTGTTTACAGGATTGATATAAAAATTACATGAAATAGTGTCATTGGCACTCAAAGTTAATGTCCCTTCTTCCTCTATTCTCTGCCCTCTCCCCTCTTTCTCCTTGCACAATCAACTGGAAAGAACAGCTCCTCCACATTCTTATTTGAAGCAAGTTAAGCAACGTTTTTTATCATTCGTCATACATTTTTCTAGGAAAATCGAACATGGTGAGCCTAAATGTGCAATACCAGTTACTTAAAAAACATCACTTGCACCTGTGACAGGAAGCAAACCTGAAGAGGTGTTTTTTTGTTGTTGTTGTTGTTTTTTGGTGGTTGTTATTTTGTTTTATTTTATTTGGTTGTGTTTTGTTTTTTAAAGGATAAGAGGACAGAAGACATATTAAAGAAACATTCTCCCACCAATGAAATTCGGACAATACAATCTCCCGTGATCATGACTATGCAGCAAAGGGAAGTCCCTGAGCCAGGAGTAGAAGCTCTTCAGCACTCCTCAGGTTTTCAAAGAGACTTTTAAAAAGTGGGAAGGAGAGGCATAGAACCAGAACAGAAAAGCAAAGGGTATCAGAGGTTTTTAGTCTTCACATTAGCAAGTCCAGGGCTCAGAATGAGCTAAGACTTACAAAAAATTCTCAGGGACAGTAGAAAGGGCTTTGTACATGTATGCTCTGAGCAGGGGGAATAGGGAAGGGCAGGTCCAGTGCTTGGGGCAGATGGCATAATCCTAGCAGATGAGAGATACAAAGCAGAATTACTCAACTCCTACTTAGCTTCCATCTTCTCTATCTCCAAGAAGGATCTTTAAACTGGAAAGAGTAGTATAAACACAGTGAAGAGGAAATTGCAGCCCTAGGTGTGAAGCTTCTTAAAAAATAAATACGTGGCCTCTCTAAGCTCCAGGTCTCTAAGTCTCCAGGTCCTGAAACATTACGTCCCTAGGGACTGAAAGAGCTTGTAGATTTAATCACAGAGCCATTGTCAGTAATCTTTCAGGAATCTCCGGAGTTATACCAAAGAAATAGCGATGGGCAACTGTCCTAGTCGTCAAAAGGGAGAACATGTAGGTTCTGGAAAGTTTGCACTGAAGTGTTTAATTCTGATCCCAGCAAACTCTAACCCGGGTTAATAAAGAGTTAGATTGTAACTGGCTCAAGAAGCCAGCACAAGTTCATGCAGAATAAACCACGTCATACTAACATCATTTCATACTTTTACATTTTTTTTGAAAGGTTACCAAAACTCACCAGATTGTCCCAGAGGGAGTGAATCTTTCAGCAGTTCTTTTGACAAAGTTTCTCAGGGTAAGATGAATAGATAAGGACTAGATACTCTGGAGTCGGGGGAAGGCACAATGGGGAAAACCACTGTAGGCAGAGAGCACTGAATGGTTGAGCCAAGTCACCCAAGCACAGGTACATAGAACAAGGTGCCTCTGGTCCCTGTCTGGGACCAGTTCTGTTAAAAATCCTTCAATGATATGCACGATATGCCAATGTATAAATGAGGGCTGACACAAAATGAAGTAGAAATAATATACTGCATGACAGAAACAGGATATGGTCTGCCTGAACAAGGAGCCAGAACAAACAGAATGGAATTTAATGGGGGGTAAATGACAGTTTTTCGTTTTGATTTGGAAAAAAAGAAACTCAGTTATTCAAACTCTTAACAAGAGTTAATGTGAAGAAGTCTTCAGGATTTTAGTTCAAAAAGCTCAACGTGAGGCAAAAGTTCTGACATGGCTACAAAGACTAATGTTCATCAGGCAACACAGAAGGAAGTGTAGTGTCCCCCTCCCACCACACCCCACCAACGAGTGGTGGGGGTGCCATTGCCCCACTTGCATCTGGGCATCACGGTTTGCTCTGGACTTTCCTTCCTAGTAAGTTTTGTGGGTCTTTCTAATTTTTTTTAAAAGATTTCATTTATTAATTTCTGAGAGAGAAAGAGAGAGAGCATGTGGAGGGCAGAGAGGGAGAGGGAGAGGAAGAAGCAGACTCCCCGCTGAGCAGGGAACCCAAATCAGGGCTCAATCCCAGGACCCTGGGACCAAGACCTGAGCAGAAGGCAGATGCTTAACCCACTGAGCCACCCAGGTACCCCTCTTTGTAATTTTTTTTTAGTTATGAAATCAAAACATAATCACTGTAGAAACCTAGAAGTATAGAGAGGTAAGAAGGAAGAACACAAAAGGGATCTAGCTCTCATTTAGGGACCACGACTGATTTCATTTTATTGTGTGTCCTTCTGGTCCTTTTCAGTGTAAGAAGGAGGACTATGGAGGAGAGTTTTTAAAATATGGCTTATGCAGAGTTTTTGATGTTTTTAAAAATTAACATTGCATCTTGAATTATTTCCCCAACTCATTATATATTCTTTAAAAATACAGTTTTGTTTTAAAGATTTTATTTATTTATTTGACAGAGAGAGATTACAAGTAGGCAGAGAGGCAGGCAGAGAGAGAGAGGAGGAAGCAGGCTCCCTGCTGAGCAGAGAGCCCGATGCAGGACTTGATCCCAGGACCTCGAGATCATGACCTGAGCCGAAGGCAGCGGCTTAACCCACTGAGCCACCCAGGCGCCCTAAAAACACAGTTTTAATAATTACACAATCCATTATCATATGGCTACGTCTTATTTTGTTTACCCTGACTCACTCTTGGGCATTGGGGTTGTTTCCATTTGGAGGGGTGGCCGGGAGATGGCACCAGGGGGTACTGACAAAGCAGAGAGCAACTCAGGGAGGCCAGCCAGTGGAGTAAAGGCTCTTGGAAATCATGTCAAGAAAGCAGCAGAAAAAACTGCGACTGTTTTTCCCAAGAAGATGGACGGAGAGAGCCCTGACAGTTGTCTTTAAACCCTTGAAGAGTTGACAGAGGGGAAAGGGAGGGAATTACAAAGGGGAGAAGGGGTGGAAGGAGTCTGATCACAGCTCTACTTATAAGGATTCCTGCTGCCTATGGACCGGACCAGACGGGGGACTGGGATGCTTTGTGAGAGAGGAACACTGGGGACTGGGATGCTTTGTGAGAGAGGAACACTGCCTTCGGGGGAAGTGCTGGAGCAGAGGCAGGATGGCCACCTGGGGCAGGACTCTGTGCAGACAAGATTCCTCCATCGAGTGGGAGGCTGAAATAATAACTTCAAATCAAAGGCTCCTTCCAACTGGAAGGTTTGGCGTTGCTTTCTAAGTTACAAAACTGCCCTTTTGTGACCTTGCTCCCATGAAGAATTTATGGCAGGTAAGGAGCAAAGAAGTCGATGTCATTAATTTTACTGCTAGAGTAAGCATTGTAGCTCAGAGATAACAATATACATCTTTGTGCTCTGTGCTGGCACCCATCTAGCTAGCGTTTTACAGTCAACAAAGCATTTTTCACACCGACCTTCTAATTTCATTCTTGTAAGAGCTTTGTGAAGTAGGTCTTGCCATTATCCCACTTTTAAAGGTGAGAAAAGGGAGGTCTGAAGTCCTGACGTGACAAAGCCCAATCCTCCAGCTCTAGTCTCCTGGCACTTTCCATGATAAGATACCTGTCCTCTGTTGTGAGTCCCTGGGTAAGCGATTTTATGGGCTGCCACAGGAAGGTCGTTAGCCTTTACCCTGTGTGTATTTTGTATCTCTGCTGCTAGATTTTAAAAAGCCATTCGGGCAGGATTATATGTTATTTTCCTTCTACATTCTATCCTCTGGCTACTCAACGATGTCTCCAGAATGCAGATCTGACCACGTCAGCCCATGTTTTGATTTCTTTAGCTTCCCATTGCCTCCCACGATGACTCTTAACCTAGCCAGGAGGAGACTTGGGAAAAGAGAGTGGTGCACATATCAGAATCTTAGGAGGAAATGAAGCACAGTTCAAAGCATCAGACATTATTTGAAAAGAAAAATTAAAGCACTTGGCTCATAAATATAGTTCCTGCTTGTAGTGATATATAGGGAATACTGTAATTCTCAACCCTTTGGGGAGCGCATATTATTTTGAGAGGGCAGAGGAGTGCATGGGATTTTAATTTTTATCAAAGGGAGCCATAGATTTTGCTGTTGCTGTTTGAGAAACACAGGTGTAAGGGGTGGAGTAATGCCTCCTCTGTCATGTATCAAGTTTTTAAGTACATACAGGCTTGTGTCTGGGCTCTCTGTCTTCTATTGGTCTAGGTTTCTGTGTTAAAGCAATTTCATCTTAGTTATTATGACTTGACACAATGTTTTGATCTCCAGGAGGATATGTGCCCCCAGTGTTTGTTCCTCCAAAATTGCCCTAGTTATCCTTGGCCCTTTGTTCTTCCATATTAATTTTGCTTTGAGCTTTTTAGGTCCCTGGGAAAAAACCCTCTTTTTCATTTTGATTGTAATTGCACTGAATTCACAGATTTAAATTGGTGGGGGTGGGGTGGAGCTGGCAGTTCTCTCAAGGAGTGGAGACCTTCCATCCACTTATTCTGGTGTGGAAGAACTTGAGATAGAGTCTGCAGATACGAGATAATTTCTCAGTCTCCCTTTCTGGTAGGCGTGGCCTCATGACTTCATCCTGGGCAGGGGGAGAGAAGGCATAGTTTTCTGAGAAAGGCTGGATAAGAATGGATGTGTAAAGAGATAGTTCTACTTCCTTCGGAACAGGGTTGTGTGATGAGGACTTCGCACATAGACTGGAGCTAAGACGTCTAACCCGTAACCATGAGAAGACAAATCTCAGGATAAAAGCCCTGTTGGAGATGATGCTGCAGAAAGATGGAAAGAACCTGAGTGTTCAGTGACATCTTTGAGTTGCAGAGTTAACCAACCCTGAACCTGCTGATACTGGACCTCTTGTTACGCAAAATAATAAAAATTCTCTGATTTAAGACATTTTTGGTTGGGTATCTGTTACTTGCATATGAAAGCATCTTAATGAATATAACAGGCCTTCTTTTGTTGTTGTTTTTCTTCAGTACTATTTCCTCATTTTTGTCACAGGCATTTTATACATCTTTATGAATAGGACATTTTAAAAATTATATTCCTTGTTATCTGTTACTGATGATCAGGTAGACTTCCAATTTGTTTGTTGGTCTTATATCCAGGTTAGTGATCATGCTTATCAATTCCAAAAGTTTATCTAGAAAATCTCTTACAGACTATCAGACCTGCATATAAGCACAGTTTTCCTTTTGCTTTTAAATTCTTGTGTCTATTACTTATTTTTTTAAATATTTGATTTATTTATTTGACAGACAGACAGATCACAAGTAGGCAGAGAGGCAGGCAGAGAGAGAGGGAGAAGCAGGCTCCCCGCTGAGCAGAGAGCCCTATGTGGGGCTCAATCCCAGGACCCTGGGATCATGACCTGAGCTGAAGGCAGAGGCTTTAACCCACTGAGCCACCCAGGCACCCCACTTATTTTCTTTATCTTACTGTATTACTTAGGCTTTCAGTACAGTATTGAAAAGAAGTAGTCATGGTGTGCAGTTCTATCTCCTCCTGACTCTGATAGGAATCCTTGGGAATTTTCACCTTTTAGGACGCAGCGTGGCATAACTCCAGGGTACTCCATCATATTACTATATTATCATATCATGTATGATTGTGTGATATATTTTTTATAAATATTCCTCATTTGGTTATGGTATTCTTTTTTTGTATCAGTTCACCTTAGGTTTGGCTGCAAGTAACATGAAAAGTCTAAAAAAGTCTAAATAGCAGTGGATTACGCATGATAGAAATGTATTTTTCATGTTCAACTTATCCAGAGATAATCAGTTCAGCACAGAGATAAGGCACCACAGTCTGAGAGGTTCAGGTTCCTGGATTCACCTTCCACTATCTTCACAGGAAAGTTGGAAGAGGTAAGCTTTCCCCAATGGATGAAAAAAAAAAAAACACTTGAAAGAGTTTATCATTGACTTGCGATTTTTTTTTTAAACCTTGACTAACTAGGACATATGGCTTAGATTGTTGACTTCATCCCAGTATTTATTCTCTCCTTATCCCATTGTAAAAGTAAACTTCAATCTTTTCTTCTGAATTTTTAATTTTATTTGCATACATTTACCTCTTTTCTCCTGCGGTTTGCTTAATCTCTATTCTAATGTGGTGTGGTTCTATTCTTTTCTTTTGTTGTTCTTAATATTGTTTATGCCTTTTTTCTTGGTTAGCTTTGCTAGAGGATTCTCTTTTATTCAAAAAATCTGATTCACTCTTTTTTTTAAAGATTTTATTTATTTATTTGACAGAGAGAAATCACAAGTAGGCAGAGGGGCAGGCAGAGAGAAAAAGAGAGGGGGGTGGGGAAGCAGGCCCCCTGCTGAGCAGCGAGTCTGATGTGGGACTCAATCCCAGAACCCTGGGATCATGACCTGAGCCGAAGGCAGAGGCTTAACCCACTGAGCCACCCAGGCACCCAATCCGATTTACTCTTATTGATCTTTTTTACAGTTTTCTAATTTATCGATTTCTGCCTTTCACTTTATTATTTCCTTCATTCCGGTGTTTTTAGGCTCTTTCTGAATTTTTCTTCCCTTGCTTCTTGAATTGATTATGCACTCATTGACCTTTTATCTTTCCTCCTTCTTATAAATTAATTATAGGGTCTAATTGTACCTTTTATTTTATTTTTAATTAATTCATTTTTTTACATAGCAGTGATGAAAAGTTCAGAATCAAAATAAGGAATATCATACAAAACAAATTATGAAAATACAAATCCATTAATGATTATGGAAATGGGATATAGGGAATGGGTTTGAGGGGACTGAATATGTATTAATATGTAGATCTATGTACCATTACACCCTTTAATTTCTCTCTAACAGCATCATATGTTTATATATGACTCTGCTATTTCATTTAGTTTAAAATACTCTGGACTTTCCATTGTGATATCCTCTTGAACCCCAAAATTACTTAGGATGCATTTTTAAGTTTCCAAACATGTCTGTTTTTATCTTAAAAAAAAACAACAACAAAAAACTATTCCCTTGGCATGCTCATGTCTAATTTAATTGAACAGTGATCAGAAAGTAAGTATAATATAAATTCTCTGAAAATTGTTAAAATCTGCTTTGCTATATAATCATGTCCACAAATGTTCCATGTTAACGTGAAAATAAATTGTGATTTTTATGGTGTGCAGAATTCTACATTTAGCTATCAGAGAAACTGATAGATTTTTTCCCTTCAAATATTCTGTAGTCCTGCAGAGTTACTTTTTTGTCCATTTGATCCATTATTTTTTTTTAAGATTTTATTTATTTGTCAGAGAGAGGGAGAGAGAGTGAGCACAGGCAGACAGAATGGCAGGCAGAGGCAGAGGGAGAAGCAGGCTCCCTGCCGAGCAAGGAACCTGATGTGGGACTCGATCCTAGGACCCTGGGATCATGACCTGAGCCGAAGGCAGCTGCTTAACCAACTGAGCCACCGAGGCATCCCTGATCCATTATTTTCTATTAGAAAAATGTTACAAATCTCCTAGTATACATATATAATGACCAGTTTCCCTCTTATGCGTAATGTGAATCCTGTTGCTCAGCATACACAAGGTCAGGATGAGCTATGTCATCTTAGAGGATGATTCTGATCATTATTATATAGTTTCTCTCTTTTTCCCTATTTGTTCTTTTTTTGCCATAAATTCTATTCTGTGTCATATCAACATTGCTGCTCAATATTATTTTGGAATTTGAAAGATATTTTTCCCCCCAGTTATTTATTTTCATTCTCTTGGATTGGTGTTGTTTTAGGTATATCTCTCTTATTGGTCCTATATGGTCCTGAGTGTCTCTCTCTTTTATTCATTTAGATAATATCTGTCAGTTGGCGTTAATCCATTTGTAAGAACTGTCAGTTATTATAATCTTCTTTTGTCTTTATTTAATTTTGCTTTTTTCATTGCTTTTTTTTTTCTGTTTTTCTATGTGCTTTTATGGTGATAAAGTTTTTATCGCTCTCTTTTTGTCTGACTGAATCAGAATCTATATACTATACTGTGTATTTCTATCCTTTAAGTGACTAAATTACATTTATCCTTAAATATTCAACAGTTATATACGTTTTTAAAAATTTAACAAATCTAGGGATGTCTGTGTGGCTCAGTCAGTTAAGTGTCCGACTCTTGATTTTGGCTCATGTCATGTCAGGGTCCTGAGATAGAGACCTTCCTTGGACTCCATGCTCAGCGGGGAGTCTGCTTGATTCTCTCTCTCCCTCTCCCTCTGCCTCTTCCCCTCTCTCTCTCTCTCAAAAAAAAAAAAAAAAAGAAAAAGGAACAGACCTAAACTTTTTCAATATTTTTATTCTTTTTCTGGTCATACATAAAATTTGTCTATAAAATTCCTTCCTCCTCCATTTTGTTATTCTCTGAAATCTTACTTTCACTGATTTAAAAACAACAAAAAGGTATTACTCTGTCAACAGTTCACTACATTTACGTTAACATATTTCATTAATTACTGTATACTCCATTATTTTTTTCCTTATTTTTTGGCCAAAATATAAATTATAATGAGTTCTGCTAGTGAGGGTTAGTTGGTGGCAACATTGTCAGCCTCTTCATTTCTGAAATGTTTTCATTTTATACCACATTTTGATTGAGAGTAAGCTTAACAAATTCCCTTAGAATTTTGAAGATACAACTCCAATATTTCTTGGTTTCTATTGCTACTGATGAAAGCTTAAGGTGAAACTTCAGTCTAATTGTTACTAATCGATTACTTCATAAGTAATCAATTTTTCTTCTCCGGTAGCTTAAAGCTACATCATCTTTTACTGATGATGTTATGCAATTTCACTGTTATGTAGATATACCTTTATCCTACTAGGTACTCAAAGTGCATTTTTGCTCAGAATTCTCATGTTTTCCTTTAATTCTGGAAAATCCCAAGCTACCATCTTTCAAAAAAAAAAATGGTTTCTCCATCGCTCCTTCAAGTCTTCTTTTTACTGGTACTCAAATTGGAGATGCATTGGAACTTCTGATAATACTGCATGTCTTGAACTATTTTTTTTTAATTTTATATTTCTTTGTCTCTTTGCACTAAATCTGGGTGAATTTAGTACAGCCTCATTTTGTACCCGAGGCTTCCTGTTTTGTTTGTTTTGCTCTCTCTTGCACCCACATGAGAAGTTTTGTGGATGCCTTTACCCAGGACACTGCACCTTTAGTTCATAACCGGGTTTATGATGGTGTTAAGGGGCTCCTGCCCTACAGTGATAGTGATAATGAGACTATTACAGAGTCAATCATAGAACCTGTATCAGTTCCTAGTTAGGAGGCTGAGTCTTAGATCTTCTAGGCAGCCAGAATCTGGCTTCAGGGCATTTGCCTACCTCCACTGTCTTATGCATGGACACTTTGTCTCTGTTACCCTACAGAAGCTAGGCTCCTTTCTGCTGCTGCCTGATTTGGGCCCAGAGCCTCGCAAGTCCAGTGGCTTCATCCCCACTCACTGCTTTGCCATGATCCATAAAGATATTTTTTTCTTGTTTTTGAGTTTGGCTATGTCTTACATTTGTTTTTCTTTTCCTACTTTGTCCTTTATTGCTTTGTACTTAGAGAACAGGGAATACATAGAAATAATAAAATTAAGGAAAGCCAAATTGACAGGAAATCCATTTCATACAATTTTTCCCCTAAAACTTAAACTATAAACTCCTTAGGCTGTCATTCAACATCTTTTGCAATTCAGGTGCACACCAGTTCCACCGTCGGGGCCCTCCATTTGTGCGGAGTCTCCTGCGGTTCCCTAAACGTGGCACACAGTTTCACTCTCCTGTGACCTGACACATCTGTCCCTTCTGCCACATGGTCTTCCTGCTACTCCTTTACTTTAAAACCTGATCAAAACTCATTTCAGGGTGCCGGGGTGGCTCAATGGATCAATTGAGGGAGTCTTGGTTTCAACTGAGGTCATGATCTCCAGTTGCAGGGCTCTGTGCTCAATAGGGAGTCTGCTTGAGAGACTCTCCCTCTCCCTTTGCCTCTCCCCTTACTTTCTTGTGTGTAAGTATGCTTTGGGAAGAATGGGGGAAAGGGCAGAAGGAGAAAATCCTCAAGTCCACTCCCCGTGGAGCATGGATTTCCTCACCATAAGGGCTGGATCCCATGACCCATGAGATTATGACCTGAGCCAAAACCAAGACTTGGAACCTCAAGCAACTGAACCATCCAGGTGCCCCATAAATAAATCTTTAAAAAAAAGAAAAAAAAATGCATTTCAGCTGTGAAGCTGGCTCTGGATCCTACAGGCTAAGTTACTTATTTCTTCTCTGAATAATGCACTCAACACAAGCAAACTGAACAAATGAATGAATGAATCATACAACAGGCAGAACTGAGTACCAGTGGCTTACTGACATTTTGTCACCTCTGTGGCCAACCGTTTATCGAAGTGTCTGCTCTGAACAACTGTAATGTATTGTATTTACCCAGTGTATTTAGAAATAAGGGGAAAGCAGTGGACACAGTTTTTCCATGAAGTGTGTCCTCTATAACAGTCATGGAGTTAACTGCATGAAGCCAGTTAAGATAACCCGATATACCATTTGTGAAAGTGTGGCTTTTACAACTATTAAGGCAAGATGATTAGGGACAAATTGTCTCATTTCCTTCCTCAATTTCACAGCATTCTTTAAAAAGAGAAGAGATGTTAGCATGAGCTCTATTTTTGTTTCTTTTTAAGAAAGTTAAAAATATGATGGAAAAAAGCTTAATTACTTCAAGGTCTAGTATGTTTAAATGCTTTAACATGTATAAAAGCCCAATTGTATCTTTCTATTCATTATGATTCTATCTCAGGAGAAGGGTTATATTTTTTTGGTCCCTATTTGACAAGGAGAAGATAATTTATCAAGGAAAATGGTACCAAATGGCATGTTTTTTGAGCAAAAATATTTACTTAATTGTCCAGCTTTACTGGAATCCTTCAGGATACTATTTCTTCCTAAGGAACAGAATGAAGGCTCTGTGACACCGAAGAAACAAAAAAGGGTTTCAGTCTGGGACGGGATACTTGTGCTTTCTTTTCCTTCAGCTCAGTAGCATGGCCATGGCAAAAACAGAAATTCAACTGAGTAGCATTTTTGTTCTAAAAACATCTAAAATTCATCTCAAATCTGTATCTCTTCTGGGGAGAGAAACTAAATCCATTCTAACAAGTAATTAAGCAAACAAACAAAAAAATCCCCTAAAACCACAGTCTCCTCTGGTGCCCGTCTACACCCGCTTCCTGCCTGCGCCCCCGCCCCCGCCCCCGCCCACGGAGGCCCTGTCAGTGCCACGACGCGCCACCTCTCACCTGGGCCAGCCATCACAGAGGGCTGCTCTCTGACACAGGGCTGTTTTGGGCCAGAGCTGCATGGAGGACCCGTGGATCGAAGAGCTGAGAAGCCAGTGAGAAGTAGTCCTCCCCTTTAACTTCACAATTTGACTCCCAATTCCGTTAGTCCTCACAGCCTTCTCAAAACTTGAAGCTTCTGGGAGATTTAATCTTCCTGGTGATTTGGAGTAGCTGGGGGACCCTAAAATTTGTCTCCAAATCTCAATTTCCCACCAAATTCCTAATACAAGCTCAAAGCTTAATTCACTTAAATTCATTTATTCAGTTAAAGTCTTTAACTACTTTCTCTGGTCACAGCTATATCCCCTATAGATACAGACTTTGAATCTTTGGTAGGCCTTCAGAAAGGATTTAGAGTTTAGACAACTTAGATTTTTTTTTTTTTTCAGAGCTTATTTTTAGGTAATCTCTATACCAAACCTGGGGCTGGAACCCTCAACCCTGAGATCAAGGGTCAGTCACATGCTCCACTGACTGAGCCAGCCAGGAGCCCCAAGACAATTTAGAATTCTGAATCAATTTCAACATCTACAGAAAGGACCCAGAGTTGATAAATTGTCTTTTCTCCTTGTGTGGCCAACAATTTTACTGTACTTGAGAGATTGTGGTACATCCCAGAGAAGGGGATAAAGGAGAGGGACATGGGGATTTTTTTTTATTTACAGAAATGATATCTGGGAGTATCTTTTGGCTTATTGCCTTAGTTGTTTATGTTAGACAACTATGAATTTTTGCAGAGGAGAATAAAATTCATAATTGGGTTAAGTCGAACCATTATACTGTACACCTGAAACTTACCCAGTGATGTATGTCGATTATATGTCAATAGAACTGGGGGGGATAAAAAGAACAACAACTAAAGAGAAAGTATTGCCTAAAGAAAATATATCAGTCACAGTTCTCAGACAGGTAATTGTGGTATATTTCATTTCATCTTTTTCAAGGCACATTTATGAGCCTCTGCTAGGTGTTAGGTCCCGTGTTAAGTTCAAGGGTAGCCCTGCCCAATAGAAAGAGAATGCAAGCCATCTACGTAACTTTGAAGCTGCTGGTAACCACATTAAACCAGTAAAAGGAAATAGGTGAATGTGGTCTGGTCCTGCTGACCTTCAGCCCCGCCCCCGCACTCCCACCCTCTTCCCCTCAACTAGAGCCTCAGGGGCCACCCAGGTCCTCCTAGGAGCCCATCTGTTCCCCCTTAGCCCTTCTGCTGGCTCAGGTCTCTGCTGACTATTCCTTGTCGTCAGGGAGAGTGATTCCACCCTGGTGAGGGAGGAATGCTTTCATTCCCATTTGGGACTTCATGATAATAAGACTTTCATCTGTGATTGTGTAGATTGTTGTCACTATGCAACGTAAAGCGAAAGGGAGTGAGTGACATCAGAGACCCATACTACCCTTTATTCACCAAACCACGTACTCTGGCACAGAGCTACATCTTCGTGAAGGGAAGAATGGCTTCTCGAAATTTTCACAAGGCCACCGTATTGGCCTGCGGCAGCTCTGTGCTGAAGGGCCTTTTGGAGTGGGAGAAGAGCCCTCGCCAGCCCCTCTTAAAATACATCTTGCAAAATACATCTGGCTCCATGCGTTGACTTTGTTTAAGTTCTGTGTAGTCTAGGATATTCATATTTATGTATTTGTGATCATTCTTACAGCTTGACTATGAGATTCTCACAAGGAGAAAACAGAAAAAGAACAGAAATATCCATCATTTCACTAAATCTTATTTTGGGCCCAAAATGAATCATCTTCCCTCAAGACTTTGGTCTGGGCATTCAGATGGAGTTTTCCATGACAGCAGGAGGCACGGGCTTCTGTCTCATACTCTCTCAGAAGTGAGCCTTACTAAGTTGGGGAGGACAGAGTCATGTCCAGATAGTCAGAGAAAAGTCTGAGGACATGGCCATTGGAGATCACTATACCTGTGAAGTTCCTAAAATATCCCTTAACCTTCTCCCTTCCCTTCTTCCTCCTTCCCAGATACCAATCAACAGCCATGGGAAAAAAAAAATGTTCTTAGTGCATTACTCAGTGCCTGCAGCGACAGAGAAAGAGACAGCCAGTCTCTTGGTCACCTAGAGCTTCACATTGGTTTGTTTCCAAGCTGGCTTCTCCAAACAGAACATTTTAGGTCTGAGAAGGTCTCTGGGAATTTGATGTTCACATCTCCAGAATCCCTGGTTCCCCCTTCATGTTCTGTAATGTATTCCTATGTGCTGAAGGGACTACGGCATAAATCACAGACTATAGATCAAGGAGAACAAAGTACCTAGACTTTCCCCCAAAAAACAAAGCTGTGTCTTCCCTGGACACTCTCATCATCTGGCAAGTAAGTTCAGATTTTCCAAACACCAAATCAAAGACACTGACCTCCAGGACAGGACCACACTCCACACTTAACAAACTTCCTCGCCTCTGGGGCCACCGTAATTAAGCACACCTGTTAAGTTTTCTTAACTCACTTTCTTTCCTCAAAGTTTGCATGCTCTCTCTTTAAATACATACTCCTCATGTTTGTTTACCATCAAATATGTGCTGGGAACCTGCATTAATTTTGCAATGAGTTTCTATAAATACAGATAGTGATAAAATGTCATCCCTGCCATTCTTTTTTTTTTTTTTTTTAAGATTTTATTTATTTATCTGACAGAGAGAGTGAGAGAGCACTAGCAGGGGGGACAATGGGGAGAGAGAGGGAGAAGCAGACTCCCCGACAGAGCAGGAGCCAGATGTGGGGCTCAATCCCAGGACCATGGGATCATGACCTGAGCCGAAGGCAGATGCCTAACCATCTGAGCCACCCAGGCACCCCCCTACCATTCTTGAACTCATGGGCCAGTGAGGGAAACCAAGAGTATGGAAACCTTTTCAGTTCAAGATGATAAGTCCGTGGTAAGTCCTGTAGAATGACAGAAAACCTAGCCACTAACTTTGACTGATGAAGCTGGGGAGGTTTTGAACTGGACCTTGGAGAATGAACTGGACCTTCATTACAAGTAATGAAGTAAGGGGAGACAACTCTGGAGAGAGGGAACAGAGTATGCAAAGTGCAAGGAAGGTGTACGATATCCCACAGAGAGGTAGACATCCTTCCTCCAGCACAGCTCATCTCTACCTGAAAGCCTGAGAATTAAAGGGCCCAGATGTCTGTACCCCTCCCACACACCCAGCATTCAGCAGTGACCTAGGCATAGGACAGCTGCTCTAGACACTCCTGTTTGAAAAGAGTAAGAACAGGAGGCATACAGGAGACCCGGGTCTAAAGCAATTCTGAGATCCAGCAGGCCACACATGGTCAGTCCCTTCATCAGGGATCAAGCCCTGGCAATTCTTCACTGTGGCTCTTAATTCTACCCTCTGGACATTCTTCCTTTTCTGTAAAAAGGGAGCCCATATTTGCAACCAAGTAGTTTTCTGGGCCTATGAAAGTTTGGAGATTTTTTTTTTTATACTTCCTTTGTCCCTCTCAGTCCAAACTGATGATAGTTCTGTTTGTATGATTCTCTTAAAATCTTTGGGAGCCTTTTGTGAATCTTATTATGGTTCATGCAATTGGGACCAAAAAAGTTGGGTTCACAAAGGTCTTCACAATAAAACATCCAGCTTCTGTTGAAATTGCCAAGGATTCTTAAAAGTCTTGAGGTCTTTTTGGTTGTTTTTGACACAATGGTTTTCTAAGGCATTCCTTTATGTCTTAACTTAACAGAGGACTTTATAATCAAAATCTCAGTATCGTCTTTACGGCATGTTGTTCTTACTATTCTCTGAATTTTATTTTTGTCCAGAGGCCATTCTTAATTTAATTTTGCTTTTCACCTGGAGAGGCAGGGGGTTTTCAAACTGTATGGATTCTGCTTGCTTTATATTTAACTTTTTTTTTTTTTTCTTGAGCTTATCCCTCTCCTGTCAAATTTTAATGTAAGTAACAAAAAGAAGCCAGGGTGACCTTTAAGCCTGCCTAGAACTCTCCTCAGTCAGGCCACCCAGTTCCTGAGGTACATTTTCTACTTTCCATGCTCTTGCAGGCAAGAAAGTTGCTAGACTTTCTGCCACCACATAATGAATTATCTTCTCTTTAGTTTCCGCTAATATTTTCCTCATTTGCCTTATTTTTTTAAAGGTTTTATTTATTTATTTGACACAGAAAGAGAGAGAAATCACAAGCAGGCAGAGAGAGGGGGAAGCAGGCTCCCTGCCACACAGACAGCCCGATGCAGGGGTCGATTCCAGGACCCCGAGATCATGACCTGAGCCGAAGGCAGAGGTTTAACCCTCTGAGCTATCCAGGCATCCCATCATTTGCCTATTTAAAAAAAAAAAAAAAGATTTTCTTTGACAGAGAATGCATGCATGTGCAAGTGGAGGCAGGGGCAGAGGGAGAGAGAATGTGGAGCAGACCCCATGCCCAGGCCACAGCCGGATGCAGGCTCGATTCCAGGACCCTGGGATCATGACCTGAGCCAAAATCAAGAGTCAGACACTTAACTGACTGAGCCACCCAGGTGCCTCTCCTCATTTGTCTTTAATCTTTGACTGCTTTCTTGAGGGACCTCAGGCTGCTGCTAACAGTCTCCTTGAGATCCTTTAGATTTTCACCAGTTCTCTCCTCAAGGTCCTTCCAGCTTGTCTTCTACTGTCCCAAAGCCACTCTCATCATTTTTAGGGTTTTATTTTTTATTACAGCAGCATTCAACGTGTCTCTCACCTTCTGCCCCCCTGCTTCCGACTCCCTTGCCTGTCTACACCTCCAGCCCCTGCTCATCAAGACTGCTTCTGGTTCCCTGCCATGCAGGGGGCAGACAGTTTTCTCCCAGAGCATCTGCCCCTTGGGACAGTCCTGGGAAATAATTCCAACATATCCGCCCAGAGATCATTTCCTCAGAGGAACTTTCTTGGGAAAGGTCTGGAAGATGAGGTTTCATGAAAGACGTTATTTGATGTTATCTTCAAAAACCAACCAACCAATCAACCAACAAAACCCTTTTCAGGATACCAAGTGTTTCATCTGGGGAAAAATATCACAATTGTGTGGGAAACATTTTTAACTGCTTCAGGGGAAATTTCAGAGAGTGAGATCTATTTCTAACATTTTAGGAGAGAAAGGAAAAAAAAGTGAGATTAACTGTACATTAGGTTAAATGTACATGGGTTATGTTTGCTTTACTTTTATTTTTGAACCGAGTGAGCTTGCCAATGGAAGGAGTGCACGTCCTCGTGTGAAAGGCTGCAGGCTGAGGCTTCTCGCCAACAGGGCAGAGTTTCTTAATCTCCACACGCCCCAGTGTCTCCAGGTCTGAGGTGGCATTATACTTCCCTCAGAAGGCTGATGTCAGGGGTAGAGGAGACAGATTGTATGAGCAACAGCCAAGCAGAACATCTAGCAGATGATCAATAAACCACTCGGGGCCCACCAATGTGAAAAACCACAGAAACGACTCCTCGCCCTTGCTCTGAAGCCTCCGCTTGTCTTTCCTGAGGTGTCTAGAATCAGGAGTCCCGGCTCCCACTTCCCAGAGAGGAGCTGGGGAAGGGAAGCTCTCAGTGTGGAATGTGGCAATCTCCAGGGACCACATTAAATGCTTTCCCAACAGACTATGTCAGGGAAGGAATAAAACCAATTTGCTTTTAGGGTTTTTTTTTGTTTGTTTTTTTGTTTTCTGCCTCATGTCCACCCTTGATCTCATCTCTCTGGGTCTGTCTCCTCTCCCGCCTGAATCTCCCTCATCCTGCTTCCCAGGAGAATCCCCCACCTGCCCCCCCTCCCCCAAGCAGCCCCAGGGCAGGAGGCTAGAAGCCAGCGAGGGAAGGATCCCCACGGTCCCACTGCAGCACCCAGGTAGGAAGAGCATGGAAGTGGAAAAAGCAGAGAATAAGAGGGTGAAATGAGATTTGAAGGAGAAGGAAAGTTGGGGATTAGAGAGGGAAGGTTGAATCACTGGGAACATGCCCATGAGGGGAAGGTTTGGGGGCAGCAAAAGCAAAGAGACATGGCAAGCTTTAGAGGCACCCTGCAAGGGAAGGGACTATGGAAGAAGGGAGTTGGGAGAGGGGGTTAGTCACACTTGCTAGAATTCTGGGAAGCTCCATCTCCTTGCCTATCCCACACCTTCCTCTCTAGATGATTCTGCCTTTCTAGATGGTCTGTCTTCTTTGCCCCTTTCTGGCATAGCTCAGGTCAGGCAGTCCTTAGCCTCGGTGATGACAACATCTCCCAACCAGCTGGCCCTCCCCCCAAACCCTGCCGTCCAGTCTACTCCTCTCAAAACCGGAGTGGCCTCTCCTTCACCTGATCTTGTCCCCAACCCACCCCATACTCAAGAACTTATCTTGGTACCAGTTTGTCTCTGACCCTGGGAAGAGGGCAGCTTTAGGACATTATCAGCATGGAGAACACCTTGTATGGTTTCTGGAAGGTAGCATGATGGGGACCAAGGGGCTGGCTGGATGGATGGACACACACCTGGTGGCAAAGAAGAGCTAGTGGGGGTCCGGCAAAGGAAAGAGGGTTGGTGAAGAAGACGAATGGGAAACATCAGCAAGCCTCTGGGTAAAAGAAACACGTTTATTTTGGGTGGGGTAATAAATTCTATTTTGGAAGATTGCCATGCTAAAGCAGCACATTGGGTTCTTTCCGCTGTGTCTGAAGGACAAATAGGGGTGGAAAGGGTCCCAGACCCTATAAGCAGCGCCTCTCAGGAATCAGCTGCCTCCCTGGGCCTACAGATGTCTAACTCCTTTCCCTTGATACTGACTCTGTCCTTGTCACTCCCTTCACTGCCCCCATCACCACCGCCCCCCTGACCGGGGGCAAGCTCTCGAGATATCTCTCTTGCTTCAGTGCCCCGTTTTCTTCCTTCTGGACTTCCACCCTGCTTTATTTCCCATGCTCAGTGCCCCCCGCCCCCACACCCAACTTCGTCCATTTTCCCATGTCCTAGGAGCTCTCATTATTCATCCATTTGTCCAAACCTCCACCAATGGCAGGCTGCTTCCACTTTTCAGCTGCCTAATGCTCCCAAGGACTCCCAAGTTCTGTTAAAACAATCAGAATATTTATGGACAATCAGTTTTTAAAGCCTTCAAGGCACTAAATTGTATCGGCCCAAGATGCCACTTAGAATAAACTTCTCTAATGTTGCAAGGCGTGCCCTGTAGCTGAAGATTCATGTGGCTGCTTGTTGAGGTCATTCTCTCAGAGGGATTTTATCAGGGCAAGCAGGGTGGAAAAGGGATGGAGAGCCAGACCCAGGGACCCAGTCCCCCTCCCCAGCTGCCTCCTATCCTCTCTCCTTTGGTGCAAACCCTGTCCACAGCGCCAGAACACCACGGTTTATTTTTATCTGTTTATTTTGCAATTAACAAAGAGAAGGAGCCTCTTTTTGATGGGCTGGTTCAGGGGTTCAAAGTGTCTGGCTACCTTGACCCCTTTACCAGCCTCCGACGTCGCAGTACGGCTGCCCAACTGGGAGAGATTTATACTTATTTTTATATAATGGAAAACTCATTGCTGGACATCGAGTTACTCACTTTGATTTGTTTTCTTTGGAAGAAGCGGCCGGCGGCGGCAGCGCCCCAAGCTGGGTCATTAATATGGCAGCAACAGCAACAAAGACCTTTACAGCCGCTGCCTGTAAACCGTGGATAAAGTTCAAGCATTTATTCTGTTTGAGGCCTCCCAGTGTCTATAAAAGCCCAGCACGATTATATGATCAGTGTCAAGACCCACTTTCCCCTCTTTGTGCTCCGGGATGCATTTCCTTGCCCTGTCCCTCCGTGTTGCCACTGCAGCTGCTCTGGCTTTAATAGCAACCCAAGGCACACACTATTGGAGTGTTCCTTGGGCTTTGTTTTAAACATGGTTTTTGCTTGTGTTAACTACCGCCTGGCTCTCTGACACCCGTGAATGGGGCTATGCGGGGCTGTCAATCAACAGCAATAATAATGCCATCTGGGTTTGAATAATACTAATGAGAAGAAGAAGAAGAGGGATACTGTGTATTAACATAGCACCTTTGTCCCAGAAGCTCAGAGGGCGTTCAGGATAATAATTCATTCATGCTCCGAGCACTGCTTGGCGGTAGATATTATGATCCCACCGCGGGGGACTGAGACACAGAGAGGGCAAGTGGCTGGCCCCAAGGTCACACAGTAAGTCAGAGATGGCATAAAACTTAGTTGCTGCAAGTCCACTAAAGCACTGGACCCATGGGATCACACTGAACTTTAACTCTCATTACATCTGTTTTTAAAATCTAGCGGTAAAAAGAACTACAGGACCTTGTTGTTCCATACCTTGTGGGACAAAAAAATAAATAAATAAAAGAAAGGAAGGAAGGAAAGAAAAGAGAAAGAAAGAAAAAGAAAGAAAGAAGAAAGAATGTTCTAGGATGGTGGGGAGGACCTCAGAGATCCTCAGTATTAAAGGGGAGTCTGTCCAGGGGCAAAGGAAGAGAGGGTGATGAGATGCCGGTATTTCACTCCTAGAAGCATCTGGAATTTCTAAAGAGGCAGGAGGCTGGTGGATACAGAAAGCACAATGAATACAGAAAAAGAGAGATCTCCACTGGATGTGGGCAAGTAAGCCAACCACAGAGCCAGAAAGCTCGTGGAAAGCCAAATAAGGATCAGCAGCCATCCAGAAAGACTATTCCTGAAGTCCATGGATTTCTGTTTAGTCTGAAGTCCCATCCTGCACTTTGCTGGAACCCTAGCTCTCCCTTCTCAACCCCTGTGGTCCTCAGAGAGGTTCAAACCTGACTGTCACTTCAAATCAGTAGTTTCTTACTTCACTTCTCTGTGCTTCAGTGTCCACCTCTGTTAAACCGGTTAATAAGATTATCTCATTTGGTACTTAGCTGATTGCAATGACTTCTGAATTGATTTCTCCAACTTCAGTCTCTCCTTGATATCTATCGCTGGGCCATTAGGAAGATTAAATAAGCTAATATTTACAATGCTGAGCATGGTGCATGACCCATAGTGACCCCTCATAAGCATTAACTATTTAGTAACATTAAGTAATAATGGGACTGTTATATTGTCATCATCACTATCTTCTGGTTTGCTGGCCACCGGCTCCTTGACAGATAAGGAATAAAACGAGCAGCGTGAAGAAGAGTGGAATTCGGTCGTATAAAAACATAGAATTAGGCCATTCAGGGCCTTGTCCCCTTCTCTGTACTTGTGCTGCTTTTAGGACCTGCCCCCTGCAGCCCAGCGCTGTGTTATTCTCACTTGCTGCCTGTGTCAATTCTGTCTCCTCCAGCAGACTCCGAACAAATGCACAGGAGACCTCCAGATGGCCAACAGACACATGAGAGGATGCTCAACATCACTGATTATCAGAGAAACACAAATCAAAACCACAGTGAGATATCCCCCTCACACCAGTCAGAATGAAAAGTATCAAAGAGGCAAGAAATTACAAGTATTGGCAAGGATGTGGACCAGAGGGACCCTCGTGCCCTGCCAGTGCCACAGCAACTACTGTGGAAAAGAGTATGGAAGGTCCTCAAAACATTACAAATAGAAATATCATATGATCCAGTAATTCTGCTGCTGGGTATTTACTCAAAGGAAGCAGAAATGCTAACCCGAAAAGATATGTGCACCCCTTATGTTCATTGCAGTTATTTACAAGGGCAAAATATGACAGCAACCTAAATGCCCAGTGATAAATGAATGGATAAAGAAGGTGTATAGACACACACACACACAAAAAAAATATTACTCAGTCACAAAAAAGAATCAGATCTTGCCATCTGTGACGTGGCTGGACCTAGAGTGTATTATGCTAAGTGAAATAAGTCAGAGAAAGACAAATACCATAATGATTTCACTTACACGGAAAATTAAAAAAAAAAAAAAGTACAAAGATACAAACAATAAAACAGAAATAGACCCTTAAATACAGAGAACTAGTGGGTGCCAAAGGATAGGTAGGTGGGGTGATGAGCAAAATGTGTGAAAGTGAGTGGGAGGTATGGGTTTCCAGTTATGCAATAAATAAATAAGTCGTAAAAGGGAAAAATACAATGACCAAATGCACATTAACGCATCTAACTCTGCTCTAGTCCCTTCTGCACCCAGCACGCCACTCGACAAGTTACCTTTGAAGATGAATGTTACCTTTCCATGATTTCTAGAACACCTGCCATGTGCCAACCTCTGAGTGGAGGGACTCTGAAATATACCAGGAAGGGCTCTTGTCTCAGGAGATACACTTCCTTGGGAGAAGAGATAAGACATATGGCAACAATTTGCAAACCTTAGCATGCCTCAGAATCACTTGGAGGGCTCGTTAAAGCAGACTGCAACTAAAATGACTTTGAAGGCCCATCAAAATTTTATTTGTACGCTTTTTCAGTGGAACTATCACATTTGTGAGAAGAGGAATAACGTTATCAACACGTCGTCCCAGTACTTGATTACCCAGTAATTGACTTTGCAGTACTGTACAGGGTAGGTAATACGAGGCAGAGACCGAAGTTGGGGAAATCAATCTGGAAGAAGTTGTGACATGACCAGGGAAGAAAGAAATGTGCTGAACTCAATAATTAATTGATTTACTGGTTTTGAAGTTTTCCTGCACCTCTCACCCAATGATTATATCCCTGGTTCCCTCTTTCTTCAAGAGAGCCTCAAATACTTGAGCTGACTCCTTCTGCCCTATAAGTTCGTTATTTATGGTATCGTCTGTCCTTTGTCTTTGTCCCTGACCCAGTTTAGAGACACTCTATCACTGGGTCTGAATCTGAGGCACTCTCCAGTTTCCAAGGCAAGCATTCTTTGGCAATAAACAAACAGATTTGCAATTCTTCCCCAGAACTTCAAGACAGAAAGTCCCTGCTTTCCCATCTCTGCAGGCTGGAGGTAAACTTCCCTCCTCACCATCCCTTACCACGTGTAAAGATTTTGACCTTGTGTAGGATATTTAGGCTCATGCCTTCTCTTTTTCTATAGAGTTGGAACTTTTTGAGAGAACAAAGCTCCCATCTCCCCCACCCCCATGTTTCAGTCCCTTTTTGTGAAGGGCCTGACACAGTGAAGGTGCTTGCAAAGTCTTTACTGAAAAAAAAATCGGGAAAAATTTAATTGAAAACATTTAACATTCTTCATGTATTCAAACACGTAATGCCCCATCACATGTAGATATCTTTTTTAAAAAGTTTTTGTTGATTTAAGTAATTTCTATGCCCGATATGGAACTTGAACTCACGACCCTGAGATCAAGAGTGGCGTGCTCTTCCGCCTGAGCCAGCCTGGCGCCCCCACACAGAGATATCTTTATGAAAGCACCTGGCTTACAGGGTTTCTCTTTCAGACAGAATTGATTACGCCTACATTAGAAGGCAGTTTTTGCAAGGTCTGCCTCCAAGAATAAGAAGTCCCCTCATTAAACAGTAGTCTTCCAAAAGCATATATGCCTCCCTTATTTCTTCTCTCCACCTGCCCTTCCTGTCCTCCCTCTCTCCCGCCCTCCCCCCTTCCTTCCAGCAGGCACCTGATGACTGAGTATGAGACGTTTACACCAGGCACTGTGGGAGATTGGTTCCAACCATTGAGAAGTTTGAAATTCAGTGAAAGATCCCCATCCCTGCATAATTTTATGTTATACGTTGGATTTTATTTTAGGTTAAAATAAGGTACAGATTAATCCAGTGCCGGCATACGGACCTACGGAGGAGCAGGAGGTGGGATCACGGCTTACGGGTGTAGAACGAACAGTAGGTCAGTCCGCTTTGGGAGGTGGGCTGTATCTCCAATGGCAGAGAAGGGGGGGACGGGCTCTGCCAGAGGGAGGAGCAGCACTGGGGGTGTGAGGAGCTCAGGGAAGAGGGAGCTCCCCAGGGAATGGAGAGCCGCCCATGGGGAGTGAGAACAGGCGAACAGTGTGGCAGAGGAACACGGTAAGATAGAGGGAGGTAGCCGTGGATCTGAACAAGACACAATGAGAACTTCAGACTCTACTCACAGGCTAGGACAGCGATAGAAGCGGAACAGGGACATGGTCCCCAAATCGAGTTTTGACGTAATAGTCCTGGCCCAGATGGCCAGCCAGCATTTGCCTCACTGCTTGAGGTTACTGGTACTCTGTGTGCACTTCTCCCCACGGCTGCAGGAGAAAGGAGAGCCCTTGTCAGACATGCTGGACTCTTCCCTCTGTGGCCGGGTGCCTGGGGATTTTTATCTGGCTTAAGAGTGGATTTACTTGTCTTTGGAGAGGATTTTTTTTTCTTTTTTCTTTTCCTTTTCCTCTTTCTTTCTTTCTTTCGTTCTTTCTTTCTTTCTTTTTTTTTTGAGGAAGGGGTTCTTTCCTCAGTCCCCTCTCCTCACCCTGGGGATTGTCTCTACCTCCAGCCCAGGAGTGCACTTTGAACCGTTATGTTGTCTCAAGTGCACTGACCACCACAATGGGCAGCGCCCCAGAATGCCTGCCCCTTCTCTGGCAGACTGAGCTGGCCCATTCCTCACCATGTCATGAATTTTCCTGGAGGGAAACAGCGGATACCACATGGTCATGGCTTGAAAAGATTCCATGCTGTCTGCACAAACAGAGACTGGAGCCTCTGGGAACAGCCTCCCTCTCACCTCACCCCCAGAAAGCCTCCCGCCCCTGGCCCGTGCGCGGGCTGTGAATTGGTGTTCTGACTTCCACACACTGATGTACTGTGGGAGTGAGGTGTGGGGCTGTTGCCTTCAGAAAAGTAAATCTCTCCATCTTCTCTCTGCATTGGACGTGCTTGTCTCTGAGGACCTTTCCTCTCCAGGCAGCCCTGCGCAGTACAGCGCAGACGAGAGGATTCCTGGGGCAGGCCTGACCCAACTGTAGGCACCCAGGCATCACCAGAGTAGTCTGAGAACAGAGGGAGCCAACTCCCACCAACCCACACCCCACTGCCGCCAGACACATAATAAACTCTTTGCTATGCACTTATTTCCGCATTCCGGCCCCTCTACCCAGAAAGCTGCTTCTTTCCTGCTGTCTTGGGGAACTCCTATTCATTGTTCAATGCTTAGTTTAAGGGTACTGGTGCTGTAAAGTCTTCCCCAGCTCTCAGGTGGAAAGATGCTGATTTCTCCCTTTGCTGTATTCTGTGGCCGTGCATCAGTGCTAGTGCTGATAAGACAGAATTATGGCTGTTTGCTTGGATATCGCTACCCCAAGTAGATGATGAGCTGCTTGGGGAAAGAATAATGAGGGATAGTAGTACAGATTGTGCACTGCTCAACCCTCTGGGGTGTCATTCACACTGTAGTGTGAATATATGCTGTACAATCCTAAGCAGCAGCTTTGGGGATAATTAGGTCTTATTTTTAATAGGGACTGACACACAGTAAAGTTCGTTTATCTAACCCCAAGTAAGGCCACTGCTCAGACTCTGGCTCCTCTAGCTCACGTCCTGTAAAAGAGGAAAGAAACACTAGCTAGCCCAACAGCCTTGTAATGAGAAAATGCCCAGCTCCCCTTGGAGATGGTACATTGGTTCTAGATCTAGGAAGGAACCCAAGGCCCTCTTATTTTTTTTTTTTTAAGATTTATTTATTTATTTATTTGATAGGCAGAGATCAAAAGTAGGCAGAGAGGCAGGCGGGGTGGGCAGGCTGGGAAAGCAGGCTCCATACTGAGCAGAGAGCCCGATGGGGGGCTTGATCCCAGAACCCTGGGATCACGACCTGAGCTGAAGGCAGAGGCTTTAACCCACTGAGCCACCCAGTGCCCCAAGGCCCTTTTAGACCTCAAACAGCTAATGGCTGATCCAGGTATGTCAAAGGGGTTTTATCTCATGGGTCAAATCAGACTTATAAGTAGTGACTACTTGAAGCACTGAACTGGGAAAGAAGTCTTCTGAGGCAGCATTCAAACTCAGTGGAGGAGAACATCCTATGAATGTTCGAAGTCTTTGCTGGAGCAGTAATGGGAGAGAGAGGCTCTTGTGCCACCTGGGCCTCCCGCCCCTGGCCCGTGCGCGCGGGCTGTGAATTGGCGTTCTGACTTCCACACACTGATGTACTGTGGGAGTGAGGTGTGGGGCTGTTGCCTTCAGAAAAGTAAATCTCTCCATCTTCTCTCTGCATTGGACGTGCTTGTCTCTGAGGACCTTTCAGAGGTCCTTGTCTCAGAGGACCTTCAGTCCGTTCAGTTTGGCACTGGACTAGTGACAGGGCTAGTGGGATTATATAATAGGAGTCCCTGTCTTGTCTTGCTCAGATGTTCTCAGGCTTTTATGAATGATACACAAATTTTTGTCCCCATGCCTCAGTTTCTCATCTTTAGATGAGAGATCTTTCTTTTGAGGTTTTGGAGAGGTGAAGCAAAAGGACAAAGTAAGGCTTGTAGTCCCCCCAGCAAAAAGGAAAAGACTAGGGAGACAGAGATGTCCAGAACTGCTTTCAAATCATCCAACAACATCCTTCAATGGGATATCCACTTCTCTTCTGCCACCACCCCTATTCTGATATTTGGAAGAAGTGAGGATGGGAGGGTAGGAAAGGACTTCCAGAAGGCAGTTGTAACAACAACAAAAAAAATTTGAAACTCAGTGGATAGGCATCAAGAGGGCAGGAAAAGAGTTCTGGTTTGTCCTATATCTCTGGAAGAAGACCCAGAGGGTCGTGATTGGGATCTGGGCTCTGGGACCACCCCACAGAGGCTCAACTCACTGACAATAGTTAGCGTGGTGATAAACTGGTTGACTTAACTCTCTAGTTTCCTTTAGATGACTCTCCAGTCTCTAAAAAGGACCTAATAATCACACATACTTCAGGGAATCATGAGGATTAAGTGAGTTCATAAATACAAAGTGTGTGGAGCAGAACCTGATCCACGGGAAGTCTCCATTGTCACCTATGCCCTCATAGTTGCTGTTATTGTAGCGTGTTTTTCTTCCAGCTCGACGAGAAAGGGAAAGTGGACTTAAATGATGTAATGGAATCACTTGAGAACGGACCAAGGGCTACAGCAGACAAATATGACTCCCTTTCATTACATCAACCCCATCAACCCTCCTCTTGTTATGATTCTATCTTTCATGGAGTTAGCTAAAGCTTTCACAGCCTCAGTTGGAATCCCTTTTCTTGAGATGGTTTATGAATAAGTGAAAGTCAAAGGGCTACCACGTGCTGGGCTCTTTGCTAAGATCTTTGACCTCACCATCAGTCTTAGACACTGTCTTAGTCACCAACTGATTAATAATAGATCCTATGGGCACTTGTACCTCTAAGGTTTCCAAATCCCCTGGATATTTCTGTGAAGTGCTGTGCCATTTATGCGTTTATTCATTCATTTGTTATTCTTTTAGCTTATAATAAGTTGACTTTATGATCTGTAAGATCTTGGAGAAAATAAGAGGGGATGTTTGTCCATCCCTCATTTATTCATACCTACTGATCTCGGTGTCCAGAATGCCAGTTTCTCCCTTGTCTACCTGGAAAACCCTTATTCATCCTTCAAAGCCCATCATGTCTATAACATTGTCCATGGAGCCATCTCCCAAACCCTAAGCAGTTAACAACTTTCAGGTGAATTCTTTTTGCTTCTATTTTATAATAGACTTTCCAATATTATGCTTTAATTTCTTACTATACTATGAGCATCTTGAAGGCAAAGAAATCCTAAATTACCTCTGAAGGCCTAGAGCCTAACATACAGCCTAGCACACTAGGTGTTCATTAGTGTTTGTTGAGTGAGGCCCTTTCAGCCTATATATAGTACGTCCTTGGGGCTATAGTTTTAAGCAAGTTTAAGACCCACTTTCAGGTTGTGAATACCAGGCTGCCAGAGTGATTAAAAGCAAATATGAGGAAAGATTTGTTGACAATTGCGGTCGTAAAACTCTAGAACAAGTAGAGATCCTGGAATCTTTTTCTTGGATAGGTTTACCAGTGAGAGAAGATGATTTGGTCATGACCTCATTTAGAGATGGGGATAGAGCCTTTTCAGCTCTAGGAATCTTTAAGTAGACTTCTGGACATAAGCGGGATGCCTGTGGGTAAGAGAAAAGTGGTTCATCCCACCTCTTCCCTCTTGCTTACCCTTTTACCCTGTTTGGGCGCCCAGCTCTTGCCTCTCTGCTCAAGTTATACCCTCCCTCCCAACCAGCTTAAGTCCTACCTTTACTACAAAGCCTCTTCTGATTAGCCCTGTCCAAGGGGAACACTCCTTCCTCTGGGTTTTGGGCAGTGTGACATTTACCAGGCCTCTAATTGATTCAGGAATATGTTACTTGACTTCACAATGGGAAATTCCTTTGAGACAAAAAAAATATTTCTCTTAGGCCCCTTTTTCCCTCCCCAGTGCTGAGCGTGGTTTAGGAGGCTAGCATGTGTGTGCATGTGTGTGTGTGTTGGCATGGCAACACAATATGTATAATCCAAGCCGGAGATCCTGGTGTCATACATCTGGAACAAAACAAACTCATTTATGACATCTTCCAGCATGTACACTGTCTCTGAAACACTGAGATCTCAAAGAAACAAAACAGCTCCAAAACAGGGTGGAGAGCAGACATTCTTTCCTCGCCTGCCGGCTTGCCCTTCCCCCCTGCCCACCTCCCCATATACAGAATGGAAACTTTCAGGGGAAAAGAATTCTGAACAGCTGTTGTGAGAGACCACACAGACTTCCCCACATCTGCTAGCATACAGCCGGTGAGCTCATTTCTCCGGGGGACGCAGTCTGAGTCTGTGGGGTCCACTTAAGTACACCTTAGGAGGGGCTGAGGAGGAAAGAGGAAGTGGCCCCAGGTGGAGGGGAACTTTCTCATGTCAGAAAATTCACTGGAGACCGGGCTAAAGGTTGAGTGATTCCACGGACACCTTCCTTGACTAGGAGAGTTGGCTTTCCAGAAAGTTTCTCTGCCCATTATGATTAAAAAGAGCTACTATCAAATTTACACTTGATTTTTAAAAAGGACCTTGATTCTACCAAGTTGTCCTCCCCTCCTCCAAAATGTCTAAGTCAAAAAGCAATTGCTGGTTGAAAAATATCCTCCAAAGCAATACAGTCCTGGGCCATGACAGCTTGCCCCAAGCTTTTTAGTGTTAAAAATAATATTCTGAAATCTATATTGTGCTGTATTGTCTACAAAGAGCTTTCCCTCGTGGTGTCGCATTTGATCTCACGAGAGGCCATCGCGAGGGGCACGGCAGATATTGCGCACATGACTGTTAGTGGCAGAATCGGTTATCAGGAAGGATACTAACGTTGGCATTAACCCTGATTTTCCAACTTTGAAGCTGAAGCTTGTGGAGGTTCCATGGAAGTTCGCAAAACAGAACAGAGGATTCAGACTCTTGGGTTTGACTTATAAACCCATGTACTTTTCCTTTTGCAAAACCATGAAGTCATCTCTCACAAAATAGCAGCTTCTTTGTAAAGCTAGCTTTTACTTCTTCTCCCATTTCTTGGGGCCCCAAACTAGGAAATCCAACCAAGCCCTGGGATTCTTATGGGTATGACACAATCCCTTCCTGAGCTGAGTGTTGGCTTCATACCCCAGCAGAGCAGCACAGGGGAGGGTTAGTGGGAATATCTAGCCCCTTTGGAAAGTCCCTTCTCATCCTCTGGCTGCAGAGTTGTGGCAACCAGAATGAAACGGAGCAGGCGGTGGGACACCTGGGTGCCCCAGCATCCTGCTGTCTCTTGCTGAGACAAATTCCCACACCTCTCCTGCATCTCTTTCACCTGCAGAGGGAGGGAGGCCAGGTAGTTTCTGCAGACACTCGCAGCTCTGGCCTTCCATGGTTCGATGACAGACAGGGGACAGGGGTGGAGAATTTCCCTGGAGGGAACGCGTGCCTCGCACTCATCCTCTAGCCCCTGTGCCTGCTGTTAGCCTGGAGCTGCCCTGGCCCTGCTGGGTCTGGAGATGCCATTGTGCAGCATCAGTTGAAGGTTTGGGTGAGGGCGGGCTGAGGCCAGCAGGGGGGGACCCACTGGGGTATTTTTTTCAGATGCATATGTCCCCTCTCAGGCAGCCCTTTCAGAGCTCTGGACAATGTGCTCTTTTTGTCCCCAGCTCTTTCAGCCGCCTGTTCATTCTCTTTGCATCTGCTGTCACACAGGACATCCCGGCTGGCAGGCGACCACGGGGACACATTGTGCTCCCTTAATGAAGCATGGGGCTGGTGATATGGGGGTGGTTGGGGGCCTACAGGGAATAGGGGTGAGCAGAGGGGCACCCCATCTTTCTACTCCAGGCTCCTCTTGAGGGAAAGGACAATTGGCCCCTTTTTTACCTCTCATAGTTCAAGCGGATGTGCCTGTAAGAAAGGAACTAGTTCCACATCACAGACTTTGGAGATTGGGGTGCGAGAGGGTGAGCTGGAAGACGGAGGGCTATTTTCTCTAGAGAAGTGACACTGCTGGCCAGGTGGGCAGGAGGTCCTGGGCCAAGAGGTATAAGCCAGGAACACTTGGCCTACACCCTTCCCACAAAGAGATTCCCTACACTAGCCAACACAGGAGTGGGCAAGCAGGACCCTATAGGACAACCCTTCATTCGTTAAAAGCTTACTGCCTCATCACCCACCTAGGGTTAGTTTCTACGGAGTAATTCTTAAGAGTCAGGAGCATCCGTGAAATGATCTCATAGAGTCTCCTCAGGCCCTACTGTGTCGTAGTTGGAGGCCTCCTCCATCCAGGAGAAGAAAACAAAGGATGGCTCCAAGAGGTCACACAAAGTGTCCAAAGGCAAGTATGACATCCAAGAGCTCACAAATGAACATCCCGGTTAGAAGGGGAGATTATGGATGAGTCTTGTTCTTGTTCTCAAATGTTCTTTAAGAATGTCCTCTCATCATGCCACCTCAAGCCCCAGCAGTAAAGAAAAAGGAAATGAATGGGATCCTGGGAGAGGAGAGGTTTTCCTGCACTGTGGCTTGTAGACCCATGTCTCTGATCCTTGCACCACAAGGTGAGGCTACCAAAAGCTGATGACTATCTGCACTGAGGGTGTGGCTGGCAGGCACAGATACGGGAACCCTGATGTTTTCAGACCCACCTGGTCTGTGAAGCATGGGCTCTGCCTGCCACTCTAAGGGCCAGCAGAAATCTTCTCCCCAAAAGACAACCCTTCACTCCCAGGCCCCCTTCCTACTTGCTGAAGAGTTACCTTGTAGAAGCCAGGGTTCATGATAATGTTCTGGCATGTGCAGAGGTCTTCCCAACTGTTCCTACAACTTAGAGTTTGTCTTTCTGGTATGTTTACTGCACCCTCCCCATCCCATCCACCCCTCACTCCTCCTGGCCTGCTTACCCGCCCACCACCCTAAAGAAAAAAGCCTGGGCCTTGTCCAACACGGCCCCCTGTCCCCTTTAACAAGCAAAGTGTGCTGGCATTGCAATTGGTGGTCTTCTCCCCGAAGGTCGTTAATTAGTACAGAATGTAGACTTCAGTTGTCCTGCCAGCCCCGATGAAAACGCAGCTGGCAGGTGGCCGAGACGGAGGAATTTGTCATAGGTTAGATCAGCTCAGGCTCTGAGAACCAAGTGTACAGCTTATGCAAATAGTTTTGCTTAGCATGGATCCTGTGTTCTTATTCCCCCTCCCTCTCCCCACAACTTGTTTTTAAACTGAAGGGTGGGGAGGGAGTGGGGAAACAAGGGAAGGAGGGAGAACAAGCACTTACTTGCCAGATCTCATTCTAAATCAGAAAGGAGCAAATTGCTTTCCCTAAAAAAGAAAAAGCCAGGGGGAAAAAGAAGACAAAACACCCATCCTTTGGTCTAATGTACTGAGCATTTGAAAGCTGAATTGCTCCATAAGAAAGGCTAGCAGTGAGTGTATTTGGAGAGAGACTATTATCCCCATCAAAACCCATTCATACTCTCTGGGAGGCCTGCAGAGCACCTGGGTGGGGACTTGGAACATTGGGTTCTATTCCTCTCTTGCCACTCATGGTGTCACTTCCTCAACCCTGCCTCAGTTTCCCAAACTTTGACAGATGCTGATGTTAACGGAGCTCAGTTAGCCAAACCATCTGGGCACCCACAACTCCCAGCAGAGAGAAGGCAATGGTGGCTTCTCTCCACACATGCATTGGGCTGACAAGCCAACTCTGAGCTATATGATTTGGGCTGCAGTGGTTAACCTCTCTGAGCTTCAACTTCCTCATCTGTAAAAACAGGGAAAACACTCCTTCTCTCCTGTGGAAGCAGTGCAGCTAGCATGTATTAAGGGCTCAATTAGTATTTAACAAAACCGAATGAAGCAAGAGAACAAGAGAAAGCAATAAGCATGCTGCCTCGCCGTGGGTCGCTGATACTCAGTACAATGTTGGCTGAATCTTGACTGACACCCTAATAATGGTGACAAGACCAAAATCTAATCAAGACCATCATTGAATTTCAAGGCATCGAGTTGGTTCAACACTGATTTTGTTGAAGATGGAAGACAGGGTGGGAGTAGGGGATGAAAAGTTCAGGGTTAACCCAGGACAGGGTTTCTCAATCTCACTTCCTGACATTTGGGACTGGATAATTCTTTGTTGTGGGTGGGGGACTGTTCTGTCCAATGAAGAATGGTTAGTAGCACCCTCCACCTGCTACTGTAGCAACTTCCCCACTGCAGCAACGAAAAAATGTGACATTTCCAAATAGGCTCTGGAGGGCAAAATCTCTCTTGAATGAGAATTACCACCGATCTAAGATAATTTCCTCCAGGCAAGCAGATGAGTAACCTGGTGATCTCCATGAACGGGTGGGTATGTGATATTTACATTTCAGCTGCTACTTGACACTCCAGCACAATAAGAAGACCCGGTCCTTGCTTAAGGTCTACTTTAAAGACCAAAAGAGAATGTGAGCCAGATCTTTGTGGTATCTCAGACTTCTGGTTTCTGATCTGGCGCATGAAGAGCTTGGAAGTCATTACTCCATCCCTAGTAAAAAGCTGAACAAACTAAAAGCATACCTTCTTAGAGCCATCAGAGAAGTGAAGTCACAAGGCAAACCACCACCCTCAAAATTGGAGGGACGGACAGGCAAATACAGAAAATCACAACTTACTAGAGCCAAAACCTCTATGGGAGCTAGTACCAGAGTTGGAGAACATAAACTAAACTGACAAATTGCTAGAGGCTCAGGATGGACACCTCTGAGAGATAAAAACTCAAAGGGGACCCCCTCCCTTTTGTTAGTTTTACCTCCAGGATCTTGACCAGGCACTCACAATGACAATTAGATAAAAATCTCCCCAGGCTTCTGGCTTGGGGGTGGGTGGTTTGGAATCATTTTGAAATGCACAGAGAATTCTGTTCTTCCAGGCCGCTCCACAAGGAAAACTACTTTACCGGAGTATAACCTACTGGGATCATTTTTTTTTTTTTTAATTTAATTTTTTGTGTGTGTGTGTTCCAAAATTCATTGTTTTTGCACCACACCCAGTGCTCCATGCAATACCTGTCCTCCTCAATACCCACCACCAGGCTCCCCGCAAACTCCCACTCCTCTCCCCTCCAAAACTCTCAGTTTGTTTCTCAGAGTCCACAGTCTCTCATGGCTTGCCTCCCCCTCTGATTTTCCCCCACTCAATTCTCCTCCCAATCTCAATGTCCTCTGTGTTATTCCTTATGCTCCACAAGTAAGTGAAACCATATGATAATTGACTCTCTCTGCTTGACTTATTTCACTCAGCATAACCTCCTCCAGTCCCATCCAGTCCATGTTGATACAAAGATTGGGTATTCATCCTTTCTAATGGAGGCATAATACTCCATTGTATATATGGACCATATCTTCTTTATCCATTTGTCTGTTGAAGAGCATCTTGGCTCTTTCCACAGTTTGGTGACTGTGACCATTGCTGCTATGAAAATGGGGTACATTGGCCCTTCTTTTCACTACATCTGTATCTTTGGGGTAAATACCCAGTATTGCAATTGCAGGGTCATAGGGTAGCTCTATTTTTAGTTTCTTAAGGAATCTTTACACTGTTTTCCAAAGTGACTGTACCAAATTGCATTCCCACCAATATTGTAAGATGGTTCCCCTTTCTCCACATCCTCTCCAACACCTACTGGGGTCTTATCAGAGGTCAGCCAATTGGGGAAGGGAAATACCTAACTGCAATCTGTTCTGGCCATCCATGTGGGTAAGGGGAATATCTACCTCCACCTACACTAACCTTTGTCTGGGGGGAAGGAAAATACTAAACTCCAGCTACTCCAGGAATCCTGTCCTACCTAAGGCATAGAAATTGTGGAGTGAAAGGCACTTGGAAAGTTCACAGTCCAGAGCACAGGCTCAGGAAAAGACAGACCTAATCATTAGACCCTAGAAGTCTTCCCCTTCCCTCATGCCTCACCACTCACCATGACATTATTAAAAAACCTATTTACTATAGTTTCTTTTACGAAGAAAAAATTACAAGACACACTAAAAGGTAAAAAACAAAGTTTAAAGAGATGGATCAAGCTCAGAACCAGATGTACAGAGACTTTAGAATTATCAGACTGAGAATTTAAAACAACTGCAATTAATATTCTAATGACTCTAATGAGTAAAGTAGAACAACAATGTGTGCAGAGAAATGCAAATTTTAAGAAAGAAGAACAAAGAAAGGCTAGAGATTGAAAACACTTTAACAAATGAATAATGCCTTTGATGGGCTCATTAGTAGATTGGACACAGCTGAGGAAACAATCTCTGAGCTTGAGGATATCTCAATAGAAAAAATTTCCAAACAGAAAAGAGAAAAAAGAGTAAAAAAATAAAAAAGAATATCCAAGACCTATAAGACAACCAGAAAAGGTGTAATGTATGTGTGATGGGAATACCAAAAGAGGGGGAAACATGGAAAAGAAATATTTGAAGAAATTATGACTGAGAATTTCCCCAAATTAATATAAAACATCAAGCCACAGATCCAGGAAGCTCAGAAACACCAAGCAGGATAAATGCCACAAAAACTACACCTAGGCATATCATATTCATACTAAAGAAAAAAATATAAATATTTTTATATTTTTATATAAATATACAAAGTAAAAAACCCTTGAAAGGAGCCAGAGGGAGGAAAAAACTTTATCTCTAAAGAATAAAGATAAGAATTGTATCTTAGAAACCACACGAACAAGAAGAAAGTGGAGTAAAACATCTCAAGTGTTGAAAGAGAAAACTTCAACCTAGAATTCTGTATACAGCAAAATTTTCCTTCAAAAGTGAAGAAGAAAATAAAAACTTTCTCAGACAAATAGTAAGGGAATTCATTGCCAGTATGTCTACCTTGGAAGAAATCTTAAAAGAAGTTCTTCAGAGAGAACGAAAATTATACAGATCAGAAACTTAGATCTTTATAAAGATTTCTCTTTAAAACAAAGAGCATTAGAGAAGGAATAAGTGAAGGTAAGATAAAGATTTTTACTTTTCTTATGCTTAATTCATCTAAGAGATAACAGTTTGTTCAAAATAATAACAACAGCACTGTATTATGTACATCACTTATATCAAAGTGAAGTGAGTGACAGGAATAAAAAAGGGAATGGGAGGTAGGAATTAGGATTATTTTGCTATTAAAAGGTATTTGCACTACAGGTGAAAATAGACTTGGGTTAATTGTAAATGTATATTGCAAATACTAGGAAAACCACTAAACAAGCAAAAAAACAAGTATTATTGATATGCTAAGAAAGGATAGCAAGTGGAATAACATAAAATATTCTATTTAAAACACAAAAGGGAATGAATATGATACCAAAAGCACAGGCAACAAAACAGAAATAGACAAGTGGGCTATATCAAACTAAAAAACTGTGAAGCAAAAGAAACAACAGATTCAAAAGAGAATTTATGGAATAAGAGAAAATATTTGCAAACCATTTAAATGATAAGGTATTAATGTCCAAAAGAACTCTTGCAACTAAGTAGAAAACAATACAAAACAAAACAAAATAACCTAATTTTTTAAAGGGCATAAAACTTGACTAGACATTTATCCAAAGAAGACATACACGTGATCATTAGTTATATGAAAAGGAACGCAACATCACTACCAGAGAAATGCAAATCAGAACCACAATGATATATTTCCTCATACCTACGAGGATGACTAGGATAAAAAGAAAGGAACAAGTGTGATTGAGGATGTGGAGAAATTGGAAATCTCTTGCATTGTTGATGAGATTGTAAAATGATGCAACTGATATTGAAAACAGTCTGGATAGAACTCACTATATGATCTAGGAGTTCTACTTCTGTGCATTTATCCAAAAGAATTGAAAGCAAAGGCTCAAGATATTTGCAGTGCTCATTATAGCATTATTCACAATAGACAGGAGATGGATGGATTTAAAAAAATGTTGTATTCCAGTTAGAATGGCCAAAATTAACAAAACAGGAAACAACATGTGTTGGAGAGGATGTGGAGAAAGGGGAACCCTCTTACACTGTTGGTGGGAATGCAAGTTGGTGCAGCCTCTTTGGAGAACAGTGTGGAGATTCCTCAAGAAATTAAAAATAGAGCTTCCCTACGACCCTGCAATTGCACTCCTGGGTATTTACCCCAAAGATACAGATCTCGTGAAAAGAAGGGCCATCTGTACCCCAATGTTTATAGCAGCAATGGCCACAGTCGCCAAACTATGGAAAGAACCAAGATGCCCTTCAACGGATGAATGGATAAGGAAGAAGTGGTCCATATACACTATGGAGTATTATGCCTCCATCAGAAAGGACGAATATCCAACTTTTGTAGCAACATGGACGGGACTGGAAGAGATTATGCTGAGTGAAATCAGTCAAGCAGAGAGAGTCAATTATCATATGGTTTCAATCATTTGTGGAGCATAACCAATAGCATGGAGGACAAGGGGCGTTAGAGAGGAGTAGGGAATTTGGGTAAATTGGAAGGGGAGGTGAACCATGAGAGACTATGGACTCTGAAAAACAGTCTGAGGGGTTGGAAGTGGCGGGGGGGGGGTGGGAGGTTGGGGTACCAGGTGGTGGATATTATAGAGGGCACAGCTTGCATGGAGCACTGGGTGTGGTGAAAAAATAATGAATACTGTTTTTCTGAAAATAAATAAATTGGGGAAAAAAATGTTGTATACACATACAATGTAATAAAAGTATCAAAAAAGAAGAAAGTCTTATCATATGGATGACATGGATGAATAGTAAGATATTTGCTTAGTGAAATAAGCTAGTCACAGAAGAAAAACTACTGAATGGTTCTACTTCTATGAGGTATCTAAAGTAATTAAAGCCATAGGAATGGTGGTTGCCAGGGTCTGGAGGAGATTGGAATAGGGCTTTGCAATACAATGGGTCTATGCTTTTAATCCAGCAAAATGAAAAAGTTCTAGAAATCTTCTGTTCAACGATATGCATATAGTTAACAGTATTGTACACTTACAAATGTGTAAGAGAATACACTTCATGTTAGTGTCTTTTTTACCACAAAAAAAAGGGGGGCAGGAAAAAATTGAACAAAGAACATAGACAATATATACAAAATAGTAGCATATGTGGTAGATATTAATCCAACTGTTTCAATAATCATTTTAAACCTCAGTTTTCTAAATGGATAGAGAAAGATACAACTTGCTAACACTAACCAAAAGAAAGCAGGAGTAGCTATATTAATTTCAGACAGAGCAGACTTCAGAGCAAGGAAATTTGTCAGCAATAAAGAGGGGCATTACATAATGAAACAGGGTTCAATTCTCTATGAATACATAACAATTCTTAAAGTGTAAGCATCTTAAAGTTTAAGCATCTAACAACAGGCCATCAAAATTCATGAAGCCAGAACTGGTAGAATGCACAGAGAAATAGATAAATTCACCATCAGAGTTGGGAGACTTCAGCACCTCTTTCTTAGAAATGGATAGATCCAGAAGACAAAATCAATAAGAACATAACTGAGCTCAACATTATCATTTGGCTGGGTATAATGAACATCTGTAGACTACTTCATCCAATAACACAGAAAACACATTCTCAAGCTCACATGGAATATTTACCAAGATAGACCACATTCTTGGCCATAAAATACATTTTAAGAAATGCAAAAGAATAGAAATAACAGAATGTCTGTTCACAATGTCTATTCTCAGAACACAATAGAATTAGACTAGAAATTGGTAATAGGTAGATGGAAAATCCCCAATACTTGGAGATCAAACAACACACTTCTAAATAATACAAGTGTCAAAGAAGAAATCTGAAGAGAAATTAAAAATTTTTTAATTAAATAAAAACAAAAATAAAACTAGTCAAAATTTGGGGGAATGATGCCAAAGCAATGCCTAAAGGGAAATTTATAGCAGTGAATGCATATATTAGACAAAGAAAATGAAGAAAAATCTAAAATCAACAATCAAAGTTTCCACCTTAAACAACTAGAAAAAGACGAATAAATCAAACTCCAAGTAAACAGATGTAAAGAAATAATATAAATCAGAGCAGAAATCATTGCAACTAAAACAGGAAATCAATAAATCAAAAGCTTAAGTTCTTTGAAAAGATTAATAAGGTTGATCTTAGGCTAACTCAGAAAAATAAGAAGACTCAAATTTCTGATATCAAAGTGAAAGAGAAGACATCGCTATAGGCAGTATAGACTTTAAGACAATAAGGAAATACCATGAACCACTCTATGACCACAAATGTGATAACCAAGATGAAATGGGCCAATTCCCTGAAAGACACAATCTGCAAAAATTCACACAAGAAGATTGAGAAAATCTGAATAGACCTACATCTATTAAAGAAATTAAATCAGTAATTAATAACCTTCCCAAACCAAAAACACCAGGCTCAGGTGGAGTCACTTATAAATTCTTCCAGATATCTAAGGAAGAAATTCCACCAATTTTCCACAATGTCTTCAGAAGAAAGAAGCAGAGGGAATGCTTTTCAATTCATTCTATGAGACCAGCATTACTCTAACAGAAAAAACAGACAAACACATTATAAGAAAAGGAATCTATTGGTCAATCTATCTCATGAACACAGATGTAAAAATGTCAACAAAATAATAGCAAATTTAATCTAATATATTAAAAAAAAATTGCACACCATGACCAAATGGGATTTATCCCAGGTATGCAGGCTGGTTCAATATTAGAAAAATCAATTAATATAATCCTTCACACCAACAGGCTAAAGAAAAAAAATCACATGATTATATCAATAGATACAGAATGAATTTGAGAAAATCCAACACCATTCATGATTTAAACAATCAATAAGCCAGGAATAGAGGAGAGCATCCTTAACTTGATAAAGATCACCTATAAAAACCATACAGCAGGGTCACCTGGGTGGCTCAGTCTTAAGCCTCTGCCTTTGGCTCAGGTCATGATCCCAGGATCCTGGGATCCAGCCCCCTTTCAGGCTCCCTGCTCAGCGGGAAGCCTGCTTCTCCCCCTTCCACTCCCCCTGCTTGTGTTCCCTCTCTTACTGTGTCTCTCTGTCCAATAAGTAAATAAATAAAAAAAAAAAACAAAAAAAAACAAAACACTACAGTTAATGCCATATTTAATCATGAGAAAGTGGAAGTTTTCCTCCTAAAATCAGGGAGAAGGCTAGAATGTCTCCTGTCATCACTCCTTTCAACAGCATAATGGAAATCCTCGCTAAAACAATAAGACAGGAAAAGGAAATAAAAGGTATACAGATTGGGAAGGAAGTAATAAAACTGTCTTTGTTTGCAAGTAATTAATTGGTTATGTAAGAAGTCTGAATAAATATACCAAAAACTCCTGAGGGAGGGGAGTGATTTTAGTAAGGTTGCAGGATGCGAGGTTAACATACAAAAGTCAATCGCTTTCCTATATACCAGCAATGAACAAGTGGAATTTGAAATTAAAAACACAATACCACTTATATCAGCACCCAAAAGGAAAAGGTAGCAAAATATACTTATTCCTATCAGAGAAATATCTTTTCAAGTTCTTTGCCCATTTTTTAATCAGGTTATTTGATTTTTTGCCTCTTTAGTTCTAGGAGTTCTTTATGTATTCTGGATATTAGTTACTTATAAAATAGATAATTTGCATTTTTTCCCATTCTATAGATTGCCTTTTCACTCTGTTGATTGTGCTCCTTGATAAAAAAAAAAAAAGCTTTCAATTTGATGTAGTCTCATTTATCTATTTTTGCTTTTCATGCCTATGGATTTTCTCCCTTTCTTACAGCTTTTTGTCTCAGGGCAGGTCTCAGTCAGCACCTACACTGAGTGGCTAAAACTAGGATTAAAAGCCTGTAGTCTAACTAGCTTAAAGTACCAAAAGATAGACTCTGGGGAATCCGTAGCATCTGGAAATTGAATATGGAAATCAGGAATGGAGAGAACCCCAAGAAAGAGCCCAAATTCTGTAAATAAAAGCTGACTGGTCCCTGAATTACAAATCTATGTAGTAGACTCTAAGGAGGGCTGCTAAAGTTGAAATAATTTATCAGTGGTTTTGGCTGTTATTCAGAGGACACAGATCATAGAGCATGAGTCCACCTAAATTAATTGCCCACTAAAACAAAACAATAAACCTTCTTCAGAAGAATACAAAATCTCTACCACAAATCATTAATAATGCCCAGGGTATAATACAAAATAAATAGACATACAAATAAACATGAAAAAGTGACCCATATTCCCGAGAAAAGGCAATCAATGGAGACCAACCTCAAAATAAGGCTGTACTTGGTAGGTAAGAATTTTAAAGCCACTATTATACCTATATTCAAATATATAAAGGAAAATACGCTAATAATGAAAGCAAATAAGAAATCTCAGCAGAGAAATAGAAATTATATAAAGTAACCAAGTTGAAATATATATTTTATATATAGTACCTATATATATTAATAAACTCTTTAATCTACCAGATGAGGTTAATAATTCTCACCACTTCTATTTAACATTGTACCAGAAGTCCTAATCAGAGCAATGAAATAAGAAAAGGAGATGAAAGACATAAAATTTGGCCAAAAGGAAAATTATTTGTCTTTGCAGAAGACATGTTTATTTATAGAAAATTCCTTAAAAATATAGAACAGTATAACACCAGAAGCATGAAAAAAATTGGTTAAGTTGGACTTTACTAAAGTTAAAATCTTCTGCTTTGTATAGGTCACAATTGAATCAAAAGACAAGTGACAGCACAGCATAAGGAATATAGTCAATGATACTGTAACAGGTAATATATCAGGACAGATGTTAACTACACTTGTGGTGAGCATGGCATAATGTATAAACTTGTCCAATCACTATGTTGTACACCTGCAACTAATGTAATATTGTGTGTCAACTATACTCAAATTAAAAAAAAAAAATAGACAAGCCAGGGACTAGAAGGAATACATTTACAAAGCATATATCTGATAAAGAACTTAATGTGCAAAATATATAGATAACACTTAAAACTCAACAAAAGGAAAACAAGCTACCCTATTAAAAGATGCAAAAGTTTTGTACAGATAGCTCATTAAAGATACATACTGATGGCAAATAAGCATACAAAAAAATGCTAAATATTATTCATCATTAGAGAATTCCAGTTAAAAGAATAATGGGAAATCACTGCATACGTACTTGAAGGTCTAAAACTGAATTCACAAGAGCTGTTGCTGGTGAGGATGTGGAACAATAAGAACTCTCATTCATTGCTGGTGAGGATGTAAATGGAACAAACACTTTGGAAGACAGTTTGGCCGTTTCTTACAAAGCTAAACATTAATGCTACTAGATAGTTACCCAACTCATGAAATTTATGTCCACGCCAAAATCACACACAAATATTTATAGCAGCTTTATTTATAATCACCAAAAACTGGAAACACCAAGGTATCCTTTAATAGGTGAATGATTTAGACAAACCTGATATGCAAAGGAATGTTAATCAGTGACAAGAAAGAAATGAGACAAAAAATGGCAAAAACACATGGATGAACCTTAATGACGTGTGAATAACTGAAAGAAGCCAGTCTGAAAAGGCAAAGCGATGGTTAAAAAAAAAAAAAAAAATCAGTGGCTACTGAGGGTTTTGGGGGGAAAAGAAAGGTTTTATCTATATCTACCGATAGATAAAGCCCAGGCTGGGTTTGGCTTTGTTGAAGGCAGTACAACTATTCCATATGACGCTGATTATTGATGCAGTGAATCCATTTGAATTGGTCAAATCCCATAGATCTTTATAGCACAAAGAATAAATCTGAATGTATGCAAATTTAAATAAATCATTTGAGAGGCTGGAGAACGCCAAAGGTATAAATAATATAACTATAGGGGGCCTGGGTGGCTCAGTGGGTTAAGCCTCTGCCTTTGGCTCAGGACATGATCTCAGGGTCCTGGGATCAAGCACCTGCTTCCCCCTCTCTGTCTGCCTGCCTACTTATGATTTCTCTCTCTCTCTCTGTCAAATAAATAAAAAAATAAAATATTTTTAAAAATAATAATAATATAACTGTAACAAATGACTGAAACAACCTTACTAAAGAGAGTAGGTGATGTACTACCTCAAATAGCTTTGGAAATAGATGGTGACTATAAGACTAAAGGAAAAAAAAACTGTACATAACTACTGTACTCTGATTCTGCTCTACATGTGTCCTGGTAATGAACAACTAAATAACTGAAGAGTGAGTTGTGGGGCCGGGTTTTTACTGTTGGAGTGGGAGATTACAGATAAGCAAGAAGAGGAGGCTAAAATAAGCCACATGGTATTGGATCAGAGTTGGCGACAGTATGAACTCATGTTTGCACGTGGTTATACATAAAAGTATTTATAGATAGATATACATACATAGGCTAGTATAGGCACATATATCTCCTTGGTCCTCCTAACATTAATAGGCACTATTATTATTAGCAATGGACACATCTTGTTCCCAGACCTTGGCTTCTAACACCATTCTCCAACAGAAAGAACCAGCTTCTTTAAAGATTTTATTTAAAGATTTTATTTATTTTTTTATTTTTTTATTTGACAGAGAGAAGTCACAAGTAGGCAGAGAGGCAGGCAGAGAGAGAGAGAGGGAAGCAGGCTCCCCGCTGAGCAGAGAGCCCGATGCGGGACTCAGTGGGTTAAGCCGCTGCCTTCGGCTCAGGTCACGAAAGAACCAGCTTCTTAAAGAAATAGCTGACTTTCGCATTAGCTCAGGAAATACACAAAATGAGCCTGGTGCATCTTGTATTTCCAGAAAGTTAGGACGTACACAAAAATTAAAGTGGGTGAAAATTGAAATGAGCTAATGTACTTGAAAGCAGTTTCTAAAACATTATAGCTTATAAAAATTGTTTGTCAGTAAGAATAAATGGATCTGAGTAACATCTATGAGTTTTAGTGCAGTTAGTATGTCTATTTTGACTGCTCTGAAGTATTCCTGATTCTAGGCAGCAGAAGTTGTAGAGTAAGTAATTCTGAATAGGATACATACCGGTGTACTTAGAGAAAAGCCCTTGTTTTAGTAAATGTCTTACTTAGTACACAAATTGCCCCCTTTTTGATACCGACAGAACTGATTATGCATGTTTTGGGTTCATCAGAATTATGAAGCCTGGATCATAAACTCTTAAGAAGCCTATCTTGGAAGTCAAAGGCAATCCGAACCATTGGCAAATATCTGATAGCAGAGGCTTCCTGCATTCTAAATACTTGAAAATGAAGCCGATTCTTTGCCCTCAGGGTCCCTCATCTAATAAAACTGCATAAAAATTGACACTCCTTTCATTCTCTCATCTCTCTACTTCAGTTTGCTTATCAGTAAAATGTGGTAATAAAAGTCACATGACTGTTGCTAACAATTAGTTTAGTTAGTACACTGAAAGCACTTAGATGGTGCCTGGTATTGGGAAGTGCAAAATAAATATCAATCTCTATTAAATTTTTACATTAGCCTTTGGCACAGCCCTACAGAACTGCTTTGTAGTCTCCAAACAAATGATGTTCTTCAGAGCATCTGTATTTTCCACATGCGTTTTCTTCTACCTAAATCCCCGTGTCTTCTCTCTTTCTTTTATTGCCTGGCAAACTCTTAGTCATCCTTCAAAACCTATCCCAAAAGTCTCCTTTGTGATGCTCTCCTACTTTTCAAAGCCAAAGATAATTTCTCATTTTCTCTGTTTTTATAGCACTCAACACAAACCTCTCTCATGGCATTACCCCATAGTACTGAGAGTCTATTCAGCCCAACAATGAACTGTGCATCCACATAACCTTGAGTTCTTATATCTGGAAGTCATGCAAAAAATGTTTATTGGGTAAAGAGATAGAAAGCAGAATGATCTGGTTGCAAACTTGGAAAGGCTTAAATTCAGACTTATTGTAAAGAAATGCCCACAAAAAGGCAAGAGGTGCTTAAGAATGATAAAATAAATCTCATTTGGAAGGGCACACTAAAAGTTTTAGCCCTGGAATTATGACTCAGTGGCAACTCAGCAAGGATTCTGCTCCCACCAGCCAATAAGGTCCACAGAAAAGCCATGAGATCAATGGTTCTTGGCTTCACTGCCTTCCCTCTTGGAAGATGTCTTTCAGCTTTTCATACCCAAATACCCAAATACCCAATACCGGATACCCACATTTCCTCTACCTGCTTAGGAATTCCTACCCTCTAGGAGTGCCATTCTCAATATTGCTCTCACTTCGAGCCTCCCCATCTTCTTACTTGTCTGATAGTCCTTCTGCTCAACATTTAAAAAAGATGTATCCATGGTTTTTAACAACTTTATTGAGATATCATTGACATACAAGAATTATGTATATTTAAGGTGTACAACTTGAAGTTTTAATATATGTATACATATCCACAGAGTAGTTGAAGGAGACGGGGGCTTTGGGGAGGTAGAGAGGGCTGTCATCTTAAGTCCTATCTTAAGAATACAGGGTACCGGGTACCTTTAAGGGTACAGGGTACTGCCATCTTTATCTCTTTGCTCTCTGGAGGGGCTTTGGACACTTCTACCTATGACTCCACTAGCCCATCCCATGGGAAATCCTATTTCAGCAAAGTTTAGAACAACTACTATGAAAGTGGCTTCTAGGGGTGTCTGGGTGGCTCAGTCAGTTAAATTGCCTTTGGCTCAGGGCATGATCCCAGGGTCTTGGGAGGCTCCCTGCTCATCAGGGAGTCTGTTTCTCCCTCTGCCTGCCGCTCCCCCTGCTTGCGCTCGCTCTCTCTCTCGTTATCTCTCTTTCTATCAAATGAATAAATAAAATCTTTTAAAAAAAGACAAGACAAGACAAGACAGCGGCTTCTTCACGTCCCTGCTTCTAGGCAAAGATATGACTAATCATTCAGATGTCGATCGTCTTGCTGTTAGTTGCCTTGTCCATGCAGGCTAGTCATAAATCTCTTACTTAAACATCTATGGGTGGAATATCAAAATAATACTAGATTCCAGAACAGCAGTAAAATACATCAGTGATGGCTCATTCACATCGTTGAAGACTTCTTGATCGTCTCTTCTCTGAACTGAGTAATTCTGATGTCTTGCTTCCAGCATCTCATGTTCTACATATTTGATCGTATTCTGGAACTTTCTTTTAGAGCTTTTGTAGGCCCTCATCCTGCATATAGTTGCAATCCCTTCCATTGCCTTATAAACAACCACTCCAAACCATTAGTCCACCACATTGCCCACTACTTCTCTTAAGTTTCTGAGAGAAACTGCTAGATCTAGATCTGGAAACTGCTCAGAGAAATCTGCTAGATCTTTCCATTTTTGGAGAACTTTAATCTTTGGAACCATCCTTCCCATATTGAGTCAAAGATTGTACTGATAGCCCAGGGAAATTCTCAATCGATGTAGATTATCCACCCTGTGACTATTTTTAAATTTTATTTAATTTAAAAATATTTTTATTTATTTAAGTAATTTCTACACCCAGTGTGGGTCTGGAACCTATAATCCCAAGATCAAGAGTTGCAAACTCTTCTGACTCAGCCAGAGAGGAGCCCCTATTTTTTTTTTTAATAGCCCTGGTTGACTTCTTCTCTGAGACCACAGGTCTTGCTCCTTTCCCTCACACCCATCAGTTGATTTGTGATTGGTGACACAAAATAATTCTTCCATGACTCTAGGCAGAACGTGCATGCACAAAGATAATCATTGACAACATGACACTTTATAAAAGTGATAGTGACAGAAACACCACCACCAGATAGTACTGCCTGCATTTCTTTTTCAATGAGGACGAGAGAAAAAGTTAACAGTTAATATCATGCAGTGTTTTAGACCAGACAGTCCTTTCATATCCATTTCAGTACAATGCTTCCGATTGGTTTATCATTGAATAGTCAATTTGATCCAAAACTAAAACAATTTTACCCACTCCATTGCCTGAGAGAGAGGAGTGTGAGGCAGATAATTCAAGCTGACTGAGCCAGACACAAAGGTAATAATAGTACAGGCACTCCTTGGTTCCTCTTACACTATCTCTCTTCCTTAGAGGAGGAACGGACAGTAGCTGATACTAATTGTTATCCAGGAGAGGCTCAACAGAAGTGTTTCTTCCTCAGCAAGGTCTCCTTATTTTGGTTTGGTGAAGGAGATTCCTTTGTCTGCTCTTTTCCCTGGGCACCTCACAGAAAGAACGTTGTAAGTGTGAATGACAGTGGGACCCAGGGCTGACTGTGGTAAGCCTGTGGGTGTGAGAAGATGGGGGGGGGGCACTGAGGTGCGGGATGCAGTGGAGAAGTTGAGTTGAACTTCAGCATAGGTCAAGTAAACAACCATGGTATGAGCTGGTTTAGAGGAAGAGAAAGGCTCTTTGCCCCCAAGCATCCTTCTATCACCCTGAAAGAATGACTGGAAGGACCTCATTACCCATCCTACTTCTTTAATACATTAAAAGCCTCTGATAAAATGTAAAGCTTTAATCAAAAAGAAGTATCATCTTAAGCTTAATTTAGCTCTGAGCCAAGCATAAGGAAATGGGACACCAGACAGGTAGGTTCTGATTAGTGGGAGCAAGTCAGGGAGGGTGGTTGCAGGAGAGAAGTCTCATATAAGGAGTTGCCAGAGCAATGGGTACAATGTGAGAATAATATGAGCCCAAGTTGGGGGATGTGAGGTTTGGGAGAGGGACTGACATCTAAGACGAGACTTACTCATTTCCATATTTTACTTCAGCCATCCCCAGTCAAACGTGAATCTCACTTCACATGTCATTTACTCAGGGAAATCTTGAGCTGTGGGTCCGGGTCAGATTGTCCACACTCTCTTCGATTCAGGGTACTTATCCCAGACTGCAGTCACACACTCAGTGGGAAAGTTTGTTGATTAATGTCTCTCTTTCCTGCTGGACTGTAGCCTCAGGAGAGCAGCAACAAGGTGGGGGACGGTGGGGGGTGGCTGGTGTTGCTCCTCACTTTATTCTCAACATCTGGCATGGGGCTTCCTGCACTGTGATTAATTGTATGACTAGACAAACAAGCCAAAAAGAACACATTGCATAGCAAAGTAATTGCCAAGTGATACAGCAAAAGCAAATAGCCTAGGAATCTGGAAAGGGGAAAAGATCTGAAACCCTGATACTGTCATGGAATCATGGAATCTCAGAGCTGAAAACACCTTGGAGATTGAATGTTTAGCTCCATTTAGCTAAGCACTGTATAATTTACTGCTTGCAATGCTAGATCTTTCCATTTTTGGAGAACTTTAATCTTTGGAACCATCTTTCCCATATTGAGCCAAAGATTGCCCTTAGTTTTATCTCTACTTGCAGTTTCTAGTTCTGCCTTCTGGAATTAGCAGTTCAATAACAACAACTAAAATGTACCAAAGACTATGTGCCGGGCCCTGTATGAAGAATTTTGTGTGTGTTGTATCAGTTAGACCTTGAAAAGATCCCATTATTATTCACATTTTACAGGTGAGAAAACTGAGGCTCTGAGATGTTAAGGACCATCTTCAAGTTCACACAGCTAAGTAAATAGTAGAGCCAAGGATCCAAACGCAGGTCTGTGTAATTAAATCTAAGCTCTCATCTTTCACACTCCATTGTTGTCAGAGTCATTTTTCTACATGACATCCCAAATACATGTCAGCAGTTGTGATACCTGTCCTATGACAATTCTAACTATATTGTTGCTCAGTTGTTCACATGTCAAAATAATAACAGCCACTGAAGTATTTAACCATGTGCCTTGCACTGCACTAAATTCTTTAATATTCTGTCTCACAACATTCTATAGAATTTGGAACAAATTGCCTAAGATGAGGCAGATGGTAAGTGACAGAGTCAGGATTAAAACCTGACTCTCTTACACCAAAGGAAGGCTTATTTACTTATTTGTTTAAATATTATTTCTCAATTACCATCTTGACGTGGCTTAAAACTTAGATCCTCTTGAGAATAAATTTTTAAAAGACCATGAACTTAACCAACAGAACAAGAACCTTCAAGAACAATAGAGTAAATATTGAACAATAAAGAACAATAAAGTAAATATTTGCCAACTCTGATAAAAAAAAAACATTGTTTTAGAAACTTAAGAATGAGAAAGGAAACATGGCAAAAGTTACAACAATGTTTTTTAAATTATGAGAGAATGCCATATATAACTTTATAACAATGAACTTTAACTTAAACAAAATTGATGATTTTCTAGGAGACTTACTGAAATGGTGTAGAAAACCTTACTTAGAGCAATAATCACATCAAAAATTGAAAAGGTAATGAAAGATAACTTAAAATGGCATTGTGGAATGTTCCAGCTTTCCACTTTCAGCAATGGAAGCTTGTTCAAGCCTGTTTTGTTTTGTTTTTAATTTTATTTATTTGGCAGAGAGAGAGAGAGCACAAGCAGAGGGAGCCTCAGACTGAGGGAGAAGCAGGCTCCCAGCTGAGCAGGGAGCCTGACATGGGACTCGATCCCAGGACCCGGATAACTTTGGTAGAGAACTGAAAACTATAAAAATATTTTTATATAAAAATAGAAATTTATAATTGAAAGATTCAATAACTGAAATTAAGAACTCAGTAAATTCAACAGCAGACTAGATTAACACTGCTGAGAGAAATAATTGAAAGGCAGAAGAAATCCAAACTGAAGTAGAGTAAAAAGATGATTGACTAAATAGACAGAAGAACATAGACTGCTAGAATGGGTGAAAAGACCTAGTACACCTTTAACTGAAATCCCAGGAGGGAAAAAAATGAGGCAAAAACAGTATTTGACTGAGAGTTTCCCAGTGAAATAAAACATCAAGCCATGTATTTAAGAAACCCTTTGAATATTAAGCAGAATAAATCAAAGAAAGCCAACCTGAGGCCCATTGTAGGAAATCTTCTAAAATATATCTTAAAAGCAGCGGAGGAGAAAAAGACATATCACCTTCAAAAGAGCAAAAACAACACTGATACCTTCTTCTCAAGACAAACTAAAAAAGCTGAAAGATAATTGAATGATGTCCTCAAAGGGCTGAAGAAAATAATTGGCAATCTAGAATTCTATACCTGGCAAAATATACTTCAAAAATAAAGGTGAAGTAGAGAAATTTCAGACAAGTAAAAATCTGAGAAAATTTACTCACAAACCTACACTAAAAAAAATAGAAAAGGGAATTTTTCAGTGAAAGGAAAATGGTTCTAAATGGAAGCACAGAGATTCAAAAAAAAAAAAGAGAAACATAGGAAGGGAAAACATATGGGTAAATGTAAATAAATATTAACATATAACATATAACAATAAATGTAAATAAATATTAATAATTAAAACATAATTTTGGTAAGTTCAAATAAATTTGAAATTTTCCAACAAGAATAGTACAAAAGTACAAGGAGACCAATGGAGTTAAAGTGTTCTAAGGACCTGCAATTGTCCAGGAAAAAAAAGTACTTACTTATATTAGACAATAATAAGATAAAGATTGTAGGTTATAATCTCTAGGGCAAATTGTAAATATATATGTGTGTGTATTCTATTAGCTTATTTAATATATATATATACACATATTAACAAATAACATTAACATATAACTTATATAGTTAAATATATACATATTTTCCAAACTAATAAAAATTGAATAAAACAAATATTATCCAAAAAGTTAAAAAAAGAAAAACATGGAATGTGCTGTTTCTGGGACTCTAATTGCACATACATTACAGCTTTCACTTATCCTATTGTCATATTCTCTTTCTATATATTATGTATCCTTTTGTTTCCTCATTGCTTCCACCTATAATTAATTTCTGACCTATTTTTCCATTCAATTATCCTCTTCTCAGCTGTGTCTAATCTGCTGTTAAGTAGTAAGAGGATACATTTTGACACAAAGGTGTATAATCACATTAAATGTCCAACTGACAAAACAACTATTCTTGGACTAGATGAGAAACAAAATCTATATTCTTTACACAATAAATACCTTAAATATCATGATAAAGAAAGTTTAAGAATAAATGAATGAAAAATAGCATAAAAATTCTAACCAAAACTTATAGGTGTATTAATATCAAAGTAAATTTTAAAGTAAGAAATATAGAGATATCTCTTTAGCAAGAGAAAAAGGAAGGATATTTTAGTATGATAAAGAAGTCATTTTGCCAGGAAGATGTAAAAATTATGTTAATATTTACTGAAAGAAAATCATGATCTCAAAATATATAAAATAACCATTGACAAAACTTAAAGGAGTAATAGACAAATTCACAATTATAATGGGAGCTATTTAGTGAAGTTTTTATCAAAATATATCATATGCATAAAATCACACAAATTATAAGTATAAAGCTCCATAGTGGGAGATTTTAACATTTAAGCAGACAAAAACCAATGAGTACATAAAAGATTTAAAAAACATAATTAACAAATGACTTAAGTTACATATAGAGTACTATGCCCAATGAATGCAGAATCCATTTCAAATGCATATGGACTTGGTAAAACATATATGCTAAAGTTGTATGCTAGTTTGCAAAGCAGGCCTCAAAACATTTTCAAATTATGTAGAATATGTTCTGGCCACAGTAGATTAAACAATAACACAAAGATAATAAGAAAATCTCCATATAATTGAAATTAAGTAATATGATTCTAAATAACCCATAGGTCAAAGAAGAAATAAATGATATTTTAAAAATTAAATTATATACAAGTATATAGCCTTAAGTTAATATATTACGGGAAAAAGAAAGTTAATTTGAGAATCAATGATCCTCTATATCAATAAGAAAAAGATAGAAAACCAAGTGGGGGGGAAAATTGGGCATAGTCACAAATAGGCAACTACAAAAAAGTTAGCCAAGCTTCCAAAAAAATAAGAAAACGTGCTCAATTCAGTTAACACGATGGCAAATTTAACCACATTGAAATGCAACTAAACACCAACCAGAGTGGCTAAAATATTAATTAAAAGAAGACTCATAATACCAAGTGTTGGTGGGCATATCAAACAACTAAAATTCTCATATAGTACATTAGGAATATGTTTATACAATCATTTTGGAAAGTAGTTGTTAGGACCTATTAAAGATCAACACATGCATACTCACTGAGCCTACTTTTTCATTTTTAGTAGAAATGTGTATGTGTATAACCAAAAGATATGTACAAAAATGTCCAAAGTAGGATTATTCATCATAGTCTAACATCAAAAACTATCCAAATATCCCTCAGTAGCAGAGTGGATAAATAAATTGTGGCAAATTTTATATAGTGAAATATAGAAAAACTATAATGAACAAACTCTTGCTTTACACCACAAGAAGAATCTCACTGAGCAAAAGAACACAGAAGTACGTATACTGTATGATTTTATTTATATAAAATGCAAAATCAGGCAAAACCAATATCTGTACTATCATCTCAATTTTTTCTTTTAATTTAAAGCTGTTCTTAAAAGTAAGGTTTAGGGACTCCTGTGTGGCTCAGTTTATTAAGTGTCTGCTTTCTGCTCAGGTCATGATCCCAGGGTTTTGGGATGGAGCCCCACATCAGGCTCCCTACTTAGCGGGGAGTCCCCTTCTCCCTCTCCCTCTGCCCCTCCCCGTTGCTCCTCCCCCTGCTCATGCACACACTCTCTCTCTCTCTCTCTGTGTGTGTGTGTGTGTGTGTGCTAAATAAATAAATAATCTTTAAAAAAAAAAAAAGCAAAGTCTTTTTTAAAAACCAGTAAACAAACAGTATAAACAATAAAAACTGCAAACGACCAGAAAGCTTTCCTTGGGTGATGGACTTAGAATTTTCAAATATCTTTTTTTTGGTGTTTTCTGTATATTTAAAAGTTTTCATAATGAATATGTATTACTTTGTCCATTAAAAAAAAATAAAATTTAAAGCCACAGCAAATACAAAGTATCAGAGTTTTGTGTCCTCCACCTACTCACTCTTTCTCAGACCTTCACACAATCTACCTGGTTGGAGGTAAAGGGACCAGCTGCAGTCTTCTCAAACCCTAGGAGAGGAACCTGGAGTGAGACAGTAAAAAGGAAAGATGACATTTGTCTGGAACACAGTTGTTTACTTTAACAAGAAATTGTGTGAACAATTCACTTAACACCTATGCTAATCAGAGTATTAGTAGGGTAGTCAATCTCAATATCCATGAACAGATGAATGGATAAACAGGTTGTGGTACATCCATACAATGGAATACAATTCAGCTCTAAAAAGGAAGGACGTTCTCACACATACTACAACATGGATAGACCTTAAAAACAGGCTAAGTGAAAAAGCCAGTCACTGTAGATCACATGATATGTGGCTCCATCTATGTGAAATACCCAGAATCGAATCCCTAACAGTCAGCAAGCAGATTGGTGGTTGCCAAATGATGGAGGGAGGGGGATACGGGTAGTAACATTTTAATGGGTACAAGATAGGTTTCCTTTTGGAGTGATGAAAATACCTTGAAACTAGGGAGAGGTTGTGGTCACCCAGCATTGGGTGTGTACGAAATGCCACTGAATTGCTCACTTTAAAATGGTTAATTTTATGTTCTGTGAATTCCCAATAAAAATTTTTAAATCCTCTATAAAATGCTAAAATATGAAAAGAAAGGATAGAGGTGAGCCCCAAAGGGGCCCTTCCTCTCCCTGGGGCCGTGTGCATCCCAGTTTTGAAACTCCTCCATGCCTTGTGAGAGAATTCACATGAAAAGCAGATTCTTTGGCTCATACTCGAAGGACTTCAAAACCCACTTGTAAAGAAAGGTGGGTACGTGTGCCAGATGGAGTTAGAACAGTGGAGACACAGGCATGCAAAGTTTTGGAGAAGGCCAAAATAGCTGGAGGGGAGAAAAGTAACTCCCAGGTCAGAATGACAGCTCCAGATCCAGAAAAAATCTGAGTTTGCCTCAGAGCTCAGTTCCCAGCTGTGAGAATCTCTTCCTCTCTCTGAGCATCAGTTCTCCATATGCAAAATAGGGATGCCGATAGACCATGACCTCATCCCAAGTCCCCAGTCCCCAGAAGCTCTGAAAGTAAGTTCTACTGCAAGTTCGGTGGAAACCCCATTGGTTACACAACCTGCCTGACCTGAAGTAAAGCTGTTTATAGTCTTTATTTATTCCACTGAATATGAATATTCATACATTTCACCATAGAAATATTACTGCATTTGATTAGAACATGCTGCCCCAGACCCAACTGTACTATATATTTAGTAAATGTATAGTACAGGCACACCTCATTACTAATGTCTATAAAATAAATAAATTAAGGGCACCTGGGTAGCTCAGTGGGTTACGCCTCTGCCTTTGGATCAGGTCATGATCTCAGGGTCTTAGGATCGAGCCCCGCATTGGGGGTCTCTGCTCGGCGGGGACCTGCTCCCTCCTCTCTCTGCCTGCCTCTCTGCCTACTTGTGATCTCTCTCTCTGTCAAATGAATAAATAAAATCTTTTAAATTAATCAATTAACTAATTAATTGCAAAACTCATCTGGCCCTGAGGACCTATAAATGCTAAAATGTATTAAATGCTTGCTATTTTCTAGGCATGGTGCTTCATGCTTTGCCTACATATTCTCATTTGATGCACGTAAAATCTGTCACAAATTGGAACTCAGTAAATGTGAGCTGTCAGTTACAGAGTGGCATTAATGTGGGAAGTCACCATAGAAAAAGTATCCTTCTACCAAGTTTTAAAAAGGTGATAAATTGGGAGGGGATGGTGGATAGCATGGAAAAGGTTGCTACAAAAGGTGGGAGGAGTGGGCTGTTTCTATTCTCAATTTTCCCCCCATCCCAAGTGCTGAGGAAAGAAAACAGGGGGCAATAGGCTATGAACCCTTGGTGAAGAGTTTGGATTTGCTAATGGCTGGTAGGAGGGCCTGAGGAGAAAGGGCCATGTGTTGTGGATTTCACAGTGCAGCTGGAAACTGGATTTCTATCACTTTCCCTCACTCTAGCTCTGCCACACAAAAATCAAATGAAGATAAAATATAGACATTACTACGATGGAGAAAAAAACCCTATGTTGGTAGTTCTTTAAGGATACTGAATACAAAGGCTACATTCATTAAAGCCTTATTTTAAGAGGTGTCCTTCTCTGAAAACCTGAACATGTTTAAATCTTAGCAATGTCACATCAAGGCATTCCTGAATAATTGAGAGAGAGCAAAAAGAAAAGCACTTATTTTGCAGAGTCGAAATTGAGGGGCATGGATTCAATATCTTGCCCAAGGTCACAGATCTGCTTAGAATAATGCCAGGAAGAGGATGCAAACATCCTTTCTTTCAACAATAGATTTATTCACCACCCGCAAGGGGAACTTAGAAATTGTTGAATTGAGAACAGTTCTGAGGAGGGATCATCAGAGAAGCCCGGCTCTAAACTCCAGTCCCCGGCACTGTTCGAAGTGTCCTCTTTTATTTTAGGTTATCTTATCCCAAGTTAAACCAGGCCGTAGGGATCCAGAAAGTTCTCAAAGGAGACCCCACGAAGTGATTGGCAAAGAAAGACAAAAGGGTTGTACCTCTGTCTCTCTGGCATGAGACAGAATCAGACTCCCAGCCTAACTTAACAACCAGCTCCTTGATGGTCTTCAGGAATGACTTCTGTCATCAAACAAAAAGATTTGATAGGTGACCTGACCTGTGTGGCATTTTTTAAAAGCCTTTAAAATATGATTTTGTGTCTTCTTCAATTTCTTTCATGAGTGTTCTGTAGTTTCTTGAGTACAGATCCTTTACCTCTTTGGTTAGGTTTATTCCCAGGTATCTTATGGTTCTTGATGCTATAGTAAATGGAATCAATTCTCTAATTTCCCTTTCTGTATTTTCATTGTTAGTGTATAAGAAAGCCACTGATTTCTGTACATTGACTTTGTATCCTGCCACATTACTGAATTGCTGTATGGGTTCTAGCAGTTTGGGGGTGGAGTCTTTTGGGTTTTCCATATAAAGAATCATGTTATCTGTGAAGAAAGAGAGTTTGACTTCTTCATTGCCAATTTGGATGCCTTTTATTTCTCTTTGTTGTCTGATTGCCGTTGCTAGGACTTCTAATACTATGGTGAACAAGAGTGGTGAGAGTGGGCATCCTTGTTGTGTTCCTGATCTCAACGGGAAGGCTACGAGCTTTTTCCCATTGAGGATAATATTTACTGTGGGTCTTTCATACATAGATTTTATGAAGTTCAGGAATGTTCCCTCTATCCCTATACTTTGAAGCGTTTTAATCAGGAACGGATGCTGGATTTTGTCAAATGTTTTTTCTGCATCAATTGAGAAGACCATTTGGTTCTTCTCTCTTCTCTTATTGATTTGTTCTATCACATTGATTGATTTGCGAATGTTGAACCATCCTTGTAACCCAGGGATGAATCCCACCTGGTCATGGTGGATAATCTGTTTAATGTGCTATTGGATCCTGTTTGCTAGGATCTTGTTGAGAATCTCAGCATCCATATTCATCAGTGATATTGGTCTGAAATTCTCCTTTTTGGTGGGGTCTTTGCCTGGCTTGGGGATCAGGGTAATGTTGGCTTCATAAAAAGAGTCCGGAAGTTTTCCTTCTGCTTCAATTTTTTGAAACAGCTTCAGGAGAATAGGTGTTATTTCTCCTTTGAAAGTTTGGTAGAATTCCCCAGGGAATCCGTCAGGTCCTGGGTTCTTGATTTTTGGGAGGTTTTTGATCACTGCTTCAATCTCTTTACTAGATATCGGTCTATTCAGGTTGTCAGTTTCTTCCTGGTTCAATTTTGGGAGTTTGTAGTTTTCCAGAAATGCATCCATTTCATCTAGGTTGCTTAGCTTATTGGCATATAACTGTTGATAATAACTTCTGATGATTGTTTCTACTTCTTTGGTGTTAGTTGTGATCTCTCCCTTTTCATTCATAATTTTATTAATTTGAGATTTTCTTTTGGATTAGTGTGGCCAATGGTTTATCAATCTTATTGATTCTTTCAAAAAACCAGCTTCTCGTTTCATTGATGTGTTCTGCTGTACTTCTAGTTTCTACCTCATTGATCTCTGCTCTAATCTTGATTATTTCCCTTTTTATGTGTGGAGTTGGTTTGATTTGTTGTTGATTCTCCAGTTCTTTAAGGTTTTGAGACAGACACAAAAAGTTAGAAGACCATTTCATGCTCTTGGATCGGAGAACATTGTTAAAATGTCTATACTGCCTAGAGCAATCTATACTTTTAATGCCACACTGATCAAAATAATCCTAAATTTTGTATTAGCAAATAATCCTAAAATTTGTATGGAATCAGAAGAGACCCTTAATTGCTAAGGAAATGTTGGAAAAACAAAAATAAAACTGGCAGCATCATGTTACCTGATTTCAAGCTTTACTACAAAGCTGTGATCACCAAGACAGCATGGTACTCTCATAAAAACAGACACATAGACCAGTGGAACAGAGTAGAGAGCCCAGGTATGGACCCTCAACTCTATGGGCAAATAATCTTTGACAAAACAGGAAAAAATATACAGTGGAAAAAAGACAGTCTCTTCAATAAATGGTGCTGGGAAAATTGGTCAGCTATATGTAGAAGAATGAAACTCGACCATTCTCTTATACTGTACACAAAGATAAACTTGAAATGGATAAAAGACCTCAACGTGAGACAGGAATCCATCAGAATCCTAGAGAAGAACATAGGCAGTAACCTCTTCGATATCAGCGACAGCAACTTCTTTCAAGATATGTCTCCAAAGGCAAAGGAAACAAAAGTGAAGATGAACTTTTGGGACTTCATCAAGATCCAAAGCTTCTGCACAGCAAAGGAAACAGTCAACAAAACAAAGAGGCAACCCATGGAATCAGAGAAGATATTTGCAAATGACAGTACAGACAAAAGGTTGATATCCAGGATCTATAAATAACTTCTCAAACTCAACACACACAAAATAGATAATCATATCAAAAAATGGGCAGAAGATATGAACAGACACTTCTCCAATCAAGACATACAAATGGCTATCAGACACATGAAAAAATGTTCATCATCACTAGCCATCAGGGAGATTCAAATTAAAACCACATTGAGATATCACCTTACACCAGTTAGAATGGCCGAAATTAGCAAGACAGGAAACAACATGTGTTGGAGGGGATGTGGAGAAAGGGGAACCCTCTTACACTGTTGGTGGGAATGCAAGTTGGTGCAGTCTCTTTGGACAACAGTGTGGAGATTCCTCAAGAAATTAAAAATAGAGCTTCCCTATGACCCTGCAATTGCATTACTGGGTATTTACCCCAAAGATACAGATGTAGTGAAAAGAAGGGCCATCTGTACCCCAATGTTTATAGCAGCAATGGCCATGGTCGCCAAACTGTGGAAAGAACCAAGATGGATAAGGAAGATGTGGTCCATATACACTATGGAATATTATGCCTCCATCAGAAAGGATGAATACCCAACTTTTGTAGCAACATGGACGGGACTGGAAGAGATTATGCTGAGTGAAATAAGTCAAGCAGAGAGAGTCAATTATCATATGGTTTCATTTATTTGTGGAGCATAACAAATACCATGGAGGACATGGGGAGATGGAGAGGAGAAGGGAGTTGAGGGAAATTGAAAGGGGAGGTGAACCATGAGAGACTATGGACTCTGAAAAACAACCTGAGGGTTTTGAAGGGGCGGGGGGTGGGAGGTTGGGGGAACCAGGTGGTGGGTATTAGGGAGGGCACATATTGCATGGAGCACTGGGTGTGGTGCAAAAACAATGAATACTGTTATGCTGAAAAGAAATTTTTAAAAAAACCTCTAACTCGGAAAAAATATATATGATTTTGGATATACAGAAAAGTTGTGAAAAATAATACAAAGAATTTGTGTATGTCCTTCATCCAGATTCCTCAAAAGTTAACAGTTCACCCTATTTACCATTTTCTTTCTCTCTGTGTGTGTGTATGTGTATGTACACACACTTAAGTACACTGTATGAGAGTACGTTCCAGACATGACACACTTTCAGCCCCATATACTTCAGAACATCTTTCCTAAAAACAAGACATACTCTGATATTACCGTACTATAATTATAAAAATAAAAAAGTTGCATCGATAATGACACTACTATCTAAATTACAGACTTTCTAAAGATTTCACCAATTACTCCAATGACACCCTTTATAACAAAAGAAAATCCAGACACTGATTGCATTTATTTACCGCGTCTCTAATTTAATCTCCCTTAATCTAGAACAGCCTCTCAGTTGGCGTTATGTTTCATGCCATAGATATTTTTTTTTAAAGATTTTTATTTTTTATTTATTTGAGAGAGAGAGACAGTGAGAGAGAGAATGAGCGAGGAGAAGGTCAGAGAGCGAAGCAGACTCCCCATGGAGCTGGGAGCCTGATGTGGGACTCGATCCCGGCACTCCAGGATCACGCCCTGAGCCGGAGGCAGTCGTCCAACCAACTGCGCCACCCAGGCGTCCCAATGCCATAGATATTTTTGAAGACTCTAGCTCAATTCTTTTGAAGAATGGCCTTCGAGTTGGGTTTGTCAAATGTTTCCTGGTGGTTAGATTTTACGTATATGGCAAAAGTGCCACAGAAGTGATGTTGTGTTCTTCTTAGTACATCATTTCAGGAGGTACATAATGTCAATTTGTCCCACTACTGGTAATATTAATTTCAATTGTTTTTTAAAGGTGGTGTGTGCCAGGTTTCTCCACTGTAAAATGAATCCATTAGTTTCAACACTCATTGAGATTTCTCGCCTAAATCAATTATTATGAAGATGGTTGCCAAATGGTGATTCTCTTATCATTTTTCTACATTTATTTATATCATGTTGAACTCATGGATTCTTATTAACAGTTTATATTCCTTTAGTATTATTATTTATTTTTATACCCAAATTGTCCTAGATTCTCTAACATCTACTTTGTCCCTAATATTCTATGAGAAGACTAAGCATTACCTGCTTGTAAACAGTCATCATTTTTATAAGGGTGATGTTTAAATTGCAAACCAAATGTTGAACCTCTCCCTAAAATTCACCAAAGAAAGAGACAACATGGTTGAGTGCCCAAGCCCTGAAAAAATGGTTTGAAAGCTTTGAACCTAAGTGTTTATGGGGTAGGAAGAAAGTAACTATATGAAGGGGGGTACCCAGAAGGACAGCTAAGTCCATGAACTGTAGAAACCTCTCTGATAGACGGTTGGTTTGAGTTTCCTGTTTCACTCAGGTTGTAGCTGAAGGTTATTTACTTAACCTTTTCCACAAGCTGAGTCTGATCACCCAAGCATCTCTTCCATTCTCAGATTTATTCTAACTACATCCAGTTGGTTCCCACACTCCCCTACTTCTCCCTCTATCTCTTCCCCCACCTAGCAGGAAATAGAGCCCCCGGCTCTCACTTGTGATGCTGAATGAATTACTTGGAAATAGTTTATTCAAGCATGTTGAATGGCACTTGCAACTTCTGGGGGTGGTTCTTGTGAGAAACAAAAACAAAACCTCACTGGGTAAAAGAACACAAATGTAATCTAAAGGGCTGCCCTTTGTGTTGGGTCATTCACCGGCCACTGTTATTTCAATTTCAACCTTTTAGGTAAATCTATATATTTATACGTTCAGGCTGATAAGGAACCATTCTCTTCTTAAACTGGGCTCTACTTAGGAAGTAACAACATGCCTGAAAACCATGCAGAATGACTTAATGCCTTTGCCAAAACACGTCCATCTAAATGGGTTTAACATCTTGGGGCTGAGGCAGAAGACAACAGATCATATGAGCCCGGGTAACCTGCGTTTTCTGGACTCCCTAGACAGAACGAAGAGGTGGGGCATGTGGGAGGGAGCGGCCTCATTCCCTCCGGTCACCCTTGGAAACTCAGCTTAGTGGCCGGGAACCACAGGAATCTGCACATGGGCTCTGAGGCCAGGGAAGCCTGCACTTTAGCGGTGGCATTTAGATATTCCTCTGAAATGCTAATGAAGACTTGATTTCAGAATTGCTAACAAAGTTCTCAGACTTGTTAATGTATCACTCCCTCTGAAGGCCAGAGACAGCATCACGAACAAATGGCTTGAAGAACCCAAAAAGGAATTATTGCCTTAGTTGAAAGACTTCCAGGGAAAGACAGTTTCTAGCTCTCCTTGAGGTCACATACTGCTCTCTCAGTCCTCTGGCAGCCAATACCTTGTTTGTTTCCTCTAACCTACATCTCTCCAACTGATTTTGGCCTAATTTCCAGCTCATCGCCCTTCTCAAAATACATACCCAAAGGCCTTCTCTCTTTTCAAGTTACCCTTCTCTTAGATTAAGGAGAACAGATGAGAAGGCAATTGTGGGATGAGGAGGACATGGAAATTGACATTGAATGCTGCTAGTGTCATGTTCTTTATGCCATGATTGCATTTAAGCCTCATGGCAAACGAGGTAGAACTAAAGAAACCGAGATTTGGAAAAAATGAATGACTTGCCAGGGCTCTGAAATTCAATCTTCTTTCCCTGTTCTGAGCTACCCCTGATGAGTTTATAGTTAGAAGTTGGCTATAAGGAAATTATACAACTTTTAGCAAATTGTATAAATTCTTTGACCCTGATTTAAAGACAACAAAATAGAAGCTTCTGGATTTGCATGTGTGCAGATGTATACATAGTGAGAGATGACTATCCATGTGAATATACATACATAACCATGTATATTTGTGTGCAAACACACACACACACACACACACACAAATCCCTATCTTATTGTTGAAAAAAACAGGTTCAGAGAAATTACATGATTTGCTGAAAGTCATACAGAAAGTCCTTCTGGAAGGATAAGGGTTTATATATGCTTCATCTCTTTATCTCCCTCTACCCTAACTAACCCACTTCCATTTGCCATGTATGACATCACAATGGATCATTGAAGTCCTTATTTATTTCATTATACTAGTTACAGGTATACAACATGATTCATTATTCATTATATATCATGAAATAATCTCCACAACAAGACTAGTTAACATCCATCACTACATATAGTAACAATATAGTTACAATTTTTTCCCTTGTAATACAAACTTTTAAGATTTGTTCTCTTAGCAGCTTTCAAAATATACAATGGAGTGTTACTAACTCAAGTCACCATGCTGTACATGACATCCCCAGGACTTCTGTATTTTGTAACCAGAACCTCGTACCTTTTGACCCCCTTCACCCATTTTACCCAACTCCTATCCCCCACCTCTGGCAACCAGCAATCAGTTCTCTGATCTATGAGTTTGTCTGTTGTTGGTGGTGGTGTTTTGTTTTGTTTTGTTTTTTAGATTCCACATATAAGTAAGATCACATGGTATTTGTCTTTCTCTGATTGACTGCTTTCACTCAGCATGATGCCCCAGGACCATTCATATTGTCACAAATGGCAAGATTTCTTTCTTTTTTATGACCAAATAACATACATACATACATATGTATATATGTCTATGTATATACACACATGTACATATGTATACATATGTACACACATATGTATATATATATCACATTTTCTTCATTCATTCATTCATCAGTGGACACTGGTAGTTGTTTCCATGTCTTGGCTATTGTACATAATGCATCAATGAACACTGGAGGGCTGCATACATCTTTTAAAGTTAGTGTCTTCATGTCCTTTGAATATATACACAGAAGTGGAAGTACTGGATCATATGATAGTTCTATTTTTAATTTTTTAAAAAGATTTATTTCTTCATTTTGAGAGAGAGAGAGAGAGGGAGAGCATGCACACATGAAGGGGGCCCAATTTTTAATCAGATTAATTTTTTTTTACTTCTGAGTTATATGAGTTCTTTCTATATTTTGACTATTAATCTCTTATCAAATATATAGTTTATAAATAGTTTCTCCCATTTAGGATTGCCCTCTCATTTCACTGATGATTTCCTTTGCTGTCCAGGGCACTTTAGTTTGATGTAGTCCCAGTTATTTTGTTTTTGTTGCCTTTGCTTCTGGTGTCAAATTCAAGACTGATGTCAAGGAGCTTCCTGCCTATGTCTCCTTCTAGGAGCTTCATGGTTTCAGGTTTTACATCCAAGGTTTTAGTTCATTTTGAGTGTGCTTTAGCTAATGGGACAGTTTCATTCTTTTGCATATACTGACCAATTTTCCCAATACCATTTGTTGACAAGATTGTCATTTCCCCATTGTATATTCTTAATTCCTTTGTCATGACTTAATTGAGTATATGTTTGTTTCTGGGCTCATTATTCTGTTCCACTGATCTATGTCTCTGATTTTATGCTAATATCATACTGTTTTGATTACTATATCTTTTGTAATAACATTTGAAATCAGGAAGTGTGAGTCTTCCAGCTTCATTCTTCTTTCTGAAGATTTCTTTGTCTATTCAGGGTTCTTCTGTGGTTCCAAACAAATTTGAGGATTGTCTGTTGTATTTCTGTGAAAAATGTCATTGAAATTTTGATAAGGATTGCATTGAATCTGTAGATTGTTTTGAGTAGTATAAACATTTTAACAATATTAATTCCTTCAATCCATAAGCACAGTTTATTTGTGTCTTCTTCAATTTCTTTTATCAATGTTTTGTAATTTTAAGTATACAGATCTTTCATCTCCTTGATTAAATTTATCCCTAGGTATTATAGTCTTTTTGATGGAATTGTAATAGGATGGGATTTTCTTAATTTCTATTTCCAATTATTTGTTATAGGTGTATAAAAACACAACAAATTTTGATACATAGATTTTGTATCTTGCAATTTAGTAAATTTGTTTATTAGTTCTGATAGGGTTTTTTTTGGTGGAGCCATTAGGGTTTTCTCTATATAATATCACATCTTCTGCAAATAGTGACAATTTTACTATTTCCTTTCTGAACTGGATGCCTATTGTTTCTTATTCTTGCCAAATTGTTCTGAGACTCCCAATACAATAATGAATAAAAGTGACAAGAGTGGCCATCCTTGTCTTGCTCCTTATCCTAGAGGAAAACTTTCAGCTTTTCATTGTTGACTATGATGTTGGCTGTGAGTTTGTCATACATAGCTTTTATTATGTTGGGGTACACTTCCTCTATATCCACTTTGTTGAGAGAATTTATCATAAATGGATACTGAATTTTGTCAAATATTGAATTTGTCAAATACTGAATTTTGTCATCTATTATGATGATCATATAATTTTTTATCCTTCATTTTGTTAAAGTGGTGTATCATGTTGATTGATTTGTGGATGTTGAACTATCCTTGCATCCCTGGAATAAATCTCACTTGATCACGGTATACAATCCTTTTAATGTACTGTCTAATTCAGTTTGCTAATATTTCACTGAGGATTTTTGCATCTATGTTCATCAAGATACTGGCCTATAATTTTCTTTTCTTTAGTGTCCTTGTCTGGTCTTGGTATCAGAGTTATGCTAACCTTATAAAATGAGTTTAGAAAAATTCCTTCCTCTCTACTTTTGGAAGAGTTTGAGAAAGATTGATATTAACTTTTCTTTAAATATTTGATAGAATTCACCAATGAAGCCATCCTGTCCTGGACTTGTGTTTATTTTTTTCATTGTTGTTACAGTCTTTCATTTATTTAAACTCTCTGGAGCATTTGACCCCTTTCCTTCTAAGATTACTCTCTTCCCATGACTCTCACCATCCAAAATGTCCTAATTCTCTTCCAACTTCTTTGGCTGCTATTTTTCTTTCTCCCCTATGGGCTCTTTACCTTTTATCCAGCAATTAAATATTGGGGTTTATTAAGGAATTTCCTTCTCATTCTGTATTTTTACCTAAGGTGATCTAATCCTTTTTCCTCATAGCAATAAACCCTCTTTCCCTCACAGAAATTTACCTTTAGTCTATACCTTTACTCTGATAGCCAGGTTTATATATTTAAATCCAACTGTCTCTTTCACTTACATGTTCAAAAGCAACTTGAACTTGAAATTTTCAAAATCGAACTCGGGATTTTTCCTCCTAAAACATACTTATTTTTCAATATTTCCTATTTCAATGAATGGAAACATTATCCACCTAGTTTAACAACTTGGAAATTAGGTGTCATCATTCCCCCTTCATATGTGATATATCACTAAGTTTTTTGTCTCCTCTTTATTTCCAGCATCACAACCCAAACTGACTAAAGCTCTCTCACCTGGACTCCTGCTGATCTTCCAAATCCACTCTGGTTCCTTTCCATTTTGTTCTCTGTAGTGCAACCAGAGAGATATTTGTGAAACTTGAATGTGATAATGTCATGCTCCCTACTTAAAATCTTTAGTAGCTTCCCTTTCTCCCACTGTAGAACCCATATCTCTTGACATGGTCCACCAAGTCTGCCAGATCCTTCCCTCCTGACTTCTCCAGCTCCTCATGCTCATTATTCTCCTCCTTCTGTAGATTCCAGCTACACCAACCTTCTTTCAGGTCTCCAAATATGCCTTGTCCCTACTCTTTGCAGGCCTTTAGACATGCTGTTCCTACAGCCTGGAATACTCCTTTCCCTTCATCTTAGTAAGTTGTATACTCTATTTTAAATTTTTTAGGCATTCTTCCCAGTCATAACAGCCTCAGGGAAGCCTTCTGTGATCTCTTTGACCTACCTGAGTCTCCTTGTTATATGTTGTCATAGAATTAATAACAGTAGAAACTCTTGTTTTTTTTTTAAGATATTTATTTATTTATTTATTTATTTGACACCGAGAGAGAGAGATCACAAGTAGGCAGAGAGACCTGCAGAGAGAGGGGGAAGCAGGCTCCCTGCTGAGCAGAGAGCCCGACGCAGGGCTTGATCCCAGGACCCTGAGATCATGACCTGAGCCGAAGGCAGAGGCTTAACCCACTGAGCTACCCAGGCACCCCCAATAACAGTAGAAACTCTTAAACAAACTCTACTTAACTGAATTCCAGATTCACCTACTCTTTCCACCTCTCTGTGAAGCATACTGATTGACTCCTATGGTGCTTTGAATGCTGGAAGCATTCAACTTTAATATAGTTGGATATTTTTACTTCTCTCTTGTTTAGTGTTTGCTTATCAAGAGTCTTTTGTATTTTTTCCTGAATCAATTCATTCTAGTTGTATGTGTTAATTGTAACTTATATAATTGAATTTAATATTACATAAGCCAATGAAATGTGAAAACAAAAACATATTCATTTATAGTAAAACCGAGTTGAATAATTTAGAAAGAGCTGATAAAGGTAAGATACCAAAACTTTCTTAGGAGTGAGTGAAACAATTCTAAAATGTTGGAGAAAGGATTATAAAACTCCAGAAGAATTCTGCAGTCAGATTTCTTTTCAACTCTGTCTTTAACTTCCACCTTCACTTTAAAGAAGTAAAAACAGGAAATCACAGATGAAGCATTAAGGGTGTGTTCTATATAAGAAAGATGACAGGAAAAAAGGCGTTGGCCTATGTCAAAAGACTCATGCAGCTGTGCGTGTGCGTGTGTGTAACTATGCATATATATGTTCTTGGTTAAAATAATTATTTTGCTAAGTATTTTTTTAATGATTCCTTCCACCAGTAGTTCAAGACCTATGCAGGTAATTACACTGGTATGCTCCCAACATGACTGATTGTAGAATCCGGAGTCCAGTATAAAGTGAAAATGTGGGGCTTCCTGTTCCAAACATATTAAGAATTTCAACATGGTGACAGCAGAACATTAAACCAAGTGTGGAGCCTGTCTAAGTGTAGGGCCCTGTAAGCCTGCACAGTCCCATACCAAGGAGCTAACTCTGATTCCCATCTCCTAGCACAGAACTTGGCATGTAGAGAATGATTCTTTGACTCAGTAGGTATTCATGGAGGGCTTTCAATGTGTCAGGCACTGCTCTTGACTCTGGAAATACAGTACGTATGAGACAAAATCCCTATCCTCTTGGAGCTTGTTTTCTATTGACAGTGTTAGGAAGTCAGGGGAGATATATAATAATTGTTAAAGAAGTAATATATCTGGCATATTAGAAGATTTTAAATGTTATAGAGACAAATAAAACAGGGAAGAGGAACAGTATAAGAGATAATATTTGTTGCATGAATGCAATGAATGTCCAGCCAAAATCCAAAGGAGACTAATATGGCAAAATAAATAAAAAATGAGGAAAAAAAACCAGATGCAGGGAAAATAAGAATATAAGCAAAAAAAAAAAAAAAATCTAAACCATAATCAAAAATAAAGTCAGTTCTATTTAGGCTATCAATTTGGTTCTGAGCTTCCTGGTAACCAAAGCAAAAAATAAGAGATGATCAATCATATGATTCTCATTATCAGAAAGGAACAAGCATGCTAATGTCTTAGGATTAAAAGAGATCTTTATTTTGGTGAAGTCCCGATAGTTCATTGTTGGTTTTGTTTCCCATGCCTTTGGAGACATGTCTAACAAGAAGTTGCTGTGACTGAGGTTGAAGAGCTTGCTGCCTGTGTTCTCCTCTAGGATATTGATGGATTCCTGTCTCACATTTTATCATATGGTTTCACTCATGTGTGGAATATAAGAAACAGTGCAGAGGAACATAGAGGAAGGGAGGGAAACTGAATGGGAAGTCATCAGAGAAGGAGAAGAAACATGAGAGAACTTTAACTATAGGAAACACACTGAGGGTTGCTGGAGGAGAACTGAAAGGGGGATGAGGTAATTGGGTGATGGGCAGTAAGGAGGACATGTGATGTATACACATCATGGGTATTATACACAACTGATAAACTGTTGAACACTATACCTGAAACTAAAAAAAGAGATAGCTGTTATATCTCTTACTTCCTTATGGAACCAAATGAGATTGCAGCTGTGAAAATAGCTTAAACATAAGGTACTATGATGTGCAGTGACATTACACAAGATGTCCTGGGTCCACCCCTTTCTCTATTCCTGCCTAACCCCCAGTTCCACTCTGATGGGGGCTGAAGCTCCTGAACCTTTTCCTTCAGTTCCTCTTAAGGACCCCAAGACCCCAAATAGGAATAGCCCCAAGCAACCAAGGGGTCCATCCTCAGCAACATGGACAAGTCTTACCACAGAAAGACCCAGCGCCAAGTAACTGCTGGCTAAGAGCAGAAGAAAAAAAAAAAAAAAAGCCACACACACTCAGCTTCCTGCCATCCACCCCTCTCCCTCAGCCTCTCTCACTCCACATGTCTTGGTCTTTCTCTCTGCACTCCCTTCTCCTTACCAACACCACAATGTACTCAAAGGAAATCCTATTCATTTTACTTTTCACAGAGGCAAGTGGTTCAACGGGACAGACAACTGAACAAAGAAGCAACACGAACAGACAAGTCCTTTGTCTATTCCTCTTTCTTTGTGTCTGCCACGTTGTGTCTGTGTGTCTCTCTCCCACACACTACAAACCGACTAAAGATGTACATGTACTTCAGAGACAGTCTGATAGGAAACAAATAAATAAAAATTACCAGCCACCTTGACTAATAAATTGTCTTTTACCTAGATGGAAAAAAAAAACAAAAAAACAAAACAAAACAAAAAAAACCTAAAACCTCATGAGGTCAGAAACATCATAGGATGTTTCTCGGAGAAGTTAATTTCGTGACTACCTTATACATTCTTTTGAACAGTGAGCCCCGAATTTCCCTCAGCCACCTGTTTGAGGTTTTTCAGATACTGAAGATCAACCCGTGGAGACGGGCTAGATCCAACGAGAGAGCTCGCTGAGCATTTCCACCAGTGCTGTTGTCAGACTATGACTGGTGCCATTTGAATTTCTCCATGAAACGTGAAAGAATGGTCCACCAGCCACTGTTTCTGCCATTGACATTGACAGCAGCTCCTCCAATGGGTATCCACTGAGGTACTGAAGGGACACCATTAATGAGGAAGAGCTTGCTGCATACAGGATTTCTGTTTTAGGCCTCCTGCTAGTAAATATAAGTCTGTTTACACTGACTTGAGTCTGGGACATTCTCTAGCGGCACAATGGCTGTTTGAAGCATACCTTAAATGTGGTCTCTGATACTCTGAGCTGCGGTACATGTGGTTAGGTCTCTTTCTTTTTCTCTACCACGGTGGAATTGGAAACTTCTTCAGGGCTTGCATCATGTTCACGTGAACAAGATGAGGTTTTGGGGGCTAGTGAATTCCGCCACTCACACCCCTACCTCGGGTGCTCTTGTATCTGATTATTCAGAAAGTATGTCCTCTCCCCACTGTCTCCTTCTCTGGGAGCCTGTGTCCACCAGCTTCCTACCTCCCAGGACAAGGCCTTAACCTCACATCTTTGTTGGAGACCCACAGCACTCAGCCATGGGTATTTGACCCTGTTCCCTGAGCTGGATGCTTGTGGATGCCCTGTCGACACCAGCCCCAGGAGACCACCACAGTTGACTAAGAAATTTGTGAACGTTTGCAGTTTGTTTCTACCTTGAAGGGTCCCACCTGTCTCCAGATTCTGTTAATTCATCTGAAATTCTTCTTTATTTCCCCCTTCTTGTTGCCACTGCCTTAGATTAAGTCCCCACTATTGTCCACCTTAATTATTACAATAACCCACTAACTTTCCTGTCATCTGGCTCTGGTTTCTTATCCATCCTCAGTTTGCCAACATAGTTACCATTCTCCTTGTCCTGTGTAACCCTTGGAACCATAACTTCCCCTCCAAATCAGGGTTTCTCAACATCGGCCCTATTGACATCTGAAGCCAGATAATTCTTTATTGTGGGTGGCTGGTCTTTAATTGTAGGATAGCAGCATTTCTGGCCCCTACCCACTTGATGCTAGTCGTATCTGCCTGCAGGTATGACAACAGTTTCCAGATGGTGCAAATATCCCGAAGGGGCAAAGGTGCCTGCTGCTTTCAGTCCTTCTTAACTATATCCCTCAAGTTTTATTAGGTAGGATTTCAAATTTTGTTCTAAGTATTTGTTCATCTCTATTAACAATTTTTCCTTGACCTATGGATCAGGTACAAATGCTTTAAATGCTGAACTTACATTGTTCCTGCTTTAGTGACCTTTTTGTTGTTCATTAAAAACTTTTTGCTTTTGGTCAGAAAGGTTGGGTTATGTGATATTTATCCTTTGGCCCTTTGTTGAGCCTTCCTTGCTTTGTGACTTAGAACCTTCTTAATTTTTGCAAACATTTCTTGAGTGTTTGAAAAAATATACGTTCTTCATGCTTTGTGACTTAGAACATTAATTTCTGCCAACATTTCTTGCGCATTTGAAAAAATGTACATTCTTCAGTTGTTGGGTGCAAGATTCTCCATACGTTAGACCAGTCTTGTTCATTATGTTATTCAGATCTTACAAATTAAAGCCAATTTTTTACAGGTTTATTTATTTATTTTAGAGAAAGAGAGTACCTGAAAGAGTGGGGGGAGGGGCAAGGGAGAGGGAGAATCTCAAGCAGACTCCCTACTGAGTGCAGAGCCTGAGGCAGGGCTCAATTTCATGATTCTGAGATTCTGACCTGAGCCAAAACCAAGAGTTAAGTTGAACACTAACCATCTGAGCCACCCACGCACCTCAATCACTGCAATTTTTATGTCACTTTATTAATTACCAGAAAGATGTATTTTAAAATATCTTATAGGGAAACAAATTAAAAATAAAATATCCTACAAAGATTTGTCAACTCCTCCTTGTAATTCAGTTGATTTTGCTTTTATATATTTTGAGAGTCTGTAATAGATAAATAGAAATTTGTGTTTGTTATATCTTCTGATGAATTGTTCCTTTTATCATTATATAATGATCTCTCTTTTTTTGCCTTAAAGACTTTTACTCTGCAGCAGTTGTAATAGCTGCAGTTTGGTCTTGATTAGTACTTGCCTGGTATACTTCTTTTTACCCTCTTACTTTCCACCTTATTGACTCCTGCCGGTGTAGGTATATTTTCAGAAAACAGCAGAAGCAAGTTTTCTTTCTCCTTTTTTTTTTTTTAACATCAAGTGGGACAATTGTCTTTTAACCAGTGAGTCTAATCCACTTAAATGTATTGTGTTTCCTAAGATATTTGGGTTTATTTTCACAATTTCCTTTTTGTACTTTCTATTTACTTTGCTTTGTGAAATCCTTTTCTTGCTCTTTTCCTGTCTTCTTTTTGATCAGATTTTCTGTACGTCTCCCTTTTCCTCTATTACTTTCAAAATTACATGTTTTTTTTTTCCCCCAATTTATTTATTTTCAGAAAAACAGTATTCATTATTTTTTCACCACACCCAGTGCTCCATGCAAGCTGTGCCCTCTATAATACCCACCACCTGGTACCCCAACCTCCCACCCCCCCGCCACTTCAAACCCCTCAGACTGTTTTTCAGAGTGTTTTTTTCATGGTTCACCTCCCCTTCCAATTTACCCAAATTCCCTACTCCTCTCTAACGCCCCTTGTCCTCCATGCTATTGGTTATGCTCCACAAATGAGTGAAACCATATGATAATTGACTCTCTCTGCTTGACTGATTTCACTCAGCATAATCTCTTCCAGTCCCGTCCATGTTGCTACAAAAGTTGGATATTCGTCCTTTCTGATGGAGGCATAATACTCCATAGTGTATATGGACCACATCTTCCTTATCCATTCATCCGTTGAAGGGCATCTTGGTTCTTTCCATAGTTTGGCGACTGTGGCCATTGCTGCTATAAACATTGGGGTACAGATGGCCCTTCTTTTCACGACATCTGTATCTTTGGGGTAAATACCCAGGAGTGCAATTGCAGATATATACAGAACATTATATGTTGTTTTTACTCTTTTCGTGGCTAACCTTCAACCTTTATTAAGCATGTTGGCCCTAAAGTCTAAATATCACTACCTTTTTCCAAATGATGTAAAGAATTAAGAATGTTTTAACTTTACATATTATTACCATCCAGAATTTTGGGTATTTCTACCTGACTTTTCTACATCTAAATTTTATTGTTGTTGTTGTTATTATTATTGGTGCTATTTGGGGGAACGAATGCATTTTTTGGCTTTGCCTAGATGCCTACCAACCTCTTTAAATTACCTTTTCTTCTTGCCTCTGAATTTTCCCCCCTGGGTTCAATTTCTTCTTTCCTAAAATGCATACTTCTAGAAATCCTCTCCACAAGAGTGGTTGAATAGTAAATTCTCCTGGTTATTGCTTAAAAATATCTTTATTTTCTCTTGTTCTTAGATGATTGTTGAAAGAGGTAAAAATGAAGGTTAATTTCTCTCAGCACTTTAAAAATCTATTCCACTGACTTCTGGCTTTAATTTCTGCCTTTGAGAAGTCATTCCTTTGTGAACAATCCATATTTCTCTCTTGCACTCTTAAGATCTATTTATTTTATTTTATTTTTTAAGATTTTAATTTTTAATAACCTCTATACTTAACATGGGGCTTGAACTCACAGTCCTGAAATCTAGAGTTGCCTGTTCTACCTACTGAGGCAGCCAGGCTTTCCCCATTTGGGGTTTAAAAATTTTTTTTCTATGATGTTACTTAGTATAGATTTAATTTTATTCTTAGAACTCATTTCCTGCCTCTGCAGATTCATTTCTTTCATAGATTCTAGAAAGTTCACGGGCTTTTTCTCTTTGGTTATTTCCTCATTTTCTTAATATTCTCCTCCTGAAATTCCTATTAGTCATTTGTTTACCTTCAGTCTAGCCTTCATGTCTCTTAATCTTGTTTTTGTATTTTTTATCTCTTTATGTCTCTGCTACATTTCATGCAGCTTTTTGAAAGATGCCAGTTCTTAAACTCTCACTTTTGCTTTGTTTAACCCATGTCAACTGCTATAATTTTTTTATTAACATATAATGTATTTGTTTCAGGGGTACAGGTCTGTGATTTACCCATTGTGATTACACAATTCACAGCACTCACCGTAGCACATACCCTCCTCAGGGAGGCTGCATCACCCAGCCACCCCATCACTCCCATACCCTTCCACTCCAGCAGCCCTCAGTTTGTTTCCTGAGATTGAGAATCTCTTAGGTTTGTCTCCCTCTCTGATTTTGTCCCATTTCATTTTTACCACTCTTTCCCCATGATCCTTTGCCTTGTTTCTCAGATTCCACATATCAGCAAGATCATATGATAATTCTCTTTATCTGACTGACTTGTTTTGCTTAGACTAATACTCTCTAGTTCCATCCACATTGTTGCAAATGACAAGTTTTCATTTTTGATGGCTGAATCATATTCCATTGTGTACATATGCCACATCTTCTTGGACATCTAGGCTCTGTCCATAGTTTGGCTATTATGGACATTGCTGCTATAAATATTGGGGTGCATGTGCCCCTTCAGATCACTAAATTTGTATATTTGGGGTAAATATCCAGTAGTGTAATTGCTGGGTCATAGAGTAGCTCTATTTTCAACTTTTTGAGGAACTTCCATGATGTTCTCCAGCATGGCTGCACCAGCTTGCATTCCCACCAACAGTGTAGGAGGGTTCCTCTTTCTCCACATCCTTGTCACATCTGTCATTTCCTGACTCGTTAATTTTAGCCATTCAGACTGGTGTGAGGTGGTATAACATTGTGGTTTTGATTTGTATTTCCCTGATGCCAAGTGATGTTGAGTACCTTTCCATGTGTCTGTTGGTCATCTGGATGTCTTCTTTGCAGAAATGTCTGTTCATGTTTTCTGTGCATTTCTTGATTGCATTATTTGTTCTTTGGTTGTTGAATTTGATAAGTTCTTTACAGATTTTGTATCTTTCCAAGTATCTTCACCCATTCTGTCAGTTGTCTTTTGGTTTTGTTGATTGTTTCCTTTGCTGTGCAAAAGCTTTTTATCCTGATGAAGTCCCAACAGTTCATTTTTGCCCTTGCTTCCCTTGCATTTGGAGATGTTTCTAGGAAGAAGTTGCTGCAGCTGAGGTCGAAGAGGTTGCTGCTTGTGTTCTCCTCCAGGATTTTGATGGATCCCTGTCTCACATTCAGGTCTTTCATCCATTTTGAGTCTATTTCTGTGTGTGGCTTAAGGAAATGGCCTAGTTTCATTCTTCTGCATGTGGCTGTCCAGTTCTTCCAATACCACTTGTTGAAGAGACTGGTTTTGCCCCCCATTGGACATTCTTTCCTGCTTTGTCAAAGATTAGTTGACCATAGAATTGAGGGTCTATTTCTGGGCTCTCTATTCTGTTCCCTTGATCTATGTGTCTGTTTTTGTGCCAGTACCATACTGTCTTGTAATAGAGCTTGAAGTCTAGAATTGTGATGTCGCCAAATTTGGTTTTCTTTTTCAACATTCCTCTGGCTGTTCGGGGTCTTTTCTGGTTCCATACAAATTTTAGGATTATTTGTTCCACTTTTGTGAAAATAGCTTATGGTATTTTGATAAGGATTGCATTAAATATATAGATTGTTCTGGGTAGCATGGACATTTTAACAATATTTGTTTTTCCAATCCATAAGCATGGAATGTTTTTCCTTTTCTTTGCATCTTCCTCAATTTCTTTCATGAGTATTCTATAGTTTTCTGAGTACAAATTCATTATCTCTTTGGTTAGATTTATTCCTAGGTATCTTATGGGTTTAGGTGGATTGTAAATGGGATCAACTCTTTAATTTCTCTTTCTTCTGTTTTGTTGGTGTATAGAAATGCAACTGATTTTTGTGCATTGTTTTTTATCTTACTACTTTATTGAACTGTAAGAGTTCTAGCAGTTTTGGAACAGAGTCTTTGGGTTTTCCACATAAAGTATCATATCATCTTCAAAGAGTGAGAGTTTGACTTCTTTGCCAACTTTGACTTTGTTCATAGGACTTTTATTTCTTGTTGTTGTCTGATTGCTGAGGTTAGGGCTTCTAGTACTATGTTGAATAGCAGTGGTGATAGTGGACTTCTCTGCCATGTTCTTGACTACAGAGAATGATATTCACTGTGCATTTTTCATTGAAGACTTTTATGATATTAAGGTAGGTACCCTTTAGCCCTACAGTGTGAAGAGTTTTAATAAGAAAGAATGCTGTACTTTGTCAAATGCTTTTTCTGCATCTATTGAGAGTGTCATATGGTCCTTGTCCTTTCTTTGATTAATGTAGTATATGACATTGATTGATTTGCAGATATTGAACCAACCTTGTAGCCCAGGAATAAATATCAATTGATCATGGTGAATAATCATTTTAATGTACTGTTGGATCTTACTGGGTAGTATTTTGGTGAGAATCTTTGCAACTGTGTTCACCAAGGATATTGGTCTGTAATTCTCTTTTTTGATGGGGTCTTAGTCTGGTTTTGGGATCAAGGTAATGCTGGCCTTATAAAATGAGTTTGGAAGTTTTTATTTCCATTTCTATTTTTTGGAACAGTTTCAGAAGAAAAGGTATTAACTCTTCTTTGACTGGTTGGTAGAACTCCCCGGGAAAGCCATCTGGCCCCGGGCTCTTGTTTGATGGGAGAATTTTGATTACTGCTTCAATTTCCTTGCTGATTATTCATCTGTTCAGGTTTTCTATTTTTTTCCTGGTTAATTTTGGTAGTTTATAAGTCTTTAGGAATGCATCTGTTTCTTCCAGATTGTCTAATTTGTTGGTATATAGTTGTTCATAATATTTTCTTATAATTGTTTGTATTTCTTTGGTGTTATGATTTCTTCTCTTTCATTCATGGTTTTTATTTATTTGGGTCCTTTCTCTTTTCTTTTTGATAAGTCTGGACAGAGGTTTATCAATCTCATTAATTCTTTAAAAGAACCAGCTCCTAGTTTCATCTATGTGTTCTACTGTTCTTCTGGTTTCTATTTCATTGATTTCTGTTTTGTTTTGCTTTATAGTATCACTTATCTCTCGAATTCTCCCCTCATGATCCAGTAGTTGTTTACCTCTCTTTTTCTCAGCTTCCTTTTTTAAAAAGATTGTATTTATTTATTTTTAGAGACATTATAATAGGCAGAGAGGCAGGCAGAGATAGAAGGGATAGCAGGCTCCCTGCTAAGCAGAGGACCCTGAGATCATGACCTGAGCTGAAGGCAGAGGCTTAAACCATTGAGCCACCCAGGCACTCATCTCAGCTTCTTTATTCTCCATCATTTGGTCTTCTATATAACTAACTCTCTCTTCTGCCTCATTTATCCTAGCAGTGAGGGCCTCCATTTTTTTATTGCACCTCATTAATAGCCTTTTGATTTTGACTTGGTTAGATTTTATCTCTCCAGAAAGGGATTCTGTAGTATCTTCTATGCTTTTTTCAAGCCCAGGTAGTACCTTTATAATTGTCGTTCTGAACTCTAGTTCTGACATCTTATTAATGTCCATGTTGATTAGTTCCCTGGAAGTAGGTATTGCCTTGTTCTTTTTTTTTTTCTTTTTCTTTCTTTCTTTTCTTTTTTTTTTTTTTAGATTTTATTTATTTATTTGACAGAGGGAGAAACAGCAAGAGAGGGAACACAAGAAGGGGGAGTAGGAGAGGGTGAAACAGATTTCCTGCTTGAGCAGGAAGCCCAATGCAGGGCTCAATCTCAGGACCCTGGGATCATGACCTGAACAGAAGGAAGATGCTTAACATCTGAGCCACCAAGGTGCCCCTTGTTCTTTTTTTTTTTTTTTTTTTTTGAGGTAAGTTTTGTCATTTTGTCATTTTGTCTGGAAAAGAAGAGATGAACAAGGGACCAAAATGCTACAAGGATAACAATGACCCCAAGAAATTTTGCACGAGACAAATCAGAAGAGACCTGAAACTGTATGGGGGGGGGGGGATATGATATCAGTCTGGTAAAAAGAACAGAGCCACACACTAGATTTTGGGGGTATTTTGATCTGTTAGAAGAAACTGCCTCCCAAAATTTTGAAGAAAGAAAAACTCATATATACACAAAAGTAAAAGGTAAATGCAAGGAAGGGATGGACTATGACTTTAAAAATGAAAATTAAAAAAGATTTTTAAAAAGGAATTGATAAGAAGTTGGTTGAAAAAAGAAAGAAGAAAATTTTTTTAAAAAGGTGGGGAGAGAATATGATCAAGCTGGTGAATAGAACAAAGTCATACACTAGATTTAGGGTACACTTTGGTCTGTTAGAAGAATCTGCATCCCAAAATTTTAAAGAAAAACTTATATATCTATATATGGTTAAATACAATGAAGGGACAGAATATGACATTAAAAATGAAAAGTTAAAAAGATTTTAAGAAAGGAATTGATAAGAAGTTGGTTGTAAAAGGAAAGAAGAAATTTTTTAAAAAAAGAAATAGAAAAAGAAAAAATAAAGAAAATTTTAAAAATTGACTTTGAAAGATTAAAGAATCATGGGGGAAAAGCCATGAATTCTATGTGCTGTATTCTCATAGCTCTGATGTATTTTAGTTCTTATTGATCAGTGAACTTGGTCTTGGCTGTATGTTCTTGCTGATCCCAGAAGGGGGAGGGACTTGTTGCTGTGATACTCAGATGTCTTTGCCCAAGGCAGAATTGCACCACCCTTGCCAGGGGCCAGGCTAAGCAACCTGCTTGAGTTTGCTATCAGAGCTTTGTTCCCTGAAGGCTTTCCTTACTGCTTTGGAGGACGAGAATGAAGATGGCAGCCTCCCAATCTCCAGCTAGAAGAGCCAAGAGCACAGGGCCCCACTCCTCAGTGTACCCTCAGAGAAAAGCAGTCAATCCCTCCCGTCTCCCTGGTCTCTGGCCACACTCTGAGCTCACCTGGCCTGTGACTGAGTGTTTCTATCTCTGGTGCATGGCCCCATTTGGAGTCTCCAAACCCAGCAGATTCCTGCCATGCTACTCCTTCTGGAGCAGGAAGGTGGGTCTCCCAGGATCTGTCACTTGTGGGGTCCCTGCTCGAAGAGCAGTGGTCTGTCTGTGCCACAGATCACAGTTTAAGGTAACCCTGAGCTGAGAGCCCATTCCTTGGCTCCATCTCTGCAGCCAGCTGCCCCGCCCCGATACCTGGGAGCTCTGCCACCTTCAGACACCCCCGATCTTTCTGTGACCCCACAGGACCTGAGACCACATTGTCCCCCTGAGGGGTCCACCCCTACTTAGCCTCTGGAGCAACATCCCTCCATGGAGCAAACTTCTAGAAGTTCCAATTTTGTACTCCGCTGCTTTCTCACTTGCTGGGAGCCAGCCCCTCCCCCCATGGTCTATCTTCCCGTTGCTTCAGATTCACTTCTCCACTCATCCTACCTTCCAGAAAGTAGTCGTTTTTCTGTTCCTATAGTTGCTGCTCTTCTTCTCTTCACTCTCCTGTTGAGTTTGTAGGTGTTCAGGATGGTTTGATAACTATCTAGCTGAATTCCTGGGACCCAATAAAATTTAGCTCTCTTACTCCTCTGCCATCTTGGAACCCCCCCTCAACTACTACACTTTCGTTTTTCTGAGTTCTATTTGTTTTTTCAAATCGGCCTGGGTTGTTTGCATAGTGTCTTATGATTTTTTTTCTTTTTTTCCCTGTATATATTTTAATAATTTTTATTTTTTAAAAGATTTTACTTATTTATTTGAGAGAGAGATCCAGCATGGGGGCGGGGGGTGGGAAGCAGAGGGAGAGGGAGAAGCAGACTCTCTACTGAGCAGGGAGCCCACACGGGGCTTGATCCCAGGAACCCTGGTTCATGACCTGAGCCAAAGGCAGATGCCTAACAGATTGGGCCACCCAGGTGCCCCATATTTAATTATTTTTATTGTTTTTAATTATTTTTAAAGGATACTAATATACAGTTTCTCCCCAGTAGCTCTATTTTCTGAATGATGATTCTTAGAGCTCTACACCTATTGTTCATTGTGTCTGCTGATGTTTTTCAGGGGTGGGTTGTGAGACTGTAACATCGAAGCTAAGAATTCACTACATCGGTCATGAGAACTCTGAATGACCTGCACTAAGCTTGCGTCCTGCTAGGGCATTTTGTGTACCGTGGAATCCCAACAGTATCTTCCTCTCGAGATGACTTCTCATTATTTCCTTGACCTAGGGACTCCTGAGCCACCCAAGTACTGTAAATACAAACCCCCGATCCACCCATATGAAGGTGATCATGTGATGATGAGATTACAAGGGACACTTCCTTTTCTTCTACTCATAGCCCAGGCTCAACATACAACCTTATGGGCCATCTTCCTCAGCAGGTGAGCAGAATGTTCCCTTATAATCCTTTTCCTAGCTTTACATGAAACTTTAAAGTCTCTACCTGGTGTAGACTCAAGGCCTCATATTCAATATTTCTGTGGACCTAAAAAACCCAACCTAAATTTAAAAGTATGAATCCTAAAGGCCTGAAAACTCAACCCTCTCTGTACCTGCCTCAACAGCCAGCGTTGTCTCATATCTGTTCACTTGTTGATAGCACTCATTTTCAACTCCTACTTGTTTTCCCCTGGGGAGATCTGCTTTATTTTCTTGTGAGCTCAGCTTTGCATGTAGAAAGAAACATTTTTAAAAAATATTTTGTTCAGCATTTCTAAGAACTTTGAGAGAGGAGAGTTTTCAGGTCATCTATTTGTCATGTTGTAAGAGATCGGGAACCCCCCACCAAGAAATAATAGTCAAAAGCACTAATTTGATTACTCCCTATTACCTAGACATTAAAAATCAAGCTCTTTAGCATAGCACTTAAGAAACCTTTGGTCTGGCTCATAAATGCTTTTCCAGTTCCATTCTCTTCTGAAGAGAATGCCCTGTATTCTAGACACACTGACAACTCATGATTACTCCTGGTTGTGTAACTTTCACATATTTACAACCATCAGACTTGGGCTATACCACACCGTTCTCCTGAAGGGTCCTTCTCTCCTTTCGCAAAATTCTGTTGTTTGGACAAAGCAAACCTCAAACATTGGCTGCACTGTAAAACCTATTCCAGTTTCCCAAAACATAATGAATCAAACCCTCTGCTCCCATTGCATTCAATCATACCTCGTTTATAATCCTTATCACATTGACCAAAGTGTTTTTATATCTTTAACTAGATTTAAAACTTTCAGAGAGTCAGAGCAGGACTTTATCCATCATTCTCAACATACAGCATAATATCTGGCATATAGTAGACACTCATAGATGTTACATCAATTATCCTGAATTATAAGGCTACTCAATTCTTGCCTGGAGAAATATAACTTGAAATTTTCATACTTTTAGTTGTTATAAACAGTCTCATTATTGAAGATCTCCACATAGCTGCCAGTTGTCAATGGTGCTAGATTAATCACAACACAGAGCAAACATGTTCAATATAGGCCCTGCCTGTAATTTTTACTAGAAGTTAGTTCTGATTTATGAATAATTCCCACTTCAGTATCTGAATGAGTAAGTAGTCACTTATAGTCTAGGAAAGACAGAATAGTTACAAGACATAGTGTACATGTTTTGTACACTATGTAGAACATAGTGTACAAAAAAGTGACATTTTGTACACTATGTCTTACATAGTGTACAAAACACAACCATACTCTCTTATTGCTATAACTCCATAGCATAGGACTGGCATGGGAGAAAGTGCCCAATGAACACATGAATGAGTAGATAGAAGGTTATATAATAAGTAAAAGATACTTTAGCGAAATGGTAGACAAGGAAAGTTTTAAGGATTGTCGGACTCCACTCCTTGTATTGAGTCGTACTTGTCTTTGTATATGCCTGGCATACAGTGAATATTGATGAAAACAAATGAATGAATGAATGTTTGAAAAAACTTAATTAGGTTGAGCTGAATATGTGAGAACAATCCAGATCTAGAGTTACTGAGAGAGGAAAACCAAAAGGCCAATGTTTTGAATGAAAAGGAAAAAATTAACTCATAAATCTTTTGGGTTTTGCTTCAGCCATATATGCTAACCTTACTTGTTTGACCCTCTTGTCCATCTGTCCTTCCATTCATCCATCCATCCATCATTCATTCACTCAAGAAACACTTCCCAAACATCTGCCGTGAGCCAAGCACTGTGCTTTTGGTTTAGAGATTTTAGTTTGGTGTTGAGAAAAACTTGCTGATTTTCCGTCAGTAAATGATTACCATCAGCATGCTAGGAGAGAATGTTTCTTAAAACTTTCATTCTGTGATCCGTGAATTCACTCATTAATTTATTTAGCAAATATATTAGAGCATATCCTCCCTGCCAAACACTATGTGAGGTACCAAGGGTTCATTCTTTATTTTACGTAGTCATTCATTCAGTAAACAATTGTTAAATACCTAGTAAGTACCAGGCATATATTAGGTCTCTGCTTTCAAAGAGCTTATGTGATGATAGTGCTAAGGTTCAGGCAATTGCCAAATGAATAAATAAACTAGTTTAGATAACGATAAAGCAAAATAACAATAAAACTAGGATGTGTTAGAGGGTGATATATGTGTATCTATATTATCAGAGTGATCTCAGAGAGCCAGAGATTTCTAAGGAGACAGAACCTGATCTGAGTGCTGCCTACCTGGATTCTTCTGACAGGCAGAGCCCTATCTGAGCATATATGAGTGTGACCTGGCCTGGAGGCAGAGAATCCGGGTCTTGGGAAGAACAGAGCCAGAAGGACAAGCCCCACATGGAGGCCTCTTTGGCTTACACAGCATGTCACCAGGGACAGAGCTCCTTGCCCTGTGGCCCAGGCTGACCTGCCTGAGCTGTCTATGGGGAGGGCAAATATCTGCCTTCAAGCCACTCACCATGCTCCACCCCTGGTTGGAAACTTCGACTCAGTGTTGACCTGGTTTTGAACTAGTGACCTGGAGGTGAATGGCTCCATATCTCATTACTAATTCCCCGTAACCGCTCGGTTCCTTCTGCCAGCCACAAGCAAGAGAGTTTGGTAGGGACAGGGACATAAGTCCAGCCAGGGGCCTTGAACCCATCAGCCACAGCCTGCACCCTGGCTTTAGCCCTTGCCATCTGGCCTCCTTCCATTCCCCCCATCCTTTAGCCTGGTCTGACTGAACAGGTTTTGGAAGAGGCCAAGGTCACCCTGGGGCCGACCTCCACAGATGGATTCAGCCTGAGACTGCAGCTGTGGTCCAGCTCAACCACGAATGCTCAGGGCCAAGACATATTCCTTCATCATGGTGGATCATCATTAAGCCAAATGAGTCCTGGGCCTCAACCAGGTGGGATGTGACTAGATTCGGAAACTGTAAAATCCCCTTCCTTGTCTTGACTTCCCCTTTTCTTCACCCCCTTTCCTTCTGCACCCCTAATTTCCTCACTTACCCGTCCTGTCTGCTCTTCAGGCATCCTTGCCCTTTGAGACACCGTCGTCACCTCTCTGAGGTTAACTTTCAAGGGAGATGATTTCGTCTGGGAACCTGGACACATACTGGTGAGAACACATGACTGGGAAGCATCGCAGGGGCTCAGTCAAGGAATGTCAGCAAGTACCAGTCCCCATAGTTTCTTGGGCCGAGGCCCCGCACTCTCCAAAGAAAGCTGAGGTGTGAAGGAGCACTGGCTCTCCAGACTGCGTCTGGACGGGTCAGCTCAGAGGAACCAGACTGGAGCTGTTGGAGAGTGACTGAGGGGAGGGTAGAGCGTCAGAGGCACTGAATGCTTGCTCTAGTGGACGTAATGACTTTGTGCTTTCTATTGCCGCCCTGCGAGTTGCCATAAAATGTGTTGTTGTTGCTGCTGTTTTTCTAGGGCTTAGGATACGTGGAAGTGAAAATGCCTTGACTTCCAAAAAGTATGGCTTTAACCATCAATCATACATAGAGTGTGCTTCTCTGAGAAGAGCACATACAACCTTGTACTGAACTATTCTCTTCATGCATTTATTTCCTCCACTAGACTGTGACCTCTTCGAAGATGAGGGCCCTTGTGTGATCATTCTTTGTAAGTAAATGAGTAAGCAAATGATGGAAGGTGATGGCTATGTAGGTAACCCATGGAGAGTGAATTCAACTTTTACTCTGTATCTCTTTGGTTTTATCTCAGAGCTTATGTCAACTACAGTCATGTCCAGTAATTCAGACGCTAAGAGTAATCTGGTATAAAGCAATTAAAATCAACACTTAGAGAAAAGCTAAATTAAGGTACGATGTTTTAGCTTACAGTACTTTAATTTAAAATATTGAGCTTCATGGGACACCTGGGTGGCTCAGTCACTTAAGCATCTGACTCGTGATTTGGCTCAGGTCATGACCTCATGGGTCTTGAGATGGAGCCTCCAGGAGGGCTCTGCACTCAACAGGAAGTCTGCTTCAGATTCGCTCTCTCCCTCTCCCTCTGCTTCTTCCCCCTCCCTCTCTCTGAAATAAATGAATTCTTTTTAAAAATAAGAGAAAATGATGAGCTTCAAAACTGTGTATGGTTCCATTCAGATAAAGTCAGCTTGCTCCCAGCCTCAAACTCAGGTAACATGTGGGGAGAAATGATTACAGCCAGAAATCAGCTGGCAGGGGTGCCTGGGTGGCTCAGTGGGTTAAAGCCTCTGCCTTCGGCTCAGGTCATGGTCTCAGGGTTCTGGGATCGAGCCCCACATCAAGCTCTCTGCTCAGCGGGGATCCTGCTTCCTCCTCTCTCTCTGCCTGCCTCTGCCTACTTGTGATCTCTGTCTGTCAAATAAATAAATAAAATCTTAAAAAAAAAAAAAAAAGAAAGAAATCAGCTGGTAATCTGTTTCTTGTGGTCACAAAGCACAAAGTGTTGGCTCTAACACACAATCAGACTGCATGTCTCCTAGGAGCTTATGGCCCACCATCCTCAGATGCAAACTTGGACTTGCCAAGCACAGTCAAAAAGCCGCTCAAGGGCATTTCGCTCTTTCTCACATGGCCAGCATTTGAGCAACGACTTTATAGGGGAACAACTTCCTTAAACTTTTGCCCCAGTATCATTTTCCCTGCTTTCACTCCCAGCTATAGTTCATACTAGGGAGATCACACTTGTCTTGGACACTCCCTGGGACACAGAAATTCCTACTATTCTTAGAGAACAAAATGCCACCATGAGGAATCAAAGACTTGCCTGTGTTTGTTCTGCACTGACCGCTCTGCCTGTGACTCCTGGGCCTCCAAATAAGGCTTATTTTCCCCTCTTCTCATTTTTTTTTTTTTTATCAGCGCTTTGGTCCCTTAAGTACACAAAATACAGCTACACATACTAAATTTATTACATATTCCATTTTTTGTGCTCACCATGTGTCATGGTTATTTTATACGACTTCACTTTCTCTGTGACTTTGATCAAGTCATGTGCTTCCCCCTTTGGACATCACTTTCTTCATCCTTAAACAAGATCGGGCGCCTTCCGGGTGGTATGGCCATAGCCACTTTCTTCATCTTTAATGGAAAATGAGCAACTTGAAGATTTCAGAGTTTCCCTCTGGTTTCTGTTCATCATGGTAATCCCAGTTCCTGGCATGTTCCCTGGCACAGAGGGAGAGCTTAATAAACATTTGTTGCACTGACGAATTAATACAATGATGTGGTGAACCCATCAATCACATGATACTGAAGAGGGAATAGAGGCTTAGTTTTAAGTCTTAACTGTGTCATTAGGTTGCTGGGTGAACTTGGTCAGTTGCTTTCCCTCTGTAAGACCAGAGAGGAAACAACATTTACCCAAGATCATAGAGCTAGTAAGAGCAGAACTAGGGCTAGAACTCAGGTCTTCTGATTCTCTCCTATTAAGATGCACTGATTAGAAATCTGGTGTTTTTTAAATTAGGAGAGGGCATCAAAAACCCACTGGTGATCACTTTTCTATCCAGACCCTGGATTAGAACAGCAACCATAAATTTGAAGAACAACAAATGCTTCAAGAAAGGGGGCCTCCCAGGACGCCTCTAACCAACCATTTCTTCTCACCTGCCAAGAGGAGATAAGCAAACACCAAGTGGGCTAGGTGATGTGGGCTGATCTGATAGCCCTGCTCAACCAGGCTTTGCAGTTTCCTCCTAGAGGCAGCTCATGTCTGGGCTGGTGACAAATGCATCTGCTTCTACCATCTCCTAGTGTGGGAACCAGCATCTAGAAAGGAACCTTGAAAATCTTATTCAAGAACAGTTTCCTTTGACATAAACATTCTATAAGGGCAGAGGTGGTCTCCATTCTTACTGACAGTGACCCTGGTGGCGTGCTGTCTGTTTCAAGCTGACCTAAACTGGAGTGGGGATGCCCGGGTGTCATTTGGGTTCCTCCTGTAAGCTCATCTCTACCTTCGGCTTCCCCAATGCTCCACAGTTCTCCTTCACTGGTACGCTGAGTCCAGGGTAGGCTTGAAACCTGAGGACAGGGTCTCACTATCCGAGGGACCACAAAGTTCGCTGTGAAAGGCATGAACTATGGGGCCAAACAGACCTGGACTTGCATCCAATTTTACTGCTTATTACCTGTGTGACTTCACGCTAGATAATTAATTCTCTCTTTGGTTTACTCATCTGTCGAATGCGAATCTTAGCAACTACTTCATGAGATTTTTGTGAAGATTAAGTGTACAATATTTCCAAAACACCTAATGCAATGCCAGAAATATAATAAGTACTAAATAAAAACTAGCTAAACAATTCTTTGGTGCCCTCCAGTTTCCTGGAGTCCTGAGCTCCTTCCCAGGAGTTGAAGAGACTCTCAGGTAGGAAAGGGAGCAGGGAAGGAAGGAGAAGGGAGATGGCTTATGGGCCCTCTGCTTTAGCTAAAACAAATGCTTTGTTATCTGTTACTTACGCCTGTTCCCCTTCTAAGCAAAGTCTGAAATCTCTGCTCTATCCAGTTCAATCCCTTCCTTTATCAGATGAGGAAGCAGAGCCCAGGGAATGTAGAAATGTCACATGGCTATTCCAAGATGATGCTGGGAGCCAGTATCCTGTGGTGGCTGAAAGCACAGGTTCTGCAATTATGCTGGTAGGGTCAGGTGTCTGTTCCATCAGGGCTCAGCTATGTAATCTTGAACTAGGTACTTATCCTCCTTGGGCCTCAGTTTCTTCCTCTTGAAATTGAAGGATAACAGTGCCTGCTTCCAAGGGTTTGGGGAAGACAAAATACATTTTTATATCTAAAGTGTTTGGAATGGTAACTGACATAGAGTGATTGCTAAGCATGAGTGATTGTTATTAGAAGACTTGACCCCACCTCACAGTCTAGTAAACTTTAACTGTGAGTACAATACTGACTTTTAGTCTGTGCCTATCCTTCACTGCAACCCAGATGCTTTACGCGGTGAAGAAAAGGGCTTCAGCTGGCTGTGACCAGCTTGGACACAACTTGAAGGTGTCATGTCTCCTCCAGCCCTGAAGCTTGGGCTGAGTGCCTTTGCTAAGAGAGTGAGTGGCAAACAGATTTAGTTGAATGAAAGGGAAAAGTCTATTCAGGACAAAAAAGATGACGCGAGAAAAAGAAAAAGCTCTACCAGAAGCAATTTCCTTCTCAGCAGATATCACTGGGAAAACACACTTGTGGAACAGGGTAAGTGGGACCGTTTGGGCACCGTTTTGACCACTAGAGGTCAGTGGAATGTTTGCTAACAATGGCATGTGGGTTCCTGAGGAGAGGCTGTGTCCACAGCAAGACTGGACATAGTACCACCACCACCTTCCCTTGGTGGATGTGGATTTGGTCTGCTTTCCAGAAGCCCTCTCCATGCGCATTTGTTCCCTTGTCCTTTCTGTGGCCAGCCAGCATTGGCGAGGCAAGGCTCTGTGCCAAGGATGGAGGGTGTGGTACAGAACCCTCCCTTTCTCTAGAAGGTAAAGACCCCTTTCTACTTGACAGCCAACCTGTCCAAATGTTCAGGACTGTCAGTGGCCTTCCTTCTCTAACAAATACAATCCAATCTTAAAGGCCTTCATGAGGTTGGCTTCCCTGACTTCCATTCTTCACATATTCAGCATCATATCATTTGATTTTTCTACCTCTCTCTGCTCACTCTCTGCTCTCTTTCTCTATCACAGACCCATCAGTAAGACCCTCACCATTCTCAGACACCTGCAGAAAACACCATAAATAAATCAGTGTTCGCACGCCAGATAGCCGATACCATGCCACACCTCTCCTATGCTATTTACCACATACTGCTGGTGTGACAGCTGTTCCTGCAGTTGTCCTGGCTCATCTACTAGATGTGAGCCCTTTGAGGTCTTAGGCTGTGAAATATTTTTTTGTAGATGCACAGTTGCTAGTCTAAATGTGACATTTATCACTGTTTGCTGAATGAACATATGAGTGAAAGAAGGAGCATGGTCACTATTCAAACACAGAACATATTTTTCACTGCAGCTTACAGGCTCAGACTAGTATTCAAGAACCTCTGTGCAGGAAGGAAGAGATCCAGAAGCTTCCCAGAGGCTATCCACTTCAGACTGCAGCAGGGCTAGCTGATGCAGTATCCCAGCTTTGCTGGCATTCACCCATGGTCATGTTCTCTTTCTTTTCCTGGATACATAATTAGGTTAAGTATTCTCGCCTCCCTTACCATTAGATATTATCCTATAACTAAATTATGGCCAAGAGAATGGGAGCAAAGTGATGTGTATGTCTTCCCAGGTTGACAAATAGAAACCTATAAGGTGCCATCCCCAATTTCTTTCCCCTAGAGGACCTAGAAAAGGTGGAGCCATGAGTAGAAAGGTGTGTGTTTCCCTATATGACCCCATGAGAAGCCCACCTGCTGACTATGGGCAAGAAATTAACCCCATTGAGAATTTTTATTTCTCAACAACTGGTTTTCTTGGCAATTAGATTATAATTTTTACCATGATTATTGACCGTAACTTCTATGTTCCCATTGTTTCAATGGGCACCAACATACTGCTTTAAAACCTTCTAAGCTCAGAATCTGTAACACTAATACAACTGGCACAGAGTTTTTTAATTTAAGAAGATTCATTTGACATTTTATTTCTAGCATAAAATTTCCTCATCTGAAGTAACTTTGCCTAAAAAAGGGTCATTTTAATGAACTAAATTTCTGAAAACTTTCTTTTTTATTAGTTGAGAAATCTCCTTACTTTTCAACAAAGGGATGGGTATATACAGCATGTATTATTGTACATGTAGCATGTATTATTTGTACATATAGCATGGATTATTTAGTTTAACTCTGGCAAAAGCCATTTTTGCATGTTGAGATATTTGTATACCATTCAGTATAAAAGCGTCTTGAACATATTAGTCAACTATTTAACAGTAAAGAATATCTGAGGCTCACTGGTCCTGAGCACACTTACATCTAATTCCAGAATCTGGGGACTTGGTATCAAAAGGAAATTAGGGTATTTCAAGGTATAACTAGATTCATATTTAAACCTTGAAATGTATTTTTCTCTTGGTATTGCCAATGTATGAAGCAAATGAGTAATCAAATGAGAAGGGGAAGAACAAGAAAATGAAAAATGAAGGGGGACAAAACAGGGTCACTGGGTTTGTTTTTTGTTTTTTTTTTAAGAATTTATTTATTTGACAGAGAAAGATCACAGGTAGGCAGAGAGACAGGCAGAGAGAGAGAGGAGGAAGCAGGCTCTTTGCCTAGCAGAGAGCCCGATGTGGGACTCGATCGCAAGACCCTGAGCCGAAGGCAGTGGCTTAACCCACTGAGCCACCCAGGCACCCCATGGGTCACTGGGTTTTAAAACAACAGTTTAAAACTACTGTTTAAAACAAAAGTTTTAGTCTGAGAAAGACTCACAGTCATGATAAGATCTGAAGGGTAATTTATTTGAAACATGTTCCAAATTTCCAAAATCTGCTTCTCTGACAAAATCATTGCATCTCTTGGTTGCTATTTGAGTTTTAAAAGAGTCAAACCCTTTTATCTTCTGTATCTTTAGAAAGCAGCAGGAGAAGAAAGCAGTGGTCTAATCCCCCAGAAGGAAAACTGCCACTTCTTAATGTTCTACAAAATTTTCTTGTCTTTTCAATTAACTTTCTTTCTAATGTAAATACAAATTTAAACCTAGACTTACTATAGGATCTTTCCCCTTCATTCAAGTGATGTCACAAATCAGTGCAAAATCAATGATCCAAGATGCTTGGTGGACTCTCTAGTCCATGTCCTAGCGTTTTGTATTCTAATGTTCTTTGTGCTTTGTAAAACTAATCCTAGGTTTTTCTGGAGGGTGAGTCGACATGTAAAAAAACCACCCTGGTTACAGCGTATTCTGGAACTGGCTTTATTTGACTGTGTGAGTACCATCATGCAGTGCTGAAACAGAGCCTGGAAATTTCATTCTAGATCTAACTACTGGAATCAGTGTTTTAATCTCTTAGTGGAAACTTTCAGTGGTTTGATTCTGTATTTGAGATTTTTTTTTTTAGTTTCTACATCATTTAAGTTGTATTACAACACATATAGAAACACAACCTGTGGACCCTGCTTTTCCATAACTTTGTAAGAGTTGTCTGTGTGTATGCACACGTGCGCGCGCACGTGTGTGTGTACTGTGTCTATATGTCTAACATCTATTAAATGAATACAACATGCATAAATACTTTTAAAACACAACAGTGAACTATTTGTACCTTTTGATAATGCTTCTATTTACTTGTTTCTCTGTATCCTGTGAAAAATGTTTAAATGTTATCTTGTATTGCTCTTAGATGGGGAATGCTAATTAGTGTGAAATCACAAATAAACAGCAATTTAAGTACAAAAAAGAAAAAGAAATTAACTTTTTGGTAGAGCATAAGCCACAGCTCTCTCAGCTATAGGAAGGATGGTGCCTTGGAGGAATTCAAAGGTCAGGGATTCTTTTTTTCCCCTCACTGTTGCAAAACATATGAATCATAGAACTTTAGAGCAAGAATGAATGTACCTAACCCCCCAGATTTTATTTAACAGATAAACAAATTCAGGACCAGTGAGATGAGTCAACTCGTCCAAGGTCACACAGCTACTTGGGAGCAAAAACAAGATTAGAATGTAGGCCTTTTTCTCCTTCCATATATCAAGCTTTCAAGGGTGTCCCAGAGTGAGCCAAGCCAATTCCTGAGAGGCCAGACCACTCAGTACTGCTTCCCTCTGCTATAGTCTATTTCTGCCTTGCAGCATAAAATAATTCAGGAGAAAGCACAGCTACTGAGAAGATGCCAAGCAAGGATATTATGTTTCTATATGATAAGAAAAAGTAATGGCTTGCAGCCCTAAAACACTAGGAATCCAAGATCAAAACATTAAGCCAAGTGTGGCAAGAATTATGGCTAGAATACAAAAGAAGTTTTGGAGCAGAAATGGTAAGTTAGCTATAGGAAAAGGGGTCCTAGAAATGTCCTTTGTCTCAGTTTTGAGCCAACCCCTGGATCTCATCTCCATAGTGACTGTATTAGTCTGGGGAGACCTGTACAGGAAGCTTCCATCTTCTAAGAGAACACATAAAATAATCATGAACAGAATGTTGGTAGAAATACGGATGGTAAAAACATTGTGGTTTGGTTTCAGATGGAAATGAGGAACACATTCTTGGAAACTGGAGGAAAGGCAATCCTTGTTATAAAAAGCTAAGAGCTTGGCTGAACTGTGTCCGTGTCCTAGCGTTTTGTATTCTAATGTTCTTGTGCTTTGTAGGACTTGCAAGTGATGAAATACTCTATTTAGCTGAGGAGCTTCCTAAGTCAAGTGTTGAAACAGTGGCTTGGTCACTCCTAAGGGTTTACAGTAAAATGCAACAGGGGAAAGATCGCTGGAGACAGAAATATTAATCAAAAGAGGAACCAGAACTTGGAGGTTTGGAAAATTATCAGGCTATACCTATTACAAAAAATGAAGTTTGCTCCGAAGAGATCCCTAAGAGTGTGGCTGAGCAACCACATGGTAAAGGACCATGGGTGCAACTCATGAGTCTCATCAGCCTTTTCAGCAGAGGCCAGAGGAGATGGGATTATACCAGCCAAGACCCTGCCAGTTTGAACTAAAGGAGACAGGGAAAGTTGAGAAGGCATGAATGAAAGCTGTTGGACTTCTTAGATCCTACAAGATGGGACCATAGAGCTCTTTGGCTGCAAATGTGTGCTATCCTTCTGGAAGAGGGAAGAAGGACCCAAAGGCAGTTCAGAAATCAGCAGGGGTGTCACTCCCACCCAAGACCCAGAGTGCACAGGCCAGGGGTCTGAAGGGAAGTGGGAGGGCAAGGCTGTCTCTACCTTTGTGTAAAAGGACAGGGACACTGCAGAGAGCTACAGCATGGGGTGTCCTCCCCCACCCCTGCGGAGAGCCACTGCACATTGTGCAGTCCTGGGATGACACTGTCACCTTGGTGAGCCTGGAGGGCACATTGTCGAGCCAAAGATGATTATTCTTGAACAGTAAGATCTTCTGGAATTTGCCTTGCTAGGTTTTGGACTTGCTTGGGACCCATTACCCTTGCCTTCTTTCCATTTTCTCTCTTTTGGAATGGGAATGTCTATTCTGTGCTTAGTTCCACCATTGTCTCTTGAAAGCACATCTGGTTTGGTTTTATAGGTTTATAGCTAGAGGGGAATTTTGTCTTCAGATAAATAGCACCTCGGAGCTCATTCGAATTTCATTTAAATGGCATTTAGTTGAGACTGGACTTTAGATGTCAGAGTTGACGCTGGAATAAGTTAGACTTTGGGGGCTGTTGGGATGGACAGTATGTATTTTGTGTGCAAGAGAGTCATGATTTGGGGGGACAAGGGACAGAATTCTATGGGTTGAATTTTAGCTTCTCCAAAATTTGGATGCTGAAGATCTAACCCTAGTAAGATAATATTTGGAGACAAGGCCTTTGGAAGGTAATTGGGGTTTGATATGGTCATGGGCTGGAGCCCCCCATGATGGGATTAGTGTGTTTATAAGACATCAGACATAGATATCTCTCTCTCTCTCTCTCTCTCTCTCTGCAAGGACACCACTGTCAATCAGCCAGGAAGAAGGCTCACACCAGGAACTAAATCCTCCAACACCCAGATCTTGGACTTCTGGCCTCCAGAACTATGAGAAATAAATGTTTGCTGCTTATGCCACCCTGTTGATGGCATTTTGTTGCAGCAGCCCAAGCAGACTAATACTATAACTGGAAGGGCTTTTGCTAAGGTTCTCTCAGAGAAAACCACTGGCTACACAACTTACAGTAGACAAATCCACAAATAACACAGGTAGGGAGAAATTGAGGGAAAAAAAAAAAAACATGGATCATGGGATAGAAACCAGAAATACAATCATAATTTAACTCGAGCATCTTTATACAGGTCACAGACACCTGAGGTATTTGGGTTTTTAAAAAGTGAAGTTACGTGTTGAGGTATCAGACACCTCATGTGCTCTTCAGAATCATTCTTTCAGGAAGCCCTGTCTTAGCCTCCCACTGGCTTCTCCCTGAAGCTTTAGGAATTTGCTCTACAGAAATATTTCCAGTGACAGCCTCTTCCACCAAGCCCTATCTGTGCAATGTAGGTATGAGTATATATTCTTTTCTGGTCCCCATGGAATAACAAGAAGAGAGAGAAAAAAAAAAAGAGCTCATTTTTGGGGGCACCTGGGTGGCTCAATCAGTTGAGCGTCTCTCTGCCTTTGGCTCAGGTCATGGTCCCTGTGTCCCGGGATCAACTGAGCCCTGAGTCAGTCTTCTGCTCAGTGGGAAGTCTCCTCTTCATCTCCCTCTGCTCCTCCCACAGCTAGTGCACTCTCTCTTTCTAATAAAGAAATAAAATTTAAAAAAAAAAAAAAAACTCATTTCATCTCATCCTGGACTGCCCTGTAAGCAGCAAAAACCCTTCACATTTTCTGTGGCACTTTTCTATGGCACTGTATATTATCTTCAGTAACCCACTCACCAGCCCTGTCAAGTGGCTGGGACCACTTGAGCCCATCTTAAAAGCACATGGAGGCTCAAAAAAGTTAAGTAACTTTCCCAAGGTCATCCCATGAATAAACAGAAGCACTGGAACCCCAGCCCAAAGCATCTAACTCCAGAGATTATCCACTAAATGCTACACAGCACTCTCTCCAGGCGTGTGTGCAAGTATGTGTGTGTGTGTACCTGTGCACGCGACTGAAAGGCATATGGTGGGAAGATAGGGAAGTCATTTATTGGTGTCTATTTCCGACTCTTGAGTGAAAGTTCCACACCTAAGGGGTGGATTTGTTTTACTAATTAATAAAATAACATTTTTTGTGTTAATACTTGTGTTTATTAAATGCTTACTTTTGAAAAACTCTTCCAGAAATGAAGACTGGGAAAAGATATGACACAGAGTCAATGGGGTTGGTCATTGCCATTTCTGTTCATTCATTCATTTATTCTGCAAATGTTCACTGCGTCCCTTTCCTGGGGTGCTGGTGCTGCAGGCCTCCCTGGACATCAGGTGCTGTCCCTACGCTGGCCACCGTCATGCTCTGGACTGGAGGGGACCTTTCCATGAGGCCATGTCAGGGCAGCCTCTGGCCAGAACTCTCTGGTACCTGTGTCGACAGTCTCTGTGGCAGAAGAAGACTTTGCCTTGGCATTCCCCAGCAACAAGAAAAGAATGTGCTTTCATTCTTCCCAGGCTCTACCTGGGTGTGGTGGGTGCTGCTGTCACTGGAAGGCTTCCGTCAATAAAGCCTGCTTAATCTCCTTAGCCGGATGGTGGTGTCAGCCGGCTTGGAGCCGGCAGGAAAGCAGCACCATGCTTCGGATTCCCCAAATTGTTCGAGGCCGTGGGTGAGCCACAGCAGATCCCACATGAACCGAGGGACCGGCATTGGCTTGCCCGAAGGAGGGGAGTTGAGTTCAGGGTTTTCTCTCCATCTGCTGATCTGGGCATGCTCCTTGAGGCACCTTTACCAACACAGAGGGGCTGAGCAAATTCCCTGGATGCCAGGCAATTGAGCAATTTCCAGGAGCCCCACCAACATCGCCACTTCCTCCTCGCTGGATAGCTCTCCAGGGTTTGCAGGAGAAACCCGAGCTCCTCAGCCTGCCCGTGAGGCTCCCCACACCGGGACATACCTGGGGCTGTGCAACAGAAGATCTCCGAAGCTTATACAATTTGTGGGGTCCTCTTTAAGAAAAAGAACACAAAATACCTAGGGCTTTTCCCAGCATGTTGGAAGGGGTCTGTGGCAGCGAAGGGGACTGAAGGTCAAGCTTTAGAACATCATGAAAAGGCCCACCTTTGCCCACACTTACCTTTTTAGATCTTCCTCTCTTGACCTCAACATGGATTCCTCCATTCCAGCCAATATTTCTACTCCGTAGGCATCCCCCATATCTTGCTTGACGTTCTTACTTATGTTTCTGTGAGATAAGTCTGTATGTAAAATGACCATGAACTCCTTGAGATGCTACAATAATAATTTTTAGAGCGACTGTTTTATTGGATGCCTCCTCTGTCAACGTTGTGCTAGATGTTTACATCTTGCAAGATAGGAATATATTAAATAGTATTAAATATTATAGTATTATATATATTATATAATATATAGTATTAAATATATTAAATAGTATATTAAATGGTACTACGTTCGCATTGTGAGTTGCATTTCAGAGATGTTACATGGCCTGCCACTGGCCCCACAGCAAGCAAGTGACCCCCCCCCAAAAAAAAAATGTAATTTTAAAATTGCATTTTTCTTACTTCAAAGTCTATGCTCTTTAACCTGTACCAAACTGCCTCTGTTCCTTTCTGTGCTCTCTATAACAGCCCCCTCAAAACACAGCGCCAGACACACGGTATTACTCTCCGAATCACTCATACCTAGATGAGAATGTCTCAGAGGGGAATGGGGCCAAATGTTTGCAATTTAGTATTAGAAAAATACTAGACCTCCTAAATGTTTACTATTTAATGGTTACTAATTGGCTGTTTTATCAGGCATCCTCTATTTGCTTTTTGTTTGCACTGACCCAGCCTATGTGTACCGTTAGCAATGCTACAACGTCTCTGTGGAGGAGGCGGGGGTGGGGGGGAGGCGGGGAGGGGGGAATCTTCCTGAAACTCAATGGCATGCAGTTAAAAGCATTTTTTCTTGCTTCTGCATCTATAGGTCAGGGGGAGCTCAGCTGATGGAGGGTGGGCTCAGCTGGACTTGGCTTGATTTCTAACCTACCCCATGTGTTTTCATCCTCCTTGGGCCTATGGTTTTCCATGGTAAATTCATCTCGGGACAAAGGCAGGTTTACAAAAGGGCAAGACCAACCATTCAAGCACATGCAAGCCTTTGCTCATGTCATGTATTTTAACGTGTTGGCCAAAGAAAGTCAACAGGCCAAGCTCAAAGTCCAGAGCAGGGAAGCACACCCTGCCCACAATGAGACCACAGCAAGGGAGAGATGCACTGCAGGGTGTGAAGGGCTGAAACTGGTGCTCAACCGACCACAGTGTGAAGCCAAAGAGAAAAATGCCTACAGCTCTTCTTAAAGCTCTCAGAACAGGCTTCCCAGTTGATTCAGAGTACCATGATGTTCTTCTCAGAATTCTCCAATCACTTTAATTTCAAATACAAATAAATACATCTGTGTAACCTTTTCAGAGAAGAGGAGCGAGAACAAGGCAAGCACTAAAAAGTCAAAAAATGCCGGGTCACCCAGCTTCCAAGGAAAAGCAGGCCAAGCTGAAATCCCCTCTGGGGGTACTACAAGGACAAGTCTTTGGGAAGGAAGATCAAGCTCATTCCCAGCTGTCCTGGTCTCATCTTGAGTAACCATAGTTAGAGGAGTACCCCCGATTCTCCAGCAAAGAAGATTGGTAAAGAACTTTTCAAGTCATTTGATATCAAAAAGTGAGACAGTTTGCATTTCTCCTCCCCACCCCCAACCATACTGTGATTAAGAGTGTGGTGTCCTACCTATATTTGAGCTAGCAATCTGTCTGCTCAGTTGGGCTAATTCTAGCCTGGGGGGTATGTCAGGTAGACAGAGGAAAGCAACTGGAATGCACTCACAATAAAACAAAGGAACAAAAGGTGGAAAGACGCTTTGGAATTCTTGAGGAAGAACCCCATACTTAAGTTGTCAGGAAATGCATTCTTCTTTTAAGACTGTTTTATCATTGTCACTGTAAATTAATGTCAATGATCAGTTTTTTAAATATCTTTTAAGAAATATGTGTAGTAACTATGCATTTTTCAGAAGTCCAGAAATGGATGCACCAGAATAGTACGGGGATTATTTCTGTATAATTATAAGCAGTTTTTTTTAAATTTCTCCTTTATTTTATTTTTACTTTGTTTCTTCTCTATTGACCTCATGTTAATGATATAACAAAAAGGAGAAAAAAAGTTAAAGGAAGAAAAGGAATAAACTTAACAAATTTGTTTTCTAGAAATGGCCATCATGGAGCAAAAGTGTTTGTTTATAATGTATGCCAAAGCGTACTCTTCAGACACTGTTCCCCATGCTACTCAGAGTTGTGGGTAGTTGGGATGGGTTCTGTGATAAGTAAATCTGGAGAGAGAGGTCTTAGAAAAAATTGTAACTTTGAAAAACAGAAAAGAAAAAACTGCAAGAATGAAGAGTGAAGACGAAGGCAGAGTAAGCGACGCCCTCCACCATGCCACGCCAATGATCCCTCCTTCAAGAAGTACCTCGCCAGATCTCCTTGGAATTGTTGTTTGAGGCTAACATTGCCTGAGCATCCATTCTGGCATAAAGAATGGTGAGTTAGGCAAGGCAGGTGGACTGGACTGCTGCTAGCCAAGACGCCTGAACAGGTCTGTGTTGCCCTCCCTGCGTTTTGTGGACCCTCCCTCTCAGATGCCCTTTCCATCTTGTACACCAATCCCTCTGCCCTCACAGAGCCTCAGTGTCAGAACCAACCTGGCAGCCTGGTCATGTACAAACTCCTCCGCTAGGCTAGATGCTGTTCCTCTGTGATCTCGTAGCAACCTGAGTGGTCTCTTTGCATAATATACATCATTCTTTTATTCAAGCTGTTATTCAAAATGGCGCACCTTCTAGGAGTAAGACACGGTACTAGGCATTACGGACACAGCAATAAGAAAACCTCCTTGGAGGTTAAATTCTACTCGGGAAATTTAATAGTGCAATAAAAGAATAAGAATAATCATGAGCTGATAACTGTTAAAAGTAGGTGGTGGGGGCGCCTGGGCGGCACAGTGGTCATGATCCTAGGGTCCTGGGATGGAGCCCTGCATCGGGCTCTCAGCCTGCTTCCTCCTCTTTCTCTGCCTGCTTCTCTGCCTACTTGTGATCTCTGTCTGTCAAATAAATAAAATAAAATCTTAAAAAAAAAAAAAAAACTAGGTGGTGGATATGTGGAGTTATTATTACTGTTCTCTCTACTTTTGCAAATGTTTGGAATTTTCATTTAAAAAAAAAGATTTTCATAATAAATACAGGAGTCACACAACTCAATGCAAAATTATATCGATGGCAAGTGTCCCAGAGGAGACACAGATGATGCAAACAGCACAGAATGGGGAGATCACTGTAGGTAGGGGAGATTTTCCCAGATGAAGCAGCAAGAGAGCTGATTTCAAAAGAACGGTCACTGAGAAGCCAAAAGACAGCAGGTGGAACTTGCAGCAGAGGGGACAGAGAGAGAGCATAGGGCCTGTCATAGAGGGAGGACCACACACAGGGGCTGAAGGAAGCCAAAGTGCCTGGAGCCCTGGGGAGGAGAGAAAAGATGCTGGGAGAGGCGCCAGAGAAGAAGGGACCAGACCAGGTCTCCTCCTCCACTAACTGGGGACCACCAAAGGGAGCAGTAAGTCCTGTTCATCTCTAGCCTTGAGTAGTCTCTCCAGTGTCTACAGAGCAAATGCAAACATGAATAAATAAAGAATGAATGAACAGACAGTGGTTAGACAGAGAGGGACCCAGCGCCAAGTGCAGTTAGGTGGCCAACGTCCTCAGATGTTCTGTCCTAAACAATCCCCTTCCCTGTCTATCCATTTCCACCTCTGAGCCGAGCAGTGGTTGGCATCAGAAAGCCAATCTTCCCCACGTCTGATGTTTCCTTCTATGTGAAAGCACCTCCACCCAGAGCAATCACCGGGCATCCCTTCCCCCTGGCCTCTCAGCAGCCCCTCACCCACTCTGCCATATAGGAGGTAGAGCGGCAGACTTGACTGGTGAGTTCGGAAGGAAAAACTGGATGGCCACTTCCTCTCCTTCCACTTGCCAGCCAGCTGCCCACAAAGCGTGCTTTCTGCCCTGCTCCTCCCTGCCCTCGGATTTACACGAGGCTTGTCCCCAGGGAAGGCAGCATGGCCCCGTGCTGCTCCGACTAGGTGGGCAGTGAGCTCAACACCGGCGTTTCATATTACTTAGCCCTGTTGCCCATAGATATAAACTATATTCTCTGACTTATCAATAATAAACGAATAGTTTAGCCCCTATCACTTCCTTCTTTGTCTTTTTTCTCCAGTGGTTCTGAACTGAGATGGAGAAGAGGAGCTTTGTCTACGTAGCCCTCGGAGAGACCTCTCCGTCGATGCTTCTACTACCCCTCCGAGGGCTCCCTCCCTCTGGGGCTCCCAGCATTGGCTTAGCCACCTGTCTGAGACCTCAAGGCCACCTCCCTGCTTCCCCTCACTCTTCCACTTAAACTTCATATCTCTGCTTTCTCTCCTTGCTGGAAGATCTGACTCTCCTTCTGCCCTTCACTTATTTATCAAGTAAGGTGGGGAAGCTTCCTCCTTCCATGGGGCCTGAAGTCTAGGCAGAGTCAACCACAAGAAAGAAGCACATGTAAAAACCAAGATCATTTCAGAGACTAATAACTACTATAAAAATAATAGAAGGCTGGGTGCCCCAGTGGTCTAGTTAAGCATCTTACTCTTGATCTCAGCTTATGTCTTGATCTTGGGGCTGTGAGTTCAAGCCCCACATTGAGCTCCACACTGGGTATGGAGTCTCCTTAAATATATATATACATATATAGCAATGGGATGGAGACTATCTGTGGACAACTTTACCTGAGTAAAAGGAATTTAAATGGAAACTTAGGGGCCCCTGGGTGGCTCAGTCAATTAAGTGTCAGCCTTCAGCTCTAGTCATGATCCTGGGATCGAGCCCCACCTTGGGCTCTGTGCTCGGTGGGGAGTCTGCTTCTCCATCTCCCTCTGCGCGCCGCTCCCCCTGTTTGCACTCTCTCTTTCTCTCTGTGTCAAGGAAATAAATAAAATCTTTAAAAAATAATAAATGAAAAGTTGGATGAGAAGAAAGTGGCATCCAGAGGAAGAGCATTCTGGACAGAGGGAATGACCTTTGCAAAGGGCCTGAGGTGGAAATGAGCTTGACGTGTTTGAGAAAGAGAAATAGAGATGCTGTGGCTGAAGTACACTGAGGGAGGGGAGCACAATGGGGGTTGAAATTAGGTCGGTAAGGGCCAAACCACATGCGGTCCTGTGGGTTGTCGTGAGGAGTTTGGAGTTTGGGTCAAAGTACAGTGGGAAGCCACTGGGTGCTTTCTCAACTGGGAACTCCTGGAACTTTGGTGTTCTTGATCCTAGACTGCATTCCCTTGAGCTTGACCCTCTTTTGGAACAGATCGCGAAGAACCCTGGGTCTTTCCCATGGTATTCACGGTTCTCGTAATGGGTCGTCACTCCTGTCAAGTAGAAAAGTAAGATTATAAATCATCTCAAGTTCAAAGTTTAACTTCTACCCTTTCAGTGATATCTATGGCTGCCTGTTGGGTTTTTCTTTGTTTTTGTTTTGATTTTTAAGAATTACAGTAAAGGGTCAATGCTTAACCCAAACAAATGAGTCACTGATAATCGAGTATCAGGCAGTTCTGGAGAAAAACCTTTGGGACCCTGTCTGGTGCCCAGACTGGACAACCCCTATTCTGTGTATGTATCATTCTAGTCAGGGACAAGCTTAAAAAAAAAAAAAAAAGAGGAAGAAAAAAAAATACAGTAAGAGTAGGCAGGGAAAGCAAAAAGCTGTGCCAATGATTTCAGTCAAAAAAAAAAAAAAAAAAAAAAAAGGCAAAGAGACTGGAAATGCACCCTCCAAAGAGAGAAACACATTGCGACACTAACGGGGAAATCCCCCTCCTTAATTAAGGGAGAGCTCCGAAAAGCAGACCTGAACACAGAGGAGGGGAATCACATAGCTAGTTTCCCAGCGCCCTTGTGAGTTGACTGCTCAGAGCAGATGTTGTTAAGAAATATGGGTGCTCGGGGTGGGGGAGCAGGAGAGAATCCCAGGCTCAGCTGGGAAACGTCCCCCCGGAATGGAAACCTCCACTGTTCTCACGCTGCCCTGTCAAGAACCAGTTCCAGGCACTGAGAGAAAGAGGCATCCATGGGGAGGCCTGACCCCTTCAAGCAGCCAAAAATCGGCTTCACACAGAACAACCCGATTGGCCAGAGCATCTTCAGGGTCACCTGCCACTTCCTGCAAATGAGGATGAGGCTTTTGTTTCTAGTGACCGAGTCTCCCAACAGGAGGGAGCTTCAGGGGTCACCGTCTGTCTCTATCATAGGACAACTGGAATTGCCCTGATCCTAATGGGTCCCAGGATTGCAGGGATCTCCATTTCACACATCTTCGGAGAACCTCCGTGAAGTGCCCTCTACTCCCCTAAGCTTCAGACCTTCTCAATTCACCTACTTCCCAAATAGTTACTGTGCAGCTGGAGGCAGAAGGTTTCAGAATTACCGGGAGCATGTCTTCCTTTGATCTGCGTGCCATGCTATCAAGAGCAGAAATCAGAAGGAAGCATTCTGCTTTGCTATGCAGCCAAATGAGGAACCACTAAGCCCCCCTGGAAGGTCCCCCTTGCTGGCGGTACAGCCTGGCGGGGACCCCAGCTGAGGAGGCTGTTAGCCTCTTCTTCTTTCCTTCAAGATCTCTATCTACAAATTGCAGTGTGAGACCTGCCAGAGAGAGATGGTGAGAGAGAGCTTGTCGGGGAGAGCTGGGGAAGCCAGGTATCCGTGCGATCCAAAGGGAACAAAACGATTACGAAAATCAAGGGAGGTATGCAGGAAAGCAGGAATGCCCCACGCTTGTTTGAGTTTCGTTCCTGTCTGGGCTTGAGGCAGGACGGATGGGGGTTCTGAAAATGCCCCTTCCTTGTCCTTCTTTCCAGGTTCAGTTCATTTCGATCCAGCAAACTTGACAGAGTGTCTGCAATGCGCCAAGCCGACTCTGAGGGCAAATGGGTAGGCGTGTCTGCGTTCCACCCCAGCTGGAGGAATCAGCGCGCTAGAGCAGGGCTTGGCACTCAGGCCAAAGGGGGCCCGCCGCCTGGTTCTGTCAAGCCCACAAGCTAAGAAGGGCCCTCACTATTGCACCTGTTTTTTGAATCAAAAAAGGAATTCTACGTTGTGGCATATGAAAGTTACCTGAAATTCAAATTTGAACCACCATCGAGGAAGTGTTACTGGGACACTGCCATGTGCATTCATTTACCTGTTGTCTGTGGCTGCTTTGGCCCTACAGAGGCAGAACCAAGGAGCTGCACCAGAATCCAGCCAGCCAGCAAAACCTAAAATCTTCACTCTGGGGCCCATGGCAGGAATAGTGTGCTGACCCCTGGATGAGAGCTACGCCCCACAACAGCTTTCGCACAAAGGGTGATAAGTTCATTTCCGAAGATATGAAAAATCTCCTGCTTTCTAAGTGTTCTCGCAGATTCTATTATTTCTAACACACGATGCAATAACTGGTTTCATGGCCACTCTGCCATGTTTACGTTGGGTTTTTAGTATTCTGGTAGGGGTGAGGGGGAGGACTCAGCCTTCCCTGAAAAGGTTTGGACATGAGATGGGAGTCTGTTCGGGCTGAAACGACAGGTACCTGCGGTGGTAGGGTGCCCTGAACCACACACCAAGACCCTGTGGGTTCAAATCCAAGCCCCACCCCCAACAGTAGTACGACCTCGGGCAAGTTGCTTCACTTCACTCTGCCTCAGTTTTCATGATCTGTAAATTGGGCCTAATAAAAATATTTCCTTAACAGGGTTTTCCCAAAGATCGGTTAATTAAAAGATTTAAAGCACTTAATAGAGGGCCCATTATTATTAGTATCAGCCTGTGCTCTGAGTGAGAAATGTCACAACTCTTTCATTTTGTAAAGCTTACAGACTTACCGCATTATTTTTTAGTGCTTAGTGATGCTGGCTAATGTTTTCGTGGCTCTTCTAATGAAGGTAGTTTGTTTGTTTGTTTGTTTTCAAACAATCTTTGGCAGCAAGTTAAAGGGAACCTAACTGGTTGTAAAATTAAGCTGAAATCTCTCTAGAGGAAAAACCATCACAAAGACATGACAGAATGCCAGTGTACACACAAACAGGGGTAAGCGAAGAGCCAAACCTAGCTAGTTAAGCAGGATGTGTTTTTCTGTTGCACATTAAAAGCACTTTCTTGTGGCAGCAAAATATAGAGCAGAGGGTTAAAAAATGTAAAGACACGTTAACCCTGATAGACGCCCACGACAGAATAGAAGAGCTAATTAGTGGCTGTTAAAAATAAATCTGGACACCCCTCGTCGGTAAACATTTTACTCGGAACAGTTTGATAAATGGGAAGTTCAACACCAAGTCTCTTGGTGCATTATATGATTTTGAATGTTGATCTAATTTGCCCGAGTAGCTGTTGGAGAGTCATTTAAACAGGAGTCGAGGATGCAGTAAACAATTTCATTGATGTAGAAAGTTCCCTGAAGAGCCGTTTCCACTTTCCAGCTTCTCTTCCCTGCAGGCAACGCTTGCAGCCTGTAGACCCACGGGCAGGCGTGAGCACTTTTGAGACGGCAGTTCCCCTAAATGCACAGTGAGCGCTAGGAAGAGGAAACCATCACCTTCTGCAGGGCTTTGCTTTGTAGCCCCCATCTTTCTGAGTGACGGTCAACGTCGCAGGGTGACAAAGAGGGTGCTGACTGTGTCACAAACACCAGCCCTTTCACCTCTGGCTGCGTGACCTTCAATCAGCCATTGCTTTCTCATCTGACAAAAGAGGGGAGCCGACTGGTTGAACTTTAGGCTTCCTCTGAATTATTAGAAGCCATGACCTTTAAGTTGCAAACTGGCAGCGTGACTCTTGTCATCTCCGCTGCTGTATTTGGTCAACTCTTGAGGGTGGGTAACCGGGGCAGGTGCAGGGAAAAGGAATGAGTAAAATGACAAAGGCAATTTACAGATATTCTAAAAACTGTATTTTCTCTTTCTGTGAAGGACACTCATGCAAAACTGAGAAGATTGGCTTCGGTTTGACCTTTCTGCCTTCTATTAAACATTTGTCGTGAGCTGAACAGAGGGTGATGTGGTCCTCCATGGAAGAAAGGGTCAGAACATGTCCACGGCACCTTCTATAGTAATTCATCCCACAATGGCTGGGGAGGAAATGGGGAACCTGTGTAATCCATGGAGATCCCTTTAGTGACATTATCTATGGCGTTTATGATTTCGGGGGGACCGCAAGTTGGCATGCCCCATTTCTTTCCCCACCCTCGTCTCTTCCTACTTGTCTACTCACTGAGGAACTTCGGTCTAGCCGATCTGCTTCTCTTTTTTGCCTTTACCCAGGTCAGACTATTTCTTAATGTTAGGATATGACACTCGGTCCTGAGAGTAAAGAAGGTAGAATAGTCCTGATAGCCTCAGATGAGCCAATGGAGGGTTCTGGAGAGAAGATCCCTTCCAAAAGTTGTCCTGCCCTGAGGAAAAGGGACCAGGCCTTTTTACATCTTTACATATATGACCCTCATTGCCCAGGGGCTGCCCCTATGGAGTCTGTGACCTTGAGTAAGGAGACCGTCTTCAGCAGAGGGCAATTCCTAGAGATGGACGAGCTGTCTACCCTTCCAGCAGCTGGGAGAATGAGTGCTCCACCCTGAAGAAGGATTCTGGTCAATTAACCACAGCATTCAGCACAGTGGGCTCCTCCTGGAAGTTTGCAGGAGGGGAGATTTTCATTAATTTGAGGACCATACACGGAGGGTGGCTGATTCACCAGGGTTCCTTGGTAGCAGACCAAGGACTCCAATTCTGGCTCCCTTCATTTGTCAGTGGGAAAAGAGAGATCACAAATGGATGGAAGCGCAGAACTAAGCATGCACCCAGAATTAGCATCACTACAGCATCTGGATGCCTCTCCTGACCTTGGAATTAATGTATTCTAAGCTTTTTGTTGCTGTTTTTGTTCTTTCTTTCAGCTGTCTGCTCAAGATCTTTAGTATGGGGAAAGGACAGCAGATTGGTTTAGTTTAATTCATGTACACACCACTTTGCACAGAAGGAATAGTCCTGCCAAAATTGCACATGGGGTGAGGGTGCCATGAGGAAGGGGAGGTATAGATTCACACACACACACACACACACATACACACACACACACATTCACATGCATATACAAGTACACAAAACAGTGGGAATTATGTTGCCCAGAGGAGGCTTTCCTTTCCCTACCTCATCAAAAAGATAAGAACAATGGACTGAGACCTCACTCTGGTGCCCAGGGGGTAGCAAACACTTTGGCAGGAGTCATAGCACGCCTCCAGGTCACTAAAGGCAATGGCATTGTAAAATTAGCACAACGCAGGGCACCTGGTGGCTCAGTTGGTTAAGTATCCAACGCTTGACTTCGGCTCAGGTCATGATCACAGGGTCATGGGATCAAGGCCCTCAGTGGTCTCCTTAGCCCCGGGTGTGGAACCTGCTTAAGATTCTCTGTCTCCCTCCCCCTCTATCGCTCTCCTACTTGTATTCACTCATGAGAACACACTCTCACTAAAAAAAAATAAAATATAAAATAAGATGATGAAGCTCTAATAATCTAAAATATTTCATCCTTAAAGGAGAAGGAGGAGGAAAAGGAAAAGGAGGAGAAGGATGAGAAAAAGCAATGTCTTGTAGCTAGGAAGTGTCACATCACAGGTTTCTAGAGAACAAAATCACAAAATCTTTTTTCAAGACAATAAACAGATAAAAATTAGACTCTCCCTGCAAATTTTTTGCTGCCCTTTTCCCTTTGCCTTTTGAGTTGATCCCACAGAGGTTAAGACTAAGTGAATGACAAGGGAATGGAGTTCATTGCTCAAGGGGCGGTTGCTGTGTGGGCCAAGACCCCCCACGGTGTGGTCGTCAGACCCTTCTTGGATGTTGGACATTATGTTTCATGCAGCTATTTCTCCAGGATGCGGGGAAATCTCATCACTGAGCCTAACACGTGTCAGACAGAGCAGGAGCTCTGGTGTGTTGGGAGTTAAGTAGGGAAGGGAGGAAAGAGAAGACGGGAAGGAGAACGGGGCCAGGTAGCTTGCTCCGGACCCATTAGTGTTTAGATAACAGGAAGGCATCTTGCTCAGACAGGACCTTCCCTGACTAGCAACCATGTAAAGAGATCTAGAAAGAGACTTGAGGGAAGGGCGACGGGAATTATTGAGGAATGTCCCTCTGATTAGTAGAAGACTATGAGTTTTAGTCAGGTGTGAGGTAGAGCGTGTTCTGAGTATCTTCCACTATCAGTGATTTATTCAAAGAACTAATTATTGAAGGGCTACCCATTTTTGAGAGGAAGGTGTAGAGTAATGAGAATTTATAAGCTACTTCTAATCTAACAACTTTATTCTACAGATGAAGACACCAAGGTCTAGAAATAGAATGTGGGACTTCCACTTCTGGCCAAAATGGAGAAGAAGGGTCCATATTTACCATTCCACTTAAAGCAGACAAAACAATCCTTCAGGATCAACATTTGCCTATCTCCTCCGAAAACCAGCTCAAGACGGAGAGCAGGGCTGGGACTAGCGTGAGGCACGTCAGGCATCCCTGCAGACCCCGAGAGCAAATGCCTCCTTAAATCTTGCCCCCTTGGCACCTGCTTGCCCAACGGCATGATTACATGTGGTTGAGGTGAGGCTCCAGGTAAAGAGGCAAATATCTTAACTGGGTGCTCTAAGCTTCTTCACTGCTCGTCTGTTTCCTCTCTTATGTGGTTTTGGTCTGGACGTAGGCTACCTTCAATGGACATGTACCTTCACACCAACCTCCCTGCCTCTTCCACCTGGGCCTCCCCCACATCCCTGGCTGCCATCTTTCCCACTGTGGCTGCTGCCTGGAACCATGCCGCAGCTGGGGTCACCTCCCCCAACACTGTCCTGCTGAAGCTCACTTCCCTGTCTTCCTGGACCACTGGCCACCGGCCTCCCTAGCATCCATCCCTGCTTCTTTTCCCTGGCACTAACATGGTACTCATGGCTTCTGTCATTCACCCGCTGCAGCAAGTACTTCGAGTACAGAGAAACTTCCAGCAGAGGACTGGATTGGCCTTTGCCCTTTCTTGGAGATGATAATGTGGGTGGACAGGTGGCATTTGGGAAAGGTGTGGTGCAGGGAGTAAGCTAAAAGACAGGGTAGATGCCTCTGTGGTTAGACATCTCTGTTTTCTAGCAATTGGGAGATGGCGGGACTGCCCCTCTTTCTAGAAGTCAAAACAAAACTGAGAAAACCCAGTGCAAATAGCCTTTCTGTCATGTACTTCCCAAGCAACCCCCCCCCACTTTGCTTTGCTTCAAGATCAAGTCCTCCGAAGATACCAGTTTCCAGCTGCCACCCTGGGTCACCCCCTGCCCGGACGGATGGAGGACAGATGCCTTTCCCTTATCAAAACCAAGGACGTGACTTACAATAACAGAATCGTGGGTTAGGAAGGCCCCCTTAAAGGGTCATTTCATGCATTCCCCTGCCTCCCGCGAAGTGTTAATGCATTCCTCTGCAGACAGTCCCTCCGCTGTCCGCCCTGCTTATGCCCCCTGTTCCAATGATGAGCAACTTCACAAATATGTGACAGACAGTGGCCACCTTTTTGACACCTGAGTTAGACGTTCCAGGCTCTGGTACAAGGGCAGTTTCTCTTGTCTTACTTCTTGTGGAGTTGGGAATACACAAGGCTAGAGAAGGACCCAAGGAAGGCATGGAAGTCGAAACCCAAGCAGTGAAGTCCAAGGCTGAGGGCACGAGGCTCCGTCTACACCCTGCCTACTCAAAGCACGGTCCTAGACCAGTAGTAGCAACAGCTTCACTGGTGAACTCGGTAGAAACGCAGTCTTTGGCCCCACTTCAGGCCTCATGACTCTGCTTCTGCATTTTGATGTGGCTCTCCAAGTGATTCATGTGCACGTGGAAGTTTGAGAAGCCCTGGGCTAGGGCTCATGCTCCATTACTCTCTGCGAGCTCTGGGGCAGGAACGTCAAATCAGAGCAACACCACGTGCATCTGAGAGCCTGAGTCTGTCCCTACACCGCACACACTGCCCTGAGCTGGGTGCCAGCGATTCAACCCCAATCCTCTGACTCGGAAGGAAGGTAGGACTATTCCTGCCGGCTGCCCCCTCGCCTCACCCCACTTTGGAGCTGCCTTTGCACTTAGTACAGGGAACTCCATTTTGTTGGGGGGCTGTGTGTGTGATTTTTTTTCCCCCTTTAAGCGTGTGTTATTCATTTGAATTGCTTTTTTTGTTTTTTTAACAAGGGGTTGTTATTGTGTCTCTGAATGACCCCCTTGTGGCCCCTGTTACCCCAGCTCCCTTTGATGCAAGGCCTCTGTTTTATAAGCAACAGGGTTCTGCCACCCGGACCTGGTGAGGCATATTTAAAGCTGTTTAAATTGACAGACCAGGCAAACAGGATTAACTCTGTGGGCCCAGAAGGGGAGGTGGGAGGCTGGGGGAGAGCTGCAGAATGGTTTACATGGATGAGCAAAAGGACAGCCGGCTGGGCTGGGAAGGGGCCTATCACTGGAGGCAGCCAAGAATTCTCGATCTGGGAGGTAGGCAGAGAGCTTGCAATCTGCTGGTGATTGGATTAGGCATGGTGTGAAATTCGGAGCAGGGCTGCACGGCTGGGGCTGGGGCCCAGGCTGCTGTGGGGCCAGGCTGCCGAGGCCCCCGCTGAGGAGACCGTGTGGGGAGGCCCATCCCTGCCCCAGCAGGCCTTGGAGACAGCCTCAATGTCACAGCCCTGGAGCCCCCCCGCCCCCCGCCCACTAGGCCCGGTCGTCGTCCCCACCCCACTGTGTCTTCTTCGTCTTTGGAGCATTCTCAGGGAAAGCAGAGGCTGCCTGGCCCCTATTCACGGGGCTCCTGTCCCCCTGGCCTGGAGCGATGATCCTGGCCTTTCAAGTGTCTGGTTCCCCAACAGCTCTCTCCTAAGGTCTCTTTTTGCCTTCTTTTGGTCTCTTCCTCCGCTCTCCCTCTTTTCCTCTCTCCCTCCTGCATAGTCTGGTTTATTCAGCAGGATTCCTCTCCATCTGGATTTGTTCAAGAGCCCAATTCAACTTGCATTTTCCTCTTTTTCAGGGATTGGGAGGTTCTGATTCACATCTTTGAGGATTTTGAAACTTCTTCCTGAAGCCTAATCAGGCAACGGGGGCTGGGGGGAGTGGGTGGGTGGGTGGGATTTATCATTGCTGGAAAGTTGGTGAGGTTTCAGCTCTTCTGGCAAAGTGAACACCACCAGGTGCGGGTCTAAAAGAGGGAAGAAGGATGGGAGGAAGAAGCTGTGGGGAAGGAAATGGGTTTTGTGGCCATTCCTGAACCCGCCCCTAGTGGAAGGGGCTCTGTCTGTCAGGAGAGCAGTGGGGATGCAAGCCGATGGGCAGAGGGTGACACCGGACCCTGGCCACAGGCCTGAGGCCAGTCGTGCCCCAACCATCCTCTGACTCTTGTACTCACAGGAAACAAACAAACAAGCCTCCCAGCCATCATGCGCACCCAAAGAAGTCTTCCATTTCTGACTCTGGCAAAGTCCATCTTCAGTCAAGCTACTTTTCTTCTCTGTGTCAGTTTCGATGTTTAGGAAGCAGGGAGGTTAAGCGATCACATTCCCTCATCTGCTTTGAAAAGCTACCAATCTTTTGATGTATGAAAGGCCTCCAAAGTTCATCTGGTTATATTCCATAGCATCTTAGAGCTGGAAAAGATCACAGGGGAAAACGCCGTGACTTTCCAGATGATGAAATCGAGAGCCCTGGGGCCCCGCATCCCTCCGAAGTGCCCATGATCTCACCGATCAATGACCAGCCCTCTTAGGAGCTGGGGAAAGCTCAAAATAGAACAAGATCTCGTACGTCCTGGGCTGTGTTCTTTTCTCTTCTGCCCGCTGGCTCTAAGAACACCTGAACGCAGTTTCAGACAAACCACAAACGTACTATCCCTATGATGCTCAGGAAAGTACCTGCTGGGAGAGCATCTCTCTCTCCCCATGCTCTTCTGTCCTCTCTTGCTGAGTGTAAACAGTCCAGACAGAGGAGAGCTGGCCTGTCCAAGCTTTGCCAGACTTTATCCCAGAGCAGGGGACTATAAGTGCTTCCTTGATGCCTTCCGGAGTAGATAGCCTGTATCGGTTAACAGATTTCCTTGCATGTGCCAATCCAGATCTCTCCATGTCATCAACCTAGGTGCTGTGTTAATAAGAATTCCAAGTCCGAGTCCAAATCTGGGTCCACGGGGGAAGAGTGCTGGCTGGAGCATCTGCCACAGATGAGGGAGAATGGCTGCCTTTAAATTATAAGCTCTGAACATGGCATAGAGAGAGGCAAGCTGGTGTGTCCTGGAAGAACGCATGTCCCCGAGCTGCAGCAGCTCCTCCCATATTTCCTTCTAAGGAGCCTCCCTCCCACTCTTGCTATAGCCTGTGGCATGGAGACTTGGGATTTCCCCAGCCTGTGCAAGGATATGGGGAGGAGTGGTTTTCTGGTGGTGAAAAAGGCTTTTGAACCCTTCAATCCCCAATATGCAATTGAAAGCCAGTAATAGAGATATTGACAGCCCATGGGTCTTATTCCAAACGTTTCCAAATTCTGTAGCATCTTCTGCCCACAGTCCTCGGTTGACCGTTTAGGGTAGCAAGCCTCCAAAGTTGGACCTTCCCGTAATTCTTCCCCTCCCTGTACTTGCATATATTCCTCCCATCAAGAGCTGGGCTGGAGTCTCCTTCCCTTCACCTCGATCTGGGCTGACCTGTGACTTGCTTTGGCGCATAGAATTTGGCACAAGGAAGATTCTGGGATTTCCAAGCCCACGTCTTCAGAAGCCTGGTAGCTTCTGCTTCCTTTCTGTTTGGAAGCCAGCACGGATGTGAGAAGCCCAGCTAGCCTCAGCCCACATGCTACAAGGAAGCACACAGCAGCCACACCGAGAGGCTGTGTGGAAGAGTATCAAGATGCCAGACACGTGACTGACATCTTCATAGATTTCTCAGCCCAGCCCAGTCGTCCGCAGAATGCAACCAAGCAAATGACCCCAGACGATGCCTCGTGCTCAGAAGAACTGCTCAGCTAAGTCCTGCCCAGTTTCCTGAGCCTCTGAATTGTGAAAAATAACAAATTGTTGTTTAAGTCACAGAGTTATGGGGTGCTTTGTTACAATGCTATGGATGAATTGAAACTTGTCTTTGGGACCATGGCTATGGCACAATACTAGAGAAAGCAGACATTTTTTGGTCTTGTTTCCCCTCTTGTCTCAATGGGCAGGCTGGGCACTGACTAGAACAAAAACCTCACAGGTATAAGCCGAGTCCACAAATGGTCACAACTTGGGTTTTCTGTTTTTGTTTTTTTAAAAGATTTTATTTATTTATTTGACAGAGAGAAACACAGCACGCGCGCACGCTTGAGAGAGAGAGAGAGAGAGAGAGAGAGAATGAATGAATAAGCCGGGGGAGTGGGAAAGGGAAAAGGGAGAAGCAGTCTTCGCACTGAGCAGAGAGCCCGATGCAGGGCTCCATGCAAGGCTTGATCCCAAGACCCTAGGATCATGACCTGGGCTGAAGGCAGGCGCTTAACGACTGAGCCACCCAGGCGTCCCACAACTTGTTTTCAATATCTGTCTATGACCTGATTGTTGCAGAGAGTACAAACCAGCAAGATTGCCTTGGTCCTTACAGGGAATACCCAGTTGTGTGGACACACACGGAGAGGATCACCATGGCGTTAGAATCCTGTGGTGACAGCTTTTTGGAAGCCCGCTGTCTGGTGTCGTTTCATTCAATCCTCATTTCTTCTGTTCCTTCATTATTTGGGCCGGTGTGCCTATCCAAGGACAATTTGGATCGTCTTCTTCCATTTCCCCAGAAAGTTCCATCATTTCTCGCAGGAGTTCTGGAGTGAACACTTTCTCACCATGCCAGCAGCCAGAGTCTGAGCAGATCCTGTCCCAAGATGCAGTGCTGCTCCCATGGCCACGGAGAGCTCAGTGCTGCATCCTGCAATCCTGGGAGCATTCACAGGGCTCCACGTGTGCTCAAGAGGAAGTCTCCAAGAGTGACTGGGGTATGTATCAGGAAGGAAACCCCCCCCCATGTTTCAGTAACACTATTTTAAACAGCATCAAATAGTGGCTAAAGCTGAGAGAGAAAGGGAGCCCAAATATTTCACTTGCATGAACTCAAGAGCACTTACTCTGAACAAATACTGTTTCCATCAATAGAAGCCCGGCTCTATAAACCACATTATTATCACATAGTGGAATATTAACATCCATAAAAAAGAATGAGGAAGTTTTAAAAGTATTGATAGGGAAAGTTATGCAATGTATATCGTTCTGCGGAAAAAGTTCAAAATGTGTACATAGTGTGCTTCCTCTTTGTCTAAAAGGAAGGATGACAACAATGTATATTTACATGTGTTTGCATTTGAATAAAGAAATACTGAAAGAATACACATGAAATTAATAACAATGGTTGCCCCTGGCAGAGGAGAGAGGAAGGAGAGGCGAAAGGGTAGGTTGGTGACATGGTGAGTTGAAATTTACCATAAGCTTTTTTATTGTTTTGATTTTGGGCCATGTGAATTGCATTACCTAATCCCAAAAAATGTTGGAGGAAAAAGGGATCCGTACTTTGCCTAATTTGATTAAAGAACAGCACAAGAAGAAAACCCAGGATCAGAAGCTTTGGATGGAACCATGCCTATTTAGATTGCCTGGGATAACCCCAGTGTGAACAAAGAGCTTGAAAAATCTCAGGAAGGAGGCTAGGCAAAGGAAATGCTTTATCACAGCTTCAGAGAATCCAAAGTCGAGATAATGCCGGAGGCAAGAGGTAGAACCAGCAGGCTTCCATAACCTGCAGAAGTTAGACTGTGAGAGTGGTTAGAACGCATTTCCATCTGGACTTAGAAATCTCACACTATGACTTATGTGAATTTTGACCGACCTTCCCGACCCATGATTCCGTAAGTAGTCCAGGCCAGATGTTCCTGGACAGTGAGAAAGAGCTCCATTCTCTAGCCACATCCGAGCCGAGGGTACACAATGGTAGGTCTGAAGCTATGCTCTGTGATTCAGAGGGCTTGTGACTTGGGTATCGAACCCAGACAAGGTTAAATAAATTGTACACCGTAAACTGACTTTGCTTTCCATTTTAGAAATATGATGAAGTTTCTCGAGGTTGGGGACATATACATCCTACCCATTTCAGTGGCTGCTTGTTGAAGGAAGAATGAATGAATTGTCTAGAGCCTACGAAATACGCTTTACTGGCAAGTTATTTGAAAAAAAATATTTGCAAGAAGTATTTGAATTCTTTCTGAAGCAACCAGGACTCTGGGCAGTCTCTAACATGGGTCAAAATGCGGCAGTGGCCAGTAGAGGGCAGTGGTGCCTTTACCAATGAATAAAAGAGAGCATAAGCGTGCACGTGTGTGCGGCAGAGTTCACACACTCCTCAGTTCCTTCTCTCCCAAGTTAGCTCCTTCCCGCTGTTTCTGTCAAGATAGAATGACCTGCCCTCGCTCAATATGTACACTTCAGTGATGGACAGTTGAGGTCATAGTCCTTGACCCACAAAACCCCCTTGGCTAGACTTGGCAAACCCACTGTGTGCTGGAATGAACTTGAATTCTACATTAATACCTTCTTAATAACATTCAGAAACTGTGGGGATTGTTTTCTGGGAAAAGAAGATACCGCCTCCTTCCCTCTTCCCCTCAGGGCCTCTGACCCCTCTTTATCTCCTGACAGGCACCATATCTAATCATGGGAATGAGGGGGAGCCTCAGCAAGACCTGGGCTCTTCCCCGGTGGAGGGAGCAGGCAGCAACAAGCACCAGGCCGCGACTGTGGGCTGCTCAAATATTTAAGGGTACAAAGAAGCAGCTGTCGAGTACTTGTGTGCTTGGGGAGGGAGAAGCGAGTCAGACTGATAATTAGCCTGCACCGGGTTCTTGCCATGAGGGTTTCTCATCCCCCCTGGGGCCCCTTGTACCCAACCTACTACATTCAGTCCACCCCAGATGGGGCTGTTCCTTCCCCCTGCATTCCCTTCCTCCGAAACTGGGAAAGGACACTTTCTGCTATAGAGTAATGAGTGAGTGGCCCATAGACCTGGGCCAGGTCCTTCAACCCTGAGTTTTTCCAGACTTCACTCTATCTGATCAATGGGAGAACTGGACTCACCCTCTCCCCACTTCCAACCTTGACAATGGGTGTGCAAAGCCCAGGTACATATGGGCGTACCCCTAAGGGACCACATAGGGCACCTCTCTGGGATCGCAGATCCACAAACTGACAAGCCACGCGGTGCCAGGCAAAATGCAAATGGTACCAACGAGGACAAAAGTCAGGTACGTCAGGTACGTAGAGTCGCCTGGGGCCCACGGCCTGAGCGTGGTATGGAGTATGATCAGGCACAAGGAGGTGTCAGAAAGGAAAAGGAGAATGATCGTAGTAGTTAAATAATAACCATCTTTACGTGCGTGTAACTACTTCCGAAACGCTGGGTCACAGACTGCACCGCGAGGCAGGCCGGCACGGGACAGCCCCATTTTATTTTACTTATTTATTTATTTTTAAGATTTTATTTATTTCTTTGACAGAGAGCAGAGTGAGAGAGCAGGAGCTGGAGGAGGAGGGGGTAGGAAGGGGCAGAAGGAGAGAGAGAGAGAGAGGCAGACTCCCCGCTGAGCAGGGAGCAGGAAGAGGCTCTATCCCAGGACCATGCAATCACAAGTTGAGCTACCCAGGAGCCCCAGCGACAGCCCCTACTTTAAAGATGAAATTGGGGGGCGCCTGGGTGGCTCAGTGGGTTAAGCCGCTGCCTTCGGCTCAGGTCATGATCTCAGGGTCCTGGATCGAGCCCCGCATCGGGCTCTCTGCACAGCAGGGAGCCTGCTTCCTCCTCTCTCTCTGCCTGCCTCTCTGCCTACTTGTGATCTCTCTCTGTCAAATAAATAAATAAAATCTTTAAAAAAAAAAAAAAAAAGATGAAATTGGTACAAAGGCAGCTCAGGCGTCCTCGTGGTGATACAATTCCACTGACTTCATAGCCAAGTCCTCCTGGATCCATCCTTTCCCCTGGTCATGATGGGTAGAAGTCACTGGCAGGAACAAACAAGCTTCCCGTGTTTCACACAGAGAAGAGAGAAAGCTCAGTTTGGAGGATTCCAGCAAGGCCTTTGGGGATGGGAGCTCCATGGGCACCACACACACACCCCAAACTTTGTGGGTGGGAGGGTGCTCCCCAACTATAAGCTTGAGCTCCTACAGAGCTAAAAGAAACAGCAGAAGCCCTCTGTCTTGCTTCTCAGAGGTACAGGCTAAAGGCTGTTTGGTGTTCATGGTTCATTTTACTCATAAATTGCAAAAAAAAAAAACCCTTCAACCCTACATGTCTTGAGCCCAAAAGAAGCTACATCAAGGGGGCGAGGGTACAAACCAAGTCTCATTAGCCTTCCTAACCCCCAGGAGTGAAGGATGCCTCCCCTCCTCCTGGGGCTCTGTTGTCTTCTCCAGCAGTGATGATCAGGATCCTCTAGGATTATTGCTGGAAGCACTGGCTTGGGTGGGGGCGGTGGCTGGGAAGGCTGGAAGGGGAGATGTGTGAGGACGGGAAGCTATGTAAGTAGAGATGGAATCAATATAACTGTGGGTGCCCAGTGCCAGTCTCTGTCCTAAATATGTTCTAGAAACACTTTAGGACACCATTGACTGGGTATATCACTACTCTCCGCTAGGAAATGATGGAAAATCATGATACTAACAAAATGTATTATATTATTATGCCTGATACTGGTACCCCATTATCTATGCATATTATCACTCATGATGGTCCAAAACCTGGGGACCATTCAAAGCAGGGATCACTACTGTACTTTTACAGATGAGAACTCAGAGCCCAGAGAACTGAAGTGATTTGGCCAAGGTGATACACTGAAACTCAAACCTAGGACTTCAGGCTCTGTTGAGACCTAGTTTTTCCAACCGGGAGGTTGGGTGGTGTTGGGAGACAAAGGGGCCAGATTGGCAGCATAGGCCTCCAGGCTGTGTGGGGCGGCCTTGTTGTCTGGGAACTTGCTTGGCCTCCCACCCCTGTGACCTGAGCGAGAGGGAAGAAATTGGTGGGTGCGGTGGGAGTGGGGAGTGTGGAGAGAAAAGACAGAAAAGCAATGGACTGGAAATCTCTGCTCTTGGAGTCCGGTCCAGACCGTGCTTTCAGCGGTAGCTTGGGCAAGTCACTTCATCTCTCTGAGTCGGGTTTATTATGTAGAACAAGGGATTGGAGCAAATGATTCTCAGTCCCTTTGAGCTCTAAAATGTTAGGATTATGTATTTATTTCTACACACACGCGCGCGCGCGCGCGCACACACACACACACACACACACACAGCATTGCACCCAGTTATGAATGCTAACGCTAATTAATTCATTAAGTAGTTATCAGCGCCTGTTACGTGAGAAGCAACTTTCGTGCTCAATTATGGTTTAGAGGTGAGCATAGGCCACATGCATATTTGACTTTCAGTGTGAAATCAGATTCTTTATGCTGGTCTATCAGTCTGTGTATCAGAAGAGGGCTGGAAATTTGGAAAAGATCGTCAGCTTTGGGGCTTGCAGGAAACTCTGAGTGCCCACATTAACGCTAGCTGTTTGTAAGCTAACAGAATATATCTTGTGCGTTAGCTAAACCATATATCTAGGGACACATGAAAACATAAGGAAACCAATCGATGAACTGTTTCACGTGCCAAATTCCCCAAGAGCAACTTTGCCTTTGAGCAACAGATCGTTTGCCTTCTCGTCTGAGCTTTCTCCTGCATTAGGGCAGCAAAACGACTGGAGGTGAGAAGGGGTGATGCATGGTGGTCTTTTGCTGGTGGACATCTGATGCTGATCTGAGCCCTGGCAGGTAAACATCTCTGCTGCCCGCTTCTGCCCGGTGGCCCCATGAAATGAGACCATTCCCCGTCTTTTCCAATTTCATTGTCCTCCTAATCCCACCATGAAGCTGGGCTTGAGGGTGGAAGCGGGGCAGGAGAGGGAGTCTATTCACCTAAGACACAGAGAGGTTAAGCCAATTGTCTCAGCCCACACAGGAAATAGGAGGCCGGGACCATGGCACAGCCCTGGAATTCATGAGCTCTAGGCTTCGCTTCTAGACAGATGTTTGTGTTTCCTCCAATGTTTGTTTAATGGTAGAAACATTTCAGTAGAAACCAGAGACCTGGCTTCTCTGAGGCTCACCTGTTGCTTTGGAATGTATTTATTTGTGCGCTGGGGCCCCATCTCAGCAGACTGCTCCCTTCCTACAGCCAGAAGGCTGATGTGCTCACGTCACAGTCTCCACGGCAACCGGCTGTGATATTACAAACAGCAGATTGTGCCTTGAGGTAGATTGCAAGTGGCCCCAGCAGGTAAAGTGGGCCAAACAAACTTCCTGTTTCCAGGCAAAGATCTAAAAGAAGAACAGTAAAATGTTCCCTGGCTCTCCCAGCCCCCAGACATGCTCTTCTCCAGGGCAACAAATACCTCATAAATTGACATTGGGTTTTGGGGGGTTTTCCTTAGTTTTTCCTTCTTGCAAAAGGAGGCAGAAGCATCTTCCTTACTGATGCTCCAAGCCCCCATCCCTCTGTTGCCTCTAATTTACTTATAAACTAAAGGCAAAGAAGGGACTCTGGCTTCCCTTGGCACAGTGGTGGACTGGGTCTGGACCCTTAGGTGTTTAAGTGTGCGTTCTGGTCATGGCGGTGATGAGCCATCATGGGTCTACACTGGGTCATCCTCAAAGTAAGAGGAGGAAAGCTATAACTATGGAAAGCCATGCCTCCATCACTTAACACATCTGTTTACCAGGAAGCCCAGAAGGCCAGGGACCTTCTCAGAGTTTGGTTCCAGGATCCCAGACAGCCTGATCACCGCTTCCTACAACTACAAGGCTATCTGGGGGTCAGGCCCTCATCCAAACCATCCCCCAAGTAATTCACCTGCTTTTGATATTTCCCATGTCACTAAGCTTAGAGCCACCTCCTACACCATGACATTGTTCTAAGGCCCTGGAAATGGAGTAAGGGAGCTCAAAGAAACAAAGATGACCAGTTCAAGCCCTCCCCTAGACCCCCTTATACCACCTGCCTTTGGCTTCTCCTGAGTCCTGCTTCCAGGGCACGGCCACAGCTGACTGGGCATTTTCAGCAGGCCTTCTGAGCATTCAGTCCTGAGGAGCTCAAGGAACTGAGCTGATGTACAAATCTTCATGTGTCTAACTCATACACAAAGCGCTCACCTGGTTTCTCTTCCTTCCGTTGTGGACCATAACAACATTCCCCAAACCCCACCTGCCTTTCATGCAGTATACACCCTTGTTTTTAGCAAGCAACTGTAGTATCCATATCTTGGGAGGATGTACTTGGTCGTCACACTGAAAGGAAGCCAACACCTTCACAGTGGTTTGGAGAAAGAGGGACGCTATGGAAGGCGTTCTCGGTCCCCACAAGTCCTGCATGTCCAAATCTTAGCCGTCCTACAAGACCACACACAAGGCCAGCTCCTCCACAGAGCCTCCCTCAAACACACGTGGCAGGTACTTCTCCCCCTACAGACCCACCATCTGATCCAAACCTCCCTCCAGGTAGGTATCACTTTGTGTGTTCACACGTAAACTACGTCTTACCTTCCTTACTAGATTCTATAAGGCATTTAAGGACTGGATCTATGTCTGGCCATTGTAACCTCTTTTGCATTGAACGTAACAGCTACTGTTAATAAACTACAAAATAAATAACTATAAATCAATGAACTTGATTATCTGGACTATTTTTACCTTCTCCCTTCACTTCTTAATGGGTCTTCTCCCTGCCTACTGCACGAAGGTGTTATTTCACTGATGATTTATGTGCTGCAAGGCTCCCCTCTTCCACATTCCCCCAATGAGTCATGGAGATTAATACTACCCAAGCAGCACCTTTTGGGCAGTGAGTTCCCCAAAAGGCATTCCTTTTATTCAATCAATAAAAACCGAAAACGCTTTTGAGATCTTTGCTTAGGATTCTAGACTCTGTCCTTGAGCTGCAGGCAAGAGACCTCCCTTTCCAAGATTACTGGATCCTTTCTTCTACACAAATTAAAGTGTAACATATCCCAATCGAGCATATCTCTAGAGTTGGCTAATTCTGCTAAATGTACCATATACTCTCTTCATGCAACAATGACCTGAAGCTTTGGCTGCAGGTCATGGAAACCCAAAATATCATTGGCTTAAACGAGATGGAAATATATTTCTCCATCTCATAGAAGAGGTCTGGAGGAGATAGGACAGGGGTGCTGGGGGCACTCCCTAAGGTCATCAGGGACCCGAGATCCTTCCATCTGGCCTGCTATTCTCAGAACTTGGCTCCTGCCTCAAGGCTCATGATGACTGTTGAGCTCCAGCTCTCTTGGCAGCAGCCCACCAGCAGAAACAAGAAGTAGCAAAGGACATGCTTCTTCCCTTTAAAGAGACTTTCTGGAACTTTCCCATGACACTTCCCCTAAATTCTACTGGCCACAGGGAGGTTGATAAATGTCATCTTTATTCTGCTTCAGCTTACGAATTCCAATGCTTAGGGTTCGGTTTCTAAAAAAGAAGGGGCTAATAGCTACCAGGGAAAACCAGCAGACTCAGCTTCACTTTCTGTCCTGAAGAATTCATTTCCATCTTTGAGAGACTAACCTTCTCATTCCTCAAGACGGTCGGGATCGGCAGAATGGCTATGTCTCCCCTTGTTTTTTTGTAAACCAGGAGTTGAAATGGGGCTGAGGGAACCCAAGGTATAGCAGGTCAGGTGACTTTCTCCAAACCTGTAGCAAATTAGATCCAGGACAGGAGTCTTGGTCCCCAGCCCCCCCATCAGAATCACCTCTTTAGGAGGCTCATCTGGGTCCGAGCCAGGAGCAGAGGCTGTCCCTGCACCCGCCCATGGGTGCCAATGAATACTGGGATCCGGAGACGTGTGGGACTCCTAGCCAAAAGCAACCTCAGGGAGCTGGAGATAAGAAATCTATGCCCGGTGGCACTGGGTTCCAGTGTGTTTGTTCCAGGAGCAGCACTGGGCTGCCCCTCCACACACCACCCTCCTCCCAGGGCAAGAACGACGCTTCCCAGACCAGCCAACCCTCCTCACCCAGCATGGCGGTCTCCTGTCACTTGGCAGGGAGCTTGGGACCACGAAAGGCAAACCACATGGCTTCACCCATTCTTGGGGGCCCTGAGTGTTGTTCAGGCCCACGAATCCCTGCCTGGGCTGGTGGCTACATGCAGACTTTCCTGTTATCGTCCTGAATCTGGCCCGGCCCCGCCAGGTCTGATGCTGCCTACCTGAGTGGGACCTGCCCTCCCACTGATGGTTTCTCCTCCACGGAGCCTCAGGACAGGTATTCAGCCTGGCGGTTTGCCTGCCTCCCTTCCCCAGGTGCTGGGGCCTCTGAACATCCCACAGACTGTGGGGGCGATGGCTCCAGTTCTGTAACAGCTCACACACATAGGGTTGCGGTGTCCCGGGGAGGCAGGGATGTGCCAGCTATGGGACTATCTTGAGCTGAAAGGCAGGGAGCTTCGGCTCTGTGCTGGGTGAGGTGGACCCACAGGGAAGAACGGCACTGTCCCACCTGAGACACCTTCCTGATGGGGCAAATGGAAGCTCTCCAGGTCTCCGTCCTTCAGAAATGTAGTCTCCCTTCCATGACTGGGATGAGTACCTCCATCCTTAGACAAGTTTATCTTAATCCCCTTTCAGAGAGGAGACCACTGAGGCCTAACCATTAGTAGGGGATATAATTTCCCGTTCTATCTCTGTATTCTTACACAGGTCATCTACCTTCCCTAAATGGGTTCTGGGGCTATTAGCCAGGCCAGCCCTAGGGTTAGATCTACAATGTTGGAGTCTCTCTCTCTCTCCTAAAAAATAAAAACAAAAACAAAAACAAAACAGTGTCAGAGAGTTAACCTTTAGGACAGTGAAGCTAAGCTTCTTTTTTTATCGAACAAATGTTCCCTTTCTCTTCCTCCTCCTCTTTTCAAAATGAAATCTTCACCTATAAGATGAAAATCTTCTCTGATGCCTTGCTCAAGTCCCACTTCTCACTCTTCTCCGCAAAGGAAACACTACTGGCAGTCTGGGTTGGGACCCCCTGGCCCACAGGTGTGGCCAGCAACAAGAGCTGGAGAAAGGTTTGAGAGCACGTCTCTGCTATGCCCACACTGGTCCTTTGTAAACCAGGGGTTTGGTCCCCTGGTGTCTTCCTCTCCTTTCTCTCCTCAGAGAATCTTCCAAGAACAGGTTCACGGCAGCCCTTTACCACTCTACTTCAACTGAGTGCTCCCTTACATGACCCTCTTCACACCCCAAACCTGGGGGGACCAAGGGAAGGCTGTCCCACAAGCAGAATAAGTGGGTATTCACTCTGGCTGGGCAGGAGGCCTTTTTAAGCATGTGGGAAAGAGCCACAGATGCCTGAACTCCTGCAAAACAGTATCCAGGGAGCCGGTGTCTCCAGGATGTCCCCAAGCCTGCTTTGGAGAAGTAACCCAGGCTGGGAAATGGCTGCGTGACTCTGCTTTCCAGACAGACAAACCCAGACATAGAGAACTAGATCTGCCTGAAGACATCCTGACTCCTGTACCAGTCAGGTCCTAGCCAGGGTTCCACAGAGAAACAGCTCGCTCTGGAACATGGTCTGACTCAGTCTCTCTTTTGGTTTTAGGAAAACAAGATACAATAGAAAGCCCATCACTTGTGGCCATTCGGATGCCTGGGTTCTGTTCTTCTCGTACAGTTAGACCTTCATGAAGAACTTCCCATGTTCTGCGTTGTCTCCAGATGAGAGGTGAATGGGAAACACGTCTTAACCCTCCCTGAGATTTCTAAGTCTTAAAAATTCAAGTCTCGGAGGGAAAGAGCTAGGAATTAAAGTCTCATTGCTCAATGCAAAGATCATGGTCTTCAAATCCTGGATCTTCTACTCACTAGCTGTGGTTTGGGGACAGACTTTTATTTTTTTTTTGGTGGTAGCATCTCCAGGACTCTGTTCCTTTGCCTGCCTGCTGCAGGGTAAGCAAACTGACCTCTCAAAGTGGTTCTGGGAATCAGAGGAGGTAACACGTAGAGAAGGAGCTAGGTTGGTCGTTGGCACACATGGCGTAGCTGGCCGGAGCAGCTCCATAACCTATTTAGTTTCTTTGAGAGAAGCATTGTCCTATCATAATTAGTTTGAGCCAGTGGACTTCATGCATTTTTTTTTCTTTTAAAGGAATTCTTTCCACACTTCCAAGTCTGCGGACCATCACAACCCCCAAACTTAGTGGCAGGCGAGAAGGTTTTTTAAAAAATGTTCATAACAATGGCTCATTGAGCAAAGCCCTGCAAATGAACCGGACAGCTGAGGCGGTTTTCCAGATAATCCCCACCTCAAATCGAGTGACGCCTGCTCTGATTGATCGGGACACTTGTCTCCGCTCCCTGCCTCATCTTGCCCACTGCAGACCCGGTTGTCCCACTGATCCCTCAGTTAATATTCTTTTAAAAAGATAGTGTTGATTCACAATTCACTGCAGGCTGTACTAAGGTAGTTCAAAGATCCTTTGAGGGAAAGAGAATGATTGGGTCTCTCAGTCACCACCTCAGATGCGAGTTTTTCAGAGAAAGTAAAATCGGGAACAAATACCAGAATAGCCTCCCTAGCTCACTAGTCTTTGAGAAGCCAGAAACACAGCCCTGTCTGTTTGTTGCCTCATCGGGGTTTACCACACTTCCATAAAGGGCCCAAGGCGTATGGGGGACAACCAATTTGCAAGGAGAGAAGGGAAGCTCAGAGAGGTTAGGAGACTGGTCCATGGTCACACAGGAAAACAACGGTCACATTGGAACAGTGTGGAATAGTCCAAGTCTCCAGATGTCAGAGGCTTTTCCGAATACTCGAGAAGCCTTCTCCTATGCTTTGGGGAGGGCCCAGTTTCACAAGAAATAGCTTATGCCCTGACAGCCCCATGCAATTTAAGGAATGCCAGAGGACCATCCTTCCTCCCTCACTATCCCCTCCAGCCAGAAGAATTCCTCCCACTTAGATGCCTGAAGTGATTCATTCCTTGGAGGATTCCCAATTACAGGTCCAAAGATGATGCTGGGGCTGGTGCACCCTGAGTCACTATGCCTGGGGTGGAACCCGAAGATGCAGGTTTGTTAGAGTCTCCCCAGGCAACAGGCAGCCAGTCTTAGGAACCACTGCTTTTTTTGCATCCCTGACTATCCTGTTTAGAAAAGGAAGGACACCTGGGAAGAAAAAGCCAATGAATGGCTGGAAACATAATGCAAATTTTCGTGGGCCTGAGAGATGGCCCCCAGGACATGGAGCAGATACACTTAGCAGTGTGAATCACACTTCTGGCCTTCTTGCAATTCAAGAAGGACAGGCTCTCCAGATTCTTTTTTCTTTTTTAAGTAACCTCTACACCCACTGTGGGACTCAAACTCATGACCTTGAGATCAGTAGTCACATGCTCTACCAACTGAGCCAACCAGGTGCCTCATTTTTTTTTAGGTTTTTGGATTTTTCTTTTTAGATTTTTTTTTAGGGATGCCTAGGTGGCTCAGTCAGTTGAGCACCTGCCTTCGGCTCAGGTGGTGATCCCGGGGTCCTGGGACAGAGCCCCATGTCAGGATCCCTGCTCAGCGGGCAGTCTGTTTCTCCCTCTTCCCCTCTCCCTGATCCTTCCCTCCCTAACTCTCTCTCTCTCAAATAAAAAAAAAATAAAATCTTTGGGGCACCTGGATGGCTCAGTTGGTTAAGTATTTGCCTTCGGCTCAGGTCATGGTTCCAGGGTCTTGGGATCGAGACCACATCATACCCTGCTCAGCAGGGAGCCTGCTTCTCCCTCTCCCTCTGCCTGCCGGTCCACCCGCTTATGCTCTCTCCTCTCTCTCTGTTTATTTATAAATAAGTAAAATAAATAAATATTTAAATATATTTATATATTAATTATTTAAATATAAGTTAATCAAATATATTAATATATAAAAATAAAAATAAAATAAATAAAAATTTAAAAATTTTTAATTAAGATTTTTAAAATTTATTCATTTGAGAGAGAGTATGAGCAGCAGGGAGGGTCAGAGTGAGCAGGAGAGAAGACTCCCTGCTGAACCAGGAGCCCAACACAGGGCTCCATTCCAGGACCCCAGAATCACATCCTGAGCTGAAGGCAGACACGCGATCCACTGAGCCATTTAAACACCCCTTTTGGAATCCTTTTTTTTTTTTTTTTTAAGATTTTATTTATTTATTTTACAGAGAGAGATCACAAGTAGACAGAGAGGCAGGCAGAGAGAGAGGAGGAAGCAGGCTCCCGGCTGAGCAGAGAGCCCGGTGTGGGGCTTGATCCCAGGACCCTGGGATCATGGCCTGAGCCAAAGGCAGAGGCTTTAATCCACTGAGCCACCCAGGCACCACCCCCCTTGAAATTCTTAATAAAACGTGGTCAGCACAGAGTTTCACAATTATAGTTGATCTAGAAACCTGCCCCATCCCCTCCACCAACACCTGTTAGTATTCCAAAGGACAGATTTTGTTGGGAAACGCTGACTTGTGTAAACCATTTTAGCAGTTTCCTCTCTAGGTAGCCTGGAAAAGTAAGGGAAGATTCAGGGAGCTGCAAAAGTTCCAGGTTAAAAAACATTACCAGGTAAAATTTCACCTGCTTGAGACCAGTTCAATTTTAATTTGATTGATCAATTGATTGATTTAAAGATTTTATTTATTTACTTGACAGAGAGAGAGACACACAGTGGGAGAGGGAAGACAAGCAGGAGGAGTGGGAGTGGGGGACGCAGGCTTCCTGCCAAGCAAGGAGCTCAGGGCTGGGCTCCATCCCAGGACCTTGGGATCATGACCTGAGCTGAAGGCAGACGCTCAAAGACTGAGCACCCAAGGAGCCCCAATTTTAAGGTTTTACACAATGCTATCTAGAAAAATCCCAGATGTGGGCTCAAGCTCCCTGTAGTTTCCCTATAAAGTGGGTTCTTACACAACAATATTGTTTCCTTATCAGAATATCGATATTAAGCACTTCTAGGCAGTGTTGGAGTTTCAAAGTTCTCAGTGTTGATACAATATAATACTCAGAGGCGAATATTAGTATGCTCATTTTACGACAAGAGTGCTGACATGCAGTAAACTTAAACCACTCACTGGATTACAGGAAGAGGCTCAGAAATAATCTAGTCTAGCTGTTCCCAAGCCCAATTCCACAGCAGAATACTTAGTGTCCTTGCTGAAATCCTAAGGCCCTGGAAACTCTGCTTTAGCGGTTTTGGGAGGAGGGCCCAGGGATCTGGGCTTTTAATTAACCCAGGAGATCCTTATGCTGCTTGGGCCCAATCTCGGGTCCAATCCTCTCTTTTTTGACTGGGAAAACGAAGACCTGGGAAGATAAATGGAAGAACCCCCACATCACAAAGCCAGCACTCAAACACGAATGTTTCTCATTCCAAGTGTGTGACTCTTGCCCTAAATCCCCCATGCCTCCCTTTGGGGCAAAGGGTGGTCATGGTGAACCATGGTGGTTCATGGAGGCCCACATTCGCTCTCCAACTGGTACATCTGGAGGCAACAGGTGAAGGCACTTTGGAAGGTCAGCTCATCTTTCCCAAGCATGTGGGAGCCACATCTGTCCCCTATTCCTTTTGATGGCCTCGGGAGGTGGACAAAATCATCTTCCCAAATGAATGGAGTAAGATTCTCATGTTCCATTTATTTATTGTAATATTTATTTTTAATTATGTTTCCTTTAAAAGTGAGCTGGCCTGCCAAAATCTGTCTCCACACTGACATCTTTCAGAGACCCTTTCTCGAATTTATCCCCCGATGCCGTCTCTCTTTGATCTCGTCGCTCCTCAGCATCTGTATAGACTGTTACCTTTGAAAGTGTGCTTTTGCTGAATTGTTGGTTGTAAATGTTCTTAATACCTTTTCATGGCCTGTGTCCAGCCTTCTCCGCAGGTAAAAATCTCTGTCTTCTCCTCACTCTGGGTCCCTGCTGGGTCTATACCAAGTTAATGGACATGGTCATTCAGTCGTAGAAGAAAACACTGGCTGAGAGTCAGTCCTCCTGGGTGTTAATCCCCGCTCCACCTTCCAGCAAGCCACTTCCTCAATTTCCCTACCAATAAGTGAAAGCATCAGACTAGATTAATATTTCCCAGGACAGGTTCCAAAGGCCAGTTTCTCAGGAGGTGAATGATTGTTCTAAGAAACAAAGTCACTCTGTGGTGAAGAATGTTTTGCAAGCCCTGAAATAAATGGGTCTTTACCGCCAGATGTCTCAGAGACTTTAACATGCATCAGGAACCTCCACCAGGGGGATGGCTTGTACAGAACCCTTTTTGGAAGGCACCCCATGAGGCTAGAGTGCTGCAACACTGACTTGGCCAGAGGCTGGGCAGGATGAGCTCTGGGGTCCCTTCCAGAAAGAAGACATGTAAATAGTGTGCTAGGCACTGAGCCAGAAGTCAGAGGGCTTGGGTTCAAAACTCTTTCGCTTACAAGGTGTGGGGTGGTACTAAGCACATCGCAGCCTGCCCACCCCGTCCTAGCCTCAGTTTCCCCAAACACACCTCACAGGATTGTAATGGAGATGCAGAACCTAGCATGTGACCTGGGTAAAAAACAAAAACAAAAACAAAAACAAAAACACTTGAACTTGACTTTCTTGCTCTCTGGTGTTCAATGTCCTATTTCCCACCCAGGGCTTCATTAACAGCTTCGTGGGATTGCCTTCTGAAATAGTTCTGTGCATCAGCCTCCTAACTCCGTACTTTTGGAGTACCTGCCCCAGGCTTTTGGGTTCCTTTTCTTTCATCCTTTCTCGAGCAGGAGGTACTCTAACCAGACCTAGCATTCAACATAGCCCAGTAGGTGGTTTAGCAAAGGGCTTGAGAAGGTGTGCACTGAGCCCCTGAGGCTCTTATAACCAAGGTGGGGGGCATGGGAGTGTTGCTGGGATGACTGGGGTCACCTGACGGATGGTTTCAGGCAGGGAGCGGAACGAATTGCTTGGCCAACACACAGTAGAGCCCACTCAAGCCTCAGGAATGTTATCACCTTTGCTCACCGGAAAGCAGGTGTTTGTCTAGGCTGACCCAGGGTCAGGCATACCTGGGCTCAGTACAAGTGGTCTTTCCCCCAGGCTGAGCGTATGCATTTTGACTCTGCCGGGGTCAGGGGTCGCTAGAAATAAAGGTCAGAGGTGGGTGTTGGTGGCAGGGAGTGGATTTCCGGTGCATTTTGTATTCAAAGCAGAGTCAGAAAAAGTTACTCGATTAACAGGTTTATCAGCGTGGGTTGTTGGGAACCTCAGTACCCCCCTACCCCATTACATCGGATCCCACGACTGCGGTTCTGAACTTGAGGATTTCGACGCTTTCATCAAAGCCCAGCAAGTACTACCACGTACTACTACTCTAAACGCCCTACACATGTTATAAGTTCTTCAGTCCTCGCTACTCTGTGAAGTCGTTTCTAGTGTTTTCCTCAGTTGCGCAGAGAGGTTAAATAACTTGCTAACATTTCCACGGCTATCTGCTGGTGACTGGGGTGAATCTAGACAGTGTGGTTCTAGAACCAGTCCCAGTCATCCTCTCTACCTTACCAGACTGCCTCTCTAAAGTAAATCAGTTAATCTTTCTTTCTTTCTTCCTATCTTTTTTAAAGATTTTATTTATTTGAGAGAGAAAGAGAGGCTATGAGAGAGCAAGAGAGAGCACAAGCAGGGGGCAGACAGAGAGGGAGACGCAGACTCTCTGTGGAGCGGGGACCTGGAGTCATGACCCGAGCCGAAGGCAGACGCTTAACCGACTGAGACACCCAGGAGCCCTCCTGGTATTCTTTCTAACCATAGAAGGTACAAAGAAATAACTTAGAGAGGTGAGAAGGCCAGCACGGACGACATGGCCATTTCTTTCTTCATTGAGTCAACAAGTATTTTGTAGGTGCCTCCCGCAGGACTGGCAAGGCTAAGCACTCAACTGACCGGAGTAAATGAGATTAAAATCCTTCCCATTAAATGCAGCTTCCAGATAGTAAAACAACTATGCAGTGATGGGAATATAAAAGAGTCTTACGCGTTCCAAAAGGAACAAGAAGGCTTTAAAGGACTTGAGAAGGGAACATGTGGCTGAAGTAATCCCAGAAGGCTTCCTGGAGGAAGTGGAATTTGAACTTCTGCCATCACCATGCAGCTGTTCCAAGCTCTCGAGGCAGTCACTGAGCCCTCCTGGAACTCCTTACAGGATCTATCCCAACGTTACAGCTTCCCAGCTGAGCAAAAACACCCTTGGGCTGAGCCAGCCCCGAGCCCTGCCAGCCACAATCCCCAGAGAGGACAATTCGGAGGGGCCTGTCAGAATTTCCTGAAGGAACAGCTGCTTTAAAGCTCAAATGAGGGGATAGCTTTGTAAGTTAATCCACTGATACTTTGCCTGCCTCTTCTCTGCGTTGCCAGGCCCAGCCCCTCAGAGACAGCCTAACTGTGCAGGAAAGGAGAATGGACCCTGTCCTGGAGACAAGACAATAATGAGGTCAATGAAGCATAACAGGAATGGAGATAAAGGCGCTTTCTTGGGCCTCACTGCCCTGGGGTGACTTGTCCAGTTAATTTTTCCCCCTGCTAGCCTCCTTTGCCCCTCCTTCAACGCTGCTGGCTCTAAAGGCCCCAGAAAGATAAGTGAGATTGCCAGGGAGGTTGCTGGAAGGCTGGAGTTCCTGTCTTTGCCTTCTAGCCCTGCTGTAAGAAGACAGAGAGATTGGGGATTATGTTGCCTCGTGGTGCAGATCGGGAGCTTGGAAGCTGAGGAGGTAAGAGGCAGAGCGAAGACCACACAGCAAGCTGGTATCCAGACCCCTGAAATGTACCCAAGCCCCGAAGAGCAAAAATGAGCCTTGTTCCCCCTGCCGATGGCTAATTTTTCTTGATCGTTCATCCGTGTTTCTTCATTCTGTGGAAATTTATTGAACACCTAGCATCATCCAGATGCTACAACAAAGTTAAGTTTTCTTAGTGGCCAGAACTCTCTCAAATACTAAGCTCCCTAAAAACGAACCCAAAATAAAAGACAAAAGCCTCGCTCCATTCTAGGCCCGGCTCAATTGTTCTACGGCATGGTTTGCATGTGCTTGGTACAACTCCTTCCAACACTGTGACATTCCATAATCATTGAACTGATTTATTCTCGGAGAACAGATGTCCACATATATTTGCTGCCATTAGCAATGCATTTATTCATGTATTCATTCATTCATTTGGAAAACATTTTTCAAGTATTTCATGCTACTGAGTTCACTCTGGTGGGGAGAGCGGACTTCCTAATGGGGAGGAGGACGGACATGTGGCTCCGAAACAGAGAATTAATATCTTTTTGTTGTCTAGCATTTGACATCTGCCATCTTGTTACAGTTCCCCTGCAGCCTGTTGAGGGGGTGCTGCGGGCCCCTTTGTACAGAGGAGGGAAAATAACAGAGGCTCTGAGAAGTTAGGTAAGTGGCCCAGGGCCCCAGAGGTGCAAGCAAGGGACAGACACCCCTGAAGAGATTCTCCCACAAAACAGGTATGTGAACTTTACGCCGAGGATGAGGAGGAAGAAGCAAAGACACGGGGTGGAAAGTCCGTGGAACACCCTTAAAGGGCACGGATGCCCTCGTACGGGACAGCCATTGAAAGCCCTTACAGAGAAAGGAAGGAAGCTCTCTGGCCTGAGGAAGAAGATGGCACTGATGGAGCCCATCGCACAGGTGTGCTCCTGACCTCCCCATGACTTTTTCATTGACCTGGAGGGGCTCAAACAAGCCCCCAGCAGGGGGAGGGATTCACTAGAAGGAGTGCAGCTGGAGGTCAAAACAGAGGCCAGAGATGCACCATAGAGAACAAACACCTTTGTAACAGCTTTCTTAAATCGCTCAAACCTGGGCATTCAGGTGAAGATAGGGGGTGGGAGTATAAGCCTGGACTCCACTGGGGATGGCGGCGGCAGTGACAAAGGGGAACTAGTCCCCCACCCCCCACCCCGCACCCCCGGCCTTGGCCTCAGCTTCAGGATGGATCAGGGGTGCCCTGGCAATCTCAAGGTCACCCCAGTGCATGTCGCAGAAGCACACACAGACGAGGCTCCCAATTACTCATTAGCCAGGCTGGGTGCTGGCCCCCACGTCCCTGTCCTTGGCCACAAACAGAGATGAAAGCCAAGCCGCCAGCTCTGGGAGAGGCGGGCCCAAGAGTTCAGTAGCTGTCTCAGCCGCTGGCATTATCAAAGCCTGGGACAGCCAAGACGAAGGGGAGGCCTCGCTTTCAAACACTTCCTCGCCTTTCACCGCTCCCCCTCCCGCTGCCCCTCACCCAAACAAATACAAGCAACAAAGCCCGCTATGAGTGGACAGGGGATTTTAATCATTGGGTCCCAGGGCGAAGACTCCTTGAGCTGCTTTGGCAAGGACAGGCCAAGATGTGTTGATGAGAAGGAAGGAATCCTTCTGAAAGTCCTTTGACCAGACGCATGGAAGGCACTGCTTTACCGAGAGTCTGAGGGGGAAAAAAACACCTTGGATTCAGGTTCAAACATGGCCAAGCCCTCCTGAGGCCTTGGTCCCACCTGGCATCTGCGTCCCCCACACTCCCTCTGGAGGGTCATGGGTGTGCTCATGTGACCATGCCTATCTTTGTTGCTCCAAGCTTCTCCCACCCACCCCTCATCAAGTGAGATCATACAAGTCCAGAAACATTATCTGAAAGCGTGCAGTTGGCAGCCATAATTCCCCACTACCCCACTCTGAACCCAGCCTTGGAACCAACCACGTCCCTGGGCTGGTCTTAGTCCACTGTCCCATAAAAGGAAATTCGAGAAATTCTATACAGAGAAACCGAAGCATGGTTGGAAAGGTCCAGGGTTCAGAACCTCCAAAAGTCCTTGTTCTTGACTCTCCAGTGTCTTCTGGGCTAATAGCTAATGGTAGTGAAACACCAGCAAGGGATAAATGGTTGGTGCAGCAAGAAACAAATCGATGGGAGAGTTCACCCATCCTACTTTCCCGGGAGTCAGGAAACAGGGACTCTAGTATGCCTGGGGTTGAGAAGATGATTAAGGTAAATACAAAGACCTGGTCCCTGATCTCTAGGAATTCCTAAACTTGGGAAAGAATAACATAAGTCAACTATAGCTATAACAATGAGTGCTGCCACTTCCTGAGCACATGCCATGTGCTCTGCTTTTTACGGGAATTGTGGAGGGTTGCACTGTGACCCACCTTTGTAAAAGAAAACACTGCTGCCTACAGAGCACCAGGCCAGGTGGCCAGGCTGGAAGCCACCCCGCTGAGCTGCCAAGCATGACGTGGACAGAGAGGAGAATGCACACTTGACACAGACAGCCACCTGCGAATTTCCCTTCGTCCTCACCTGGTGTCCCAGCACTATTTTCTGTCCCCTTTGCTTCTCCCCTTCCCCACTCTGACCTTTGAGTCTGGATTTGATCCCTACCTCTCTTTTGTCTTCAGTTAGTCCTGCTGCTTGGATCTGTTCCTAGGGTTTCAGTCATCGCCTTTTGCCTTGCAATTTCCAAACCTGTCTCTCCGGCTCCCTCCTCCACCCACTTCATGCTAGGGGTCTCTATTCCCATCTCCAAATCATTTCCCATGCTTAATACCACCTTGCCATTCTCAGGCGACTGTGTCTAGGATCTCTTTGCCCCTTGCTTGGATTTCAGTGGCTTGAATCCCCCTGTGATATATTTTTTTTTAAAGATTTTATTCATTCATTTGAGAGACAGTGAGTGAGTGAGCTGGCAGGATCAGGGGGAGGGATATAGGGAGAGGGAGAAGCAGACTCTCCGCTGAGCAGGGGGTCCAAATTGGAGCTCAGAGCTCAATCCCAGGACCTTGAGATCATGACCTGAGTGAGCCCAAGTCAGATGCTTAACCGACCGAGCCACCCAGGTGCTCCCTGTCCCGATCTCTGACATTTTATTCTCTTCCTATAGCTAAGTCTTCTTGAGTTCTCTTCCTCAATATGTCTTTTGTTTCATCACTATCTTAATCAAAAATCTTCCTGGGTCTCTGAACACCTATAGAGTATCTCCAGATGTTGCAAAGCACTCTGCGTTCCGGTGCCACTCCATTCTCTACTCTTTTCTTCTCAGATCCTGCATCCCAGGATGACTCCCTATCCCCCACCAAGT